>NC_071355.1:156032450-156356950 GCF_943734655.1 Sabethes cyaneus | reverse complement strand
GCTTAAATTTGCAATAACAGATCAATTTTACAATGAAAAATAAACAGGCTTGTCTTGTTCATAAATCCGGACACCTCACATCTCAGTGAACCAATTTCCGGATTGAATCGTTTTCCGGACAGGCAAAACTTTCTCATATTCGGTCTAAGAAATGTTTGCCTATAACTAAACAACTTATCACTTGTTAAATGTAGTATTAAATAATCATCCCTCTACACAGTTTTTACTCTTAATTGCACTTTTGTGTCATTAACGGTACGATTTTAGTCAAGTACGATACTGACCCACTTACCTAACCAGAGAACGAAAGTGATTAAGGGGGGACCCTACTCTGGAAGATCGAAAAATAAAAGATTTTCGTAATTTTTTTTCAGTTGCTAGAATTATAGTTAAGTTTGGGGTATTTCGGTTATTGGTTAAGGTATATTTAAAGATATATCTTGTATTTTTTTGGATACCAGAATAGTCATTATTATGCTGGTGGCAGGTGGGCGCGTGAATGCCCTCTAGAAGATAGTTCCTTGCTGGCGGTACGTGCCGGGAACCAACGGAGTATCGTAGAAAGGATTTCAAGGATGATTTTGATGCTTTAGGTTAAAATGGCGGCAATTTTTCCTGAAAAAAAAGGAGTTTTTTCATCAAGCTCATAAAAAACTAAAAAATTGAGATATCAAAAAACGGCTACGTAACAATTTAGATAATTCATTTTCACATGCTGAAAAAAATTTCATCAAAATCGGTCCACTAGATTCAGAGATACACGTACCGCCAGTTGAAGAAACATGGTTTTGAGGAAAACGCGTTCAAAGTTTCGTACAGCAATGGACTTCGCTTGAGGTGATTCTACAATATTTGTCGTAAGTTTTCAACGAGATCAGATATTAAAAAATCCTTTTGGCATGACATTTCTGACGGTGTACGCGTCTCGTAAATGCAAAAAAATAAAATTCGATTTTTCCGACTTTCCAGACTAGGGTCCCCCCTTAAGTACTTCTACATTAAATGCCTATTTTGGATTTCCAAATATTTTGAAGGTTCCATGGATTGAGGCTGCTTCTCATACCACATCTTCTTCCTGGTTCAACGTGTCCTTTCGCATTTTCTAAGAAAAACATTAGGCCCCTACCATCAATAGTCAAACATGTCCGGGTTTTAAATCCGGACAGTACAATTATTTATAAAAATACACTTTATTTCAACACATTAATGAATGATACCGTATCAATTAATTAAAATTTACCTTCTTTGTCGATGTGAAGTTTAAAAAAATTGTTGTTTTTTTTTAATAATAAGTTCCTAAAACCTTAAATCGCGAAAGCAGTACTTTTTAGTAATCTAAAAAAACTCGCAGAAAGAAGATACTGTTTGACACCAAGATAACGTTTGGATTTATTTAAGTTATTGCGCGCAACCTACTTAACCACTAATTATGTTTAAACGATCTTAGATATATTTGCAAAGTAATCCACATAGCTACACCTTATAAATTGGATATATTATTACTTAATAAGGATAAATTAGTGAAGGTGTCCGGATATTGGTACAGTCCGGATTTTGATGTCCTAGCAATTCGGTTTCCGGAAAAAGAAATCCACTGTAGACGCTATTCGCATAGTAGTCGAGCGAGCCGAGAAGTTGTTTAAAGAGGAGATCATGTTGGCGCTGTTTTAACGATCGAAAAAAACGCAAAATAAAATAATTAAAATCGGTTAAATGGTTCCAAATAATAATATTAATCGGTTTGGACGTCTCTGAGCAACATTCAACACCTTGAAATAGCACATTTTAAGCATAACTTTTGAACTACTTGATTGTTTTAATAAAACTCTCCGGAAACCTGGAATTAAATAAAAAGAAAACTTATCCAATTTAGTTCTACTATGTATATTTAATTCCAGGTTTCGTATTCTACTAAGACGCTCCAAAAACTTCAGTCTCCGGAAACGTTTGCTGTAGCAATACTAACATATTAAATACTACTACTTAATACTAAATGTGATACTAAAATTACTTGAATGGGTTGAGTGGTTCCGGAGAAAATAGTGTCACGTAATTTTCACATCTCCTTTCTCTATCACACACACACACACACACACACACACACACACACACACACACACACACACACACACACACACACACACACACACACACACACACACACACACACACACACACACACACACACACACACACACTCACATACACACACATACACACACACATCTGATTCCTGGACCTGATATCCATGGGTAACACCTAAAATAACTTAATTTTAGCTCATTAAGGGGTTATATACAGCTAGATTTTTCGAAAAATCGATTTTCTGTTTATTTCATGATCGTAGTGTACATATATTTAAGTATGCACACAGAAAATTTCATGCCAATCCGGTAAATATTAACGAAGTTATACACATATTTGTAACGCGAAACTTTGAACGCGTGTTTTTCGGAACCGTGTTTTTAACGGTGAGCAAGATTTCTCGAAAACGGCTGAACCGAATCACTTCAAACTTTGACACAAGTGTTCTAAGGATATATCCTACAGATTAATCGAAGTTTTTACCTCACCGATTAATATTTCTTATGTTTTGGACAATTTAGGAGCAAAATTTATCTAAAATTAAGAATGACTATATTGCTAAATCCTTCGATCAATCTATAGATAATATATTTTATCACCGATTCATTTTTGGTTTTTCGATTTTCGATGATTCAGTCCAGAGATATCGTGCTCACCGCAAGACGCCTTATTTTAGAAGAGTTCTAGGAGATTAACTATGGCAGGTATTTAAATAACTTGTTTCAAAAACAAAATATGTTAAAATACAGCCAAAAGCTACTGTAAGATGTATACAAATTTTCATTTTAATCAGTTAAAGGGTTTTCTCTAGAAAAATACACTTTTTTAAGCCTCCTAACTATATATAACTCCTTAAACCAAATAATGCTGTAGCTCTCAAAATCATAGAAATTTTTTTTAAGAATCTCACAGCCGGTATTTACCTATATGCTGCGTTTTGTCCGCTAGTATATCATAACTTCTCACACTGTGAGCTGATAACAATGTATCTCTCATGAATGAACGCGTCGTAGTATCTTGTTGGTAGCAATGTATGGTAGTGGCCTTATTTAGCCTTACAATGGTAAGGCGTAAGAAAAAATTTATTGTATTTTATGGCAATTCTTAAATGTATTAAAATATTTACAATAATAGACTAGTCTTTGCATATATTTTTACAAATATAAAAATAAGTAATTTCATCGTTACGAGCCATGGTAAACCTTATAACGTCTTGTTTGTTTCTAAAAAGTAAAGGGAATTCCTGTTTTTTAAGGAGATACTAGGAAGCTTTGGTTTTTCGGTCAACAAGAACATTAAAAGCTGCGTTCTTAAGACTACTTCAGTACTAAAAACAGAACCATGTACCTTGAGAGAACTGAATCTTTCCTTCTCTTCGTTGGCGCGCTCCGTTTGTCGCGTGTATTTTATGTTTTCTTCGACCACCACCGGGATCTGCCCGACAGAGCTGATGATGTGCCAAACAGACCATCATAATATGTAGATGATGGCTTAGCACTCTTGATGCCGATTCGTTGCTGCTTGCTGGACTGGGAGTCGGGCGAGAGATAGTTTGCTGAGCAACTTTTATGAGAGTCAACCTGCGCGAGCGTCCGATACCGGATGATAATGGGATGTCTTATCCCGTCGTTGGTTGTCGTCGTCGTCGTCGTCTTCATCTTCGAAGCACGAAACGACGGCATCGGGTGGCATTTATATCTCGTGTCTCGATCGAGGGCTGCCGCTCTGCTGCTCAAAAAGCAGTGATATATTTTACGTTTGATTGCACTACGTGGGTTTTGATGGCTTGATTCCTTTGTCCAGCCGCGTGTGATTTGGATGGAAAATAAGAGTGAGATATGACAAGTAAAGTATTGGAAATATGTAACATTTCGGGCATCACCATACACACCAATCATTTGGCACTCCCAAGAAGGATGACCACCATGAAGATGAAACTATTGGCTAGGAATTTGGTTTAGTGATGAGGTTTGTATGAATTTAAATTGATTTTTTATTTTAAACGGCAGAAATGAGCTCGTCACTGAGAGGAATAATGCATGTGGATCGGTTGTTTTTATCTGACAATATATTCTATGATTACAATATGATAATTCATGTTTTTCACAAGTACTGGCAAACTGTAGCTTTTTGCATCCAATCTTCGATTAACTAAAATCTATATGAATATCTGGTCGTTATCAATATGTATGGAACTACTGTGGTAAAATAGAATTTAATATTGAAATATCTCGAAAAATTACTCTATATAATAAATACTTGACTGTCACTGGAGCTTACTATCGGTCGGTTATCACTGACTTTTTGTGTCACTAATGCAAGCGCTGGATCTGGCCAATATGTGGTTTCAACAAGACGGCGCTAGTTGCCATGCCGTTGCAAATGCGCTAAAATTTCCTTGCTCAAATTTGTTCAAATTCAAACTCCTTAATGTATAAATCCGCACTAACATCATGGAAATCAACGACATTTGTTTTTTTTTTGTTATAATTAGGTAATGGCTTCAAAACGCAACAAACATTGGTGGCCGAGTCTTCCACATTATAAAAATCGTTAAAAAAATTATACTCAAATGGCAGTTGTAAGACTTTGGTATAAGTGAAATATTCACAAATTGATCATCGAACAGTTTCTTCCGAAGAAAATGCTGTTTTTTCCCCTCTAATCTGGAATGTATGTCGTAGTAATAATGCGGTTACATGTGGCTAATTTGTTTTTGTGCCAGGTGGTAAACTGCTCTAGCTTATTCGATAATTTTAATATTCGACGTCGGTTGCAAAACTTTGACGATCCCTGATGCCACCCAACTAGATAATGGTGATAATCGCTCGAATATTGTCCACAAGAATTAGAAAGAAGCTTTTTGTAGACACTCTTGCTTATCACCAACGCGCTTCTTCGATTTCCAATAAAATCAACATAATTTCGTTTATCGACAATGGAAAAGAATCGTAAAATCCCGCTGCGTGACAGTAGTGTCGTATTTATAATTTAATATAATTTCGTTACCGTGCGGCATATTATTCGTCATAACCGTCGATCTCCAACTGTGCTGCGGAAAATCAAAACTTTACATTCCGCGTGTAGGTACACTGTTGCTTTGAAACCGCTGCCGTCAACGGCGGGATATCAAACTTTTTCGATCCGGGGGCGTAGCACAGTGGGACAAAAGAATTCTAAGTATCCTTGATTGGAATGCGAATTAAATCAAACGAAATGCCTTAAATTTTTTCGCTCAAATTTTGACTGTTGAGAAAAAAAAGAATTGTTTCGGCGTCAAAAATGCACGATTCGACGATATGTTTCATCAATGCTTTTCGACCAGTGTGTATGTCATGTGTTTATTGCCAGCGGCTCTTCCGTGTCACGAGTTTTCGAGGTTGGGTCACCTCTCGATCACTACGCATTCGGGCGAATTGATTGAAATGGCTTAGAAAAGCTCAAAATTATTAGCATCCTCGTAAAATATGATCATTATGAATCGTGTCGTGAAATAAATAAACGTACCGTATGACAGATTCCAGCACACGTTCACCCAATGCCTACCAATCAGGATCCGAAGCTGCCCTTATTTGCATAATCTAATAGAGGAGAGCGCTCGTCAATGGAGATACTGCCATTGAGATGATGATTCGCTGGCTCCGAAATTGGCGCTCGGCAAATAAATCAAAGCTCAAAAGAGAATGGAATCGAATCTGCTGGACTATTTGAGTAGGAAAAAAGCGACATGGTGCTAGGAAACATGTGTCATACGATTTCAATTCCAGCCGCGCGATATTCCGCGCGTTACCTCAATATGCAAAGGTGTTGGCGAAGCCAAAGTTGACACTATTGCGAAACTACTCCGCTGACTTTGGGAGATTTTTGATCATTTGCATAATTTTAATTCTGAATAACGATTCCGATTGCTTTTTAGCTTTTCGCGAGTCACATCAAACACCCAACAATGATAACAATTGTTGAAAAATTGGCATTGGTTTGATCTGTCCAATCTTTGCCACCAGCCACCACCGAGGGTGTAGGTCGTAAAACAAACGACACACGAACCGTCGGCCGGCTAACGGCGATGTTTAGCCAGCTCGTTTCGTCACGCTGCCACCCGCATAAAATATGGAAATGAAGATATTCTTCGCGAGATCGAAATGAATGAAAATCTCACACGTTTACGAATAGTCACGCCATAAAAGTTGTGAAAAATTTTCGATAAAAGTGAAAGCTGGAATTATACCAACGCGGTAGTAGCAGCATTATGCATATAGTAATAGGTCACGGACAAAGCGAGGGTGACAAATTGTCTTTGATTTGTTTGACAATAGATTCGTTTATAGCGATGGAGTTAGTTTCGTTTTCAATATTTATATAATGCTTTGCTAATAAGGAATAATGAACAAGATTATGATTAATAATGCGTAAACTTGATCACAGTGAACTAATCGACCCAGGATTTATACACAAGTAGTCAGATTCGAGCAGGTGCTTGAGTTTGCAGCTTTTCTTTGAGATATTCGAAAATTATACCTGTTTTTGTACATACTGCATTCTCATCTAAATGTAGGTAGATTTCCTAGACAAATTGTATTGCAATATTACCACAAAAAGGAATAGTTTAAAGTAGTGTTAGTGGCTTTACAAGCAGCTGAAGGTGTTAATTCGCACTCTTGCGTTGCACATGATATTCGTATATTCTGTTATACTATGTAGCGCAAATGTATGTGACTGTATGAGGTGGTTGATGAGTTCATATAATTGGGATTTCTAGTCACCGTCTTCAGTGAAACGAGTAAGGCTTCGTGCACAAATTACATAACGCAGAGGGAAAAGGGGGAGTTCGAGTTTTCGTTACTTTTTGTTACTTAGGGGGAGGGGGAGTCATGAAAATAGTTATGGAACAAATTTATCAAATTAAATAAAAACGAAATTATGTTTTGCTAAATAAATCTACGCAGCTGAAGACTATTTGAGCCCAACATGCAACTTGGGGTGATGCCTAATTGCTGTTTCTACTATAAAACTCTATGATTTTTGCTTCAATTCTATTTGATCAAAGTCATACTGTTGAAAATTCCTGTTTTGAGCCCAGATCTGGCTGTGTTAAATCATACAGTTTGATCAAAACTCAGCATAGACATTCTGAGCAGAGTAGCTTAGAATAAATCGGCGCGCTTCTTAAATTTGTTAAAAAAATTAAACGGATTGTGCGATTATTATTCAGTACTAGCTGACCCGACAAACTTCGTATTGCCACAAATTAACCTGTGTTGTACATAAATCATGAATCTCGGATGATCTTTGTCACAATCTCGAGTTTTGCAAGTTTCTGAGGAGTTCAACCTTAGATGATTCATTTTGGCAGTTACGTAACTATGAAAGCATCCCAGGTAACCAATAAGCATCACCAATGCTATTCAAATGTAGGCCAATAAGCATTTAAGTCGCCTTAAATGCTACTTAAATGCTATTTTGGCAAAATATACAGCTACTTGACTGATAATCTTGTTATAGTGCTGACAATGCTAATTTACAGCTAATTACGAAACACGAAGAATTTGAATACAATTTTGGATGCCAATTTACAACACCTATGCAGTCGAAAAGCTAATATAGAACAACGTGCAGTATAAAATGCCAGATACGCTGATTTGCTGCTTATGTTAATGCTTATTAGTTACCAGGAATGGGTAGTTTAATATACAAATTTGCAATTTTTCCTCACAGTAAAGTAGAAAACAACTCCCCTGTCCCTTCATTGCATAGCCAGAAAGCGGATAGTAATATTCGTCATGATTGTACAACATTTCGCCGAATATCATTTTGCGAAAAACCTTAAGCGGAATGTACCATTTCACGGAAAACTTTTTTGTGGAAAGTACCATTTCGCGATCCTCTCCTTACTCGCTGTCGCTCGGTCCAGGAAACCCAGGTAGACCTAGGAAAACAAATAAACCTAGACAGTAGTGATTTCTGCGGGGAGTTGCATCCCCCAGTGGGTGGCGCTCCGACGGCGGGTCACCGGCAACACTCGCGGACTCCAAAATCTCCCACATGCCAAATTTGGTTCCATTTGCTTGATTAGTTCTTAAGTTCTAAAGAAATTTGAATTTCATTTGTATGGGAGCCCCCTCCTCCTAAACAGGGGAGGGGTCTTAATTCATCATAGAAAAAATTTCTGCCCCCTAAAAGCCCCACATGCCAAATTTGGTTCCATTTGCTTGATTAGTACTCAAATTATAAGGAAATTTGTATTTCATTTGTATGGGAGCCCCCCTCTTAAGAGGAGAAGGGGTCGTAATTCACCATAGAAAAATTTCTGCCATCTAAAACTCCCATATACCAAATATGGTTCCATTTTCTTGATTAGTTCTCGAGATAAGAGGAAATTTGCATTTCATTTGTATGGAAGCCCACCCTCTTAAAGGGGAGATGGGTCATAACTCGCTTTCTAAAGAGGAGAGGGGTCTCAATTCACCATAGAAAAAATCTTACCTCCAAAACCACTTACATGTCAAATTTGGTTTCATTTGCTTGATTAGTTCTCGAGTTATGAGGAAATTTGTTTATCATATGTGTAGGAGCTCCCCTCCTAAAGTGAGGAGGGGTCCTAATTCATCATAGAAAAAATTCTTGCCTCGAAAACACCCACATGCCAAATTTGGTTCCATTTGCTGGATTAGTTATCGAGTTATGAGGAAATTTGTATTTCGTTTGTATAGGAGCCCCCCCTCTTAAAGTGGGCAGGGGTCCTAATTCACCTTAGAAAAAATTGTTGCCCTCGAAAACTTTCACATGCCAAATTTTGTTCCATTTGCTTGATTAGTTCTCGAGTTATGAGGAAATTTGTATTTCATTTGTATAGAAGCCCCCCCTCCTAAAGTGGGGAGGGGTCCCAATTCATCATAGAAACATTTTGGTCTCCAAAAACACCCACATGCCAAATTTGGTTCCATTTGCTTGATTAGTTCTCGAGTTATGAGGAAATTTGTATTTCATTTGTATAGGAGCCCCCCTCCCAAAGTGGGGAGGGGTCCCAATTCATCATAGAAAAAATATGTGTCTCCAAAAACACCCACATGCCAAATTTGGTTCCATTTGCTTGATTAGTTCTCGAGTTATGAGGAAATTTGTATTTCATTGGTAAAGGAGCCCCCCTCCTAAAGTGGGTAGGGGTCCTAATTCATCATAGAAAAATTTTTGTCTCCAAAAACGCCCACATGCCAAATTTGGTTCCATTTGCTTGATTAGTTCTCGAGTTATGAGGAAATTTGTATTTCATTTGTATAGGAGCCCCCCTCCCAAAGTGGGGAGGGGTCCCAATTCACCATAGAAAAAATATGTGTCTCCAAAAACACCCACATGCCAAATTTGGTTCCATTTGCTTGATTAGTTCTCGAGTTATGAGGAAATTTGTGTTTCGTTTGTATAGGAGCCCCCCCTCTTAAAGTGGGGAGGGGTCCTAATTCACCATATAAAATATTCTTGCCCTCGAAAACTTTCACATGCCAAATTTTGTTCCATTTACTTGATTAGTTCTCGAGTTATGAGGAAATTTGTATTTCATTTGTATGGAAGCCCCCCTCTTAAAGGGGAGAGGAGTCATAATTCCCCTTCTAAAGGGGGGAGGGGTCCCAATTTATCATAGAATAATATATTGTCAGCAAAAACACCCACATGCCAAATTTTGTTCTATTTGCTTGATTAGCTCGCGAGTTATGCAGAAATTTGTGTTTCATTTGTATGGGAGCCCCCCCTCTTAGTGGGGGGAGGGGCCTCTTACCATCACTAAAACCATTCCTGGCCCCAAAAACCGTTACATGCAAATTTTCACGTCGATTGGTTCAGTAGTTTTTGATTCTATAAGGAGCATCCCGACAGACAGACAGACAGAACTCCGTTTTTATGTAGAAGAAGATTAGGAAATGTCAGTGGGAAGGAAGTTTCGTTAACGTAACGTAATTTAATGGGCGGGGGAGGGGAGGGGGGGGGGGTAATGCCAAGCGTTACTTATTGTTAGATAGGGGAGAAGCATGGCGGCGGGTAAAGTGATTCCGACGGTGCGGTGCAACAAACGGGGAAGAGGTGATAGCCTCAAGGATATGGTAAGTTAAGGAAGCCATCATGCATGTGTCATGTAACTGGGCGTTTGTTTGCACCAGCTAATTGTTAGAATTTGGGATACGGAACAGCTACCGGAGGAGTAGAAAGATGGGGTTATCTGCCCGATCTAAACAAAGGGCGACAATTTGGACTGTGAGAACTATCGAGCGATTACCGTTCTCAATGCCGCCTATAAAGTGCTGTCCCAAATCATTTTCCGCCGACTCCAATTGCGAACAAATTTGTGAGAACTTGTCAAACCAGCCTTGTCGAAGGTCGGCGTACAACGGATCAAATATTTGCACTATGGCAGATCCTCCAAAAGGGCCATGAATACAGAGTTCCCACGCACTACTTGTTCGTTGACTTAAAAGCCGCATATGATACCATTGACCGGAAAGAGCTAAGCAAACCCATGGACGAGAACAGTTTCCCCAGGAAGCTCATCAAATTGATTCAATTTACGATGGATGGTACACAGTTCTGAGTTCGGATTTCGGGTTGGATTGTCTAGTTCATTCGAATTACACCGATGACTTCGCCAAGGGGATGGTCACTCACGCCTGCTGTTCAACGTGGCGCTACAAGGTGTTATGAACCGAGCGGATATCAACACGCGGGGCACGATGTACAACAAATCTAATCAATTCGTCTGCTTAGCTGATGTCATGGGCATTATCAGCGGAAGCCGTGCTTACTATGGGTTTCACAAGCAATAGCGGTCGAGCAGACTGAGCTCGCGTACAAAGTGTGCCCTATCGAAGACGCTTATTAGATCGATTGTTTTCTAGGTGCATGAAACATGGACAATGCTCGAGGAGGATATGCGAGTGTTCGGAGTTTTCGATAGACAGAACCGAGTTAACTGGAGAAACCTTGTTCGACATACTTTGTCTTAGGATGGCAAGCCACTTAAGTAAGTAAATATTTTGGAAAAACGGCGGTTACGCATCTTCCCGAAGGAAATATATACAAGAATGGAAATACCATCTCACATCAGATGTGCCTAAAATTTGCAAGGCTCTTGGTGACTATTTTCTGGAATTGGGCCAATACTCGCAGCAGCAATTGACAGCGATCAAAATGTTTGGAAATCTGGTACTCTATCTCTACTGCAACCGTTCATCGTTCTGCACCCTGCATCATGTTAATGGAACTACAATAGTATCAATCCCCCAAAAAAATCCAGGTCCAGATAACATTTCAGAAGTCAAACTGCCTAAAACTCGAGTAACTCCTCTGCATATATCTGGAGCAGGGCTTGTTCGTTCACTTTGACTCAATTTTTATATTTGACAGTACCGTCTCAGCCGAACAAAATTTGACTAAGTTGTATATTAGCATTTGTAGAACTAGTTATCATCTTCAATTTTGCTGAATAAAATTTCGCTGTATCTGTTGTAGTTACGATGCTACAATGCTAGTACGTCATTAGTTATTAAATGAGCATTCATTTAGTCAGTAATAAGGTACTAGCATTGTAGCACCGCAAATACAAAAGATACGAAAAACCTTATTCAGCAAAATTGTAGATAATAACTGGTTCTACAAATGTCCCATACATAACCTTGTAAAATTTTGCTCGACTGAGACTGTACTGTCAAATGAATCAACATTGAGTCAAAGTGAACGAACAAGCCCTGATCTGGAGATACTATAAATCCTAGCAACTATCACCCAATTCGGATTATGAACTTCATCGATCAGTATCGATCATCCATCACATTGTCAGATCCTCTTACGTAATGGAGAGCATCTACGACTTGTTGAACAATCGAAAAATAGTAGAATCAAATTAAGGATCGGTAGTATTGTTATCGTAAATATCGCTACGAAAGGACGGAAGATGATAGTAAGGAAACAAAGGTGTTGATAGTGTTCAAATAGAATGGGACAAGGCGTGAAGGGGAAAGAGCGGACAATAAGGTAAGGTAGGGTCATTAAAGTCAAGAAGTTGTGTACCGCATCTTTTATCCATGGGGATCCATGGGGGATCCGCGGATCAAACCAAGCTATAATCGGAGTCAAATATAACTAGATTTGAGCCCACTTCTCCTGCCAGGTCCTTGTGGATCGCAGTTACAGGTTAACATTTGAACCACAGCGGGCTAGATAAAAGAAGATTGTAAAACTCCCTTATTAAGCGTGCGACGTACTTCAAACTCCACCAACACTGGCGGGTTGTAAAAGTGCTCACTGCAAGTGAAATTAACCAAACAGTTCTTTGTAAAATAAAAGATAAAAATGGATGATACTAGCAGGGTTTATGTCTGTTGGAGAAAACACCTGAAAGAGGTTTACTCCAACGGGTTTTTCCATGTTGCTTAGAAAAAAGAAATAAATAATTATGCCTTTCATTAAAAATCAAGTGCAAAGCACTTATTCGAGGAATAATACTATGCTAATATTTTTGAACATTCAGTGATATCAACATAGAATAAATAGAAAAGATAAGAAATGGCAAACGATTTAAAGTCAGGCATACCACCGCAGAGAACGTGTCATTCGCATTTTGTACGTTTATGTAGGCACATTTTAGTAACATCTTCAATTTCCCTACGCTAGTTATGAGCCTCAACCCGTGCCCCAATTCCATAATTCATCTCCGGTGGTAGTGGTGCGTGGATGGGCTTGATGATTTAATTACGCTATAGGCTCATAGTTGATATCAATAGGAACAGAGCACATCAAATTCAATCACCGCGGTCGCCGTTTGTTCGAGTGCAGAAAAAGTGACTTGTATGTATCCTCGGAGGAAAGGTACCTGGCGGAGATGATGTGACAGGTTACCATGTATATGTGCCACAGTCGCAAACAGCCAGCTCTCGTGGGCCGCTACGAGTAATCCGCGTGGCGTTAATAGCACGTGATGATATAAATTATTGTAATTGATCCTAAGGCAATTACCAACCGCCCTCTTCCATTCATAGTTTTCCGATCAGTTGGGGTCAGGATCATATGAAGCCCGTATATCTTGACGTGTATGTTCATATTATTACAGGTAGCAATCGAGATGAAGTTAATGCAGATGCAGGATGGCGTCGGATGCCAGACTGATTATCATCTACCTGAGCTGTTTATCAGCTTCCTCTAGAACACGTTACCTTTTCATTTGAATATCGAACCAATCCATTCGTGGTAGGCTGGTATCGTCGTGAACCAACGAGTAGGCTGCCTTAGGGCGTTGCTACTGACAGCACTTCATCATTGTCGCGCCTATTTCTGATTAATGAATAATATGTGTGAAGCCGGTGATGGTGTAGAGACGACAGTGAGCAGCTTCAATGCCGCCCTACTGAGTTCGACTATGCAAGTCACCACTTGTTGAACCGCCCCACGAGCTGAAATTAACTTATAATCCAAGTAGATCAGCCAAATTTCATTATTAATAAGATAGATGCCGTTCCAGCTATCACAGCAACACCTTTGTTCCTTCGCTGAACATTAATGAAAATCGTCTTTGGTATCCTTGACGTTCAGTGAGATTTATTGCTTCGGGCGCGTATCTTCACTGCTGCGAAATGTGGATCCACTCAACTTTACAATTTCTATCACAGCGCTCCTGTAATGTCAGTAATGATAAGCTAAGCTCACTGCAGAGATATGATGCGCAGCTGACAATCGATCGAATTGATGTCGCCAACAAGGCAGTTAGTTATCTTTCACCGGGACGTACGCAAACGAGCACGATCAGTGTCATTCGCAAGAAGTGTTACACTGACGGAAGACGTATACGTTGATGATACGCAGAGAATGAAAAATTGTATGTAAACAAATGATTTGCCTATAGCTATATTAATGACAAGAATAATTAAAATATCTGTCGTTAATTTAATTATAGCCTAATGATATCCTGTTTCACCTTCCCTTTGCTACGCTTTGTTCGGGATCCAGATTTACAGTTGCTTTACGGCTACGCGTTTCAGTTTTATTAACGTGACGTCATACTGTAGTAAGATGAGTGATGCTGCTGAGAGTAACTTTTTACAACCGTTGACACCTTACAAGTGCCTGTTAATTGCCGTGATTTTTTAAACATCCATTGTGTCGTGCTGCGTGGAAAGCATGTTCTTGTTTCCCGCAGTGCTCCATGTCAGCTCGAATTTCCACAAAATTAATAGTTTTAATTAGCAAGATGGTGACACGAAATTCCACTTTTTTTTTGTTGTAAAGAATAGGATGGTATTTTGCAGGAACGTTGAACGTGTTTTTGGCAATTAAATGGTGGTCCATATAATTCCCATCTACAATCGATTATCAAAGATTAAAAATCGGTTCGACAGTATTGGTTAGTTGAAGTATATGCAAATTTGGGTGATCATTAAAGAATAGAATGAGTATAGAATGTAATGTTTTCGTTTTGCTTGATTTCACAATACTTCAGAACAGCAACGACGATACGTCCTAGATATTGTCCTGGAGCTTCATTACCTGAAAATTATTGTCTACTGTCAGTAATTTTAATTTTATTGAGAGAAAAATGCGTAATATGATCGGTCAATTTTTACGGAATATTTTGAATTTGTTCCTGCTCTCATTTTCCATGTTCATATAACCGTATTTTCTTCTTAAATATAATACTTTGTTTGCACTGTCGATTACCGATGGTCGTTAGACTATCATTCTCAACTCAGAAACAAAAAATAACTCAATTGTGAAATTTCATGAAAAAACTAGAAATTGGCCAATAAAAAAATATTTTAAATATTTTACATGATTTACAACATAGTTTCCCCGACTTTTCTTGGGAGTTTCTCACCACCGTGCACGGCCGTGGAAAATATTTTCTAAGTGATATTTTTCCTGGTTTGCTGAGAAAATGTACTTACAGTTTTATACTAGAATTTTTACTCTACGATGCTTATTTCATGAGATATGATGATATGAGATAATTTTTAAACTTGGTAAATATCTAGGAAAATCAAGATTTCCGGATAAAAACCAAGAACAAGAAAAACCACGTGAAATCTGTAAAAGATCGTAAATTGACAAGTAAGCAAAAAAATACCGTGATCGCTTTTAATTTTGTGCATTTTTTAAAATTGTGCATAACTATGATCATTGTGTTATCTATACCTATAAAGAAGGATTTCTGTCTGTCTGTCTGTCTGTCTGTCTGTCCGTATGTTCCTTATAGAATCGAAAACTACTGAACCAATCGGCATGAAAATATGCATATGGTTTTTTTGGGGCCAGGAAAGGTTTTAGTGATGGTTAGAAACCACTTCCCCCACTAAGAGGGGGGGCTCCCATACAAATGAAACACAAATTTCTGCATAACTCGACAACTGATCAAGCAAATAGAACAAAATTTGGCATGTGGGTGTTTTCAGTGACAAGAATTTATTCTATGGTAAATTGAGACCCCTCCCCTCTTTATAAGGGGAATTATAACTCCTCTCCTCTTTAAAAGAGGGGGGGGGGCTTCCATACAAATTTCCTCATAACTCGAGAACTAATCAAGCAAATGGAACCAAATTTGGCATGTGAAGGTTTTCGAGGGCAAGAATATTTTCTATAGTAAATTAGGACCCCTCCCCACTTTAAGAGGGGGGGCTCCTGTACCAAAGAAACACAATTTTCCTCATAACTCGAGAAGTAATTAAGCAAATGGTACCAAATTTGGCATGTGGGTGTTTTTGAAGACAAAAATTTTTTCTATGATGAATTGGGACCCCTCCCCGTTTTAGGAGGGGGGGATCCTATACACATGAAATACAAATTTCCTCATAACTGAAGAACTAATCAAGCAAATGGAGCAAAATTTGGCATGTGAAAGTTTTCGAGGGCAAGAATATTTTCTACGGTGAATAAGGACCCCTCCCCACTTTAAGAGGGGAGGCTCCTATACAAACGAAATACAAATTTCCTCATAACTCGAGAACTAATCAAGCAAATGGAACAAAATTTGGCACGTGGGTGTTTTTGGAGACAAATTTTTTTTCTATGATGAATTGGGACCCCTTCCCACTTTAGGAAGGGGGGCTCCTATACAAATGAAATGCAAATTGCCTCATAACTCGAGAATTAATCAAGCAAATGGAACCAAATTTGGCATGTGGAAGTTTTCTAGGGCATGAATATTTTCTATGGTGAATTAAAACTCCTCCCCACTTTAAGAGGGGGGCTTCTATACAAACGAAATACAAATTTCCTCATAACTCGAG
The DNA here is from genome assembly GCF_943734655.1 of Sabethes cyaneus. Classification (NCBI taxonomy): domain Eukaryota; kingdom Metazoa; phylum Arthropoda; class Insecta; order Diptera; family Culicidae; genus Sabethes; species Sabethes cyaneus. The sequence goes on along the minus strand of NC_071355.1, from coordinate 156,340,607 downwards.
AACTAATCAAGCAAATGGAACCAAATTTGACACGTGGGTGTTTTTGGAGACAAACATTTTTTCTATGATGAACTGGGACCCCTCCTCACTTTAGAAGGGTGGGCTCCTATACAAATGAAATACAAATTTCCTCATAACTCGAGAGCTTATCAAGCAAATGAAATCAAATTTGGCATGTGAAAGTTTTCGAGGGCAAGAATATTTTCTATGGTGAATTAGGACCCCTCCCAACTTTAAGAGGGGGGCTTCTATACAAACGAAATACAAATTTCCTCATAACTCGAGAACTAATCAAGCAAATGGAACCAAATTTGGCATGTGGAGGTTTCTGGAGGCAAAAATATTTTCTATGGTGAATTAGGACCCCTCCCAACTTTAAGAGGGGGTGCTTCTACACAAATGAAATACAAATTTTCTCATAATTCGAGAACTAATCAAGCAAATGGAACCATATTTGACATGTGGGTGTTTTTGGAGGCAACCATTTTTTCTATGATGAACTAGGACCCCTTACCTTTTTAAGAGGGGGGGGCTCTCATACAAACGAAATACAAATTTCCTCATAACTCTAGAACTAATGGAACCAAATTTGACATGTAAATGGTTTTGAACGCAAGATTTTTTTCTATGGTGAATTGAGACCCCTCTCTTCTTTAGAAAGCGAGTTATGGCCCATCTCCCCTTTAAGAGGGTGGGCTTCCATACAAATGAAATACAAATTTCCTCTTATCTCGAGAACTAATCAATCAAATGGAACCAAATTTGGCATGTGGGAGATTTTGGAGTCTTGAATTTATTTTACGATAGTTAGAGACCTCTCACCCCTGTGGTAGGGGGATATGGACTCTCATACAAATAAAACAGAAATTTTTGCGAAACTCAAAAACTAATCGAACTCGAGAAATTCGAGACTCTTCCATAAAACATTAGTCAATACAAGACCATAAAAACTATCTATAGTAACACTAGATCATTCAGGACGAGACGGTCGCGAGTGTTGCCGGTGACCCGCCGTCGGAAGCGCCGCCCACTGGGGGGCTTGCAAAACTCGAGATTGTGACAAAGATCATCCCAGATTCATAATTTATGTACAACACAGGTTAATTTGTGGCAATACGAAGTTTGTCGGGTCAGCTAGTTTTTTATAAATGTCTATTGAATATTACGCCGTTATTCACAAAAGGCTTCTAGAAAATTAACAAATTTATGATCGAAATGCACTGCAATGATCAAATTACCCAGCATAATTAGAAAGAATAATTTGTTTTAGTTTATGTTTTAGACACAAAAAATGATTTCATGTAGTGATTTCTTTAGAAAAAAGCGATACAATAATACAATTTCGTTAATTATTTATTTATTTTTTTTATTGGGGTAAATATTCGATTACATAAAATACTTGTGTTCATTCACAAGTGGTGACTTTTCAACACTATTAGAATTACATTACTTTACTTACTATTATTATGATTTCTTGCGATTTGTTGCGACAGTTAAGACTATTTAATAGTACGGATTAACACCTACGTGTAAAGGAAAACCCCGATTTAATCCACCTGTTGGTGAAAGGAACCTTTGTTATACCATCTCATTTGTCATTTGAGATAGAATTCGACACGTCTTCGAAACAGACTTTTTGATAAGACTATGGTTATCATCAATATGCATGTGCATTTAATATACTGGATAAATTACTAGAATATTTGAAAGCAATCAAAAAATCGTGTGCTTCTTGAGTAGAATTGATATCTAAGAGGGGACCCTACACTGGAAAGTCGAGAAACTCGTTTGTTTGCAGGAGACTTTTACCTTCAGAAATGTTGAACCTAAAGAATTTTTCGATACGTGGTATCGCTGAAAATTTACTATAAAAATATCTGATATGGTGATAAAAATTTTTGTTTTTACCTTTGTCACTGACGAACTGACATGACACTTAAAAGAAAATCCTTTAAAAACCATCGTCCTGCACATTTTGCTTTCACACTAGCACCCTCTGTTATGCATATTGCGGAGTAGCTTGCATTTGCAGGGTTTTATGCTGTAGGGTTTTGTACATTTGAATGGTTTTATACTGAAAACTTAAAGCAACACTCGCGCGCCGCGGTGTGGCCGTGTTGCGAAACATGCTTTTTTGAAAAATGAGTAGATTGGACGATGGAATTATCGCGAGTGTCTCGTCTGTCTGTGCCTTTGTTATACTATAACAAAGGTTTAGGAATTGGTCGAAAAACACGAAATTGATCTAAGGCCCGGATGGCCGAGTCACATATACCAATCGATAAGGTTTGACGACCTGGGCAATGTGTGTGTGTGTGTGTGTGTGTGTGTGTGTGTGTGTGTGTGTGTGTGTGTGTGTGTGTGTGTGTGTGTGTGTGTGTGTGTGTGTGTGTGTGTGTGTGTGTGTGTGTGTGTGTGTGTGTGTGTGTGTGTGTGTGTGTGTGTGTGTGTGTGTGTGTGTGTGTGTGTGTGTGTGTGTGTGTGTGTGTGTGTGTGTGTGTGTGTGTGTGTGTGTGTGTGTGTGTGTGTGTGTGTGTGTGTGTGTGTGTGTGTGTGTGTGTGTGTATGTGTGTGTGTGTGATGCTTCATTTTCAATCGCCTATTTCCCCTATTTCTCGGAGATGGCTAAAATCTCCGCCTATTTCTCGGAGATGGCTAAACCGATTCGTCTGTTTATACTTTTGTTTGAAAGGTATTAAAGGAAGGGGGGAGGGTAATAGGTAGCTACGCTTAACAAGTTGTTGTGAATCCTATCTTTTGTCCAATGCTTGTTAAGCGACAACGACAACTTGTTAAGCGTAGCTACCTATCACCCCCCCCCCCCCCTTCCTTTTCACTCTTACTCTTTCCCCTCCTTTCCCAAAAAAATTTCATTACTTTCCCCTACCGTCCCTCCATCAATTGTAAAAACCATCGTTTCAAAAAAATATTAATATTAATGCCTGACCGCATTGCAAGGTCAAAGACTAAAAAACGAGTTTGGTCAATATCGATACCAAAATCTGCAAAAATAACGGAATATTTAAAGTAGTTTCCACCACTATAGGTACTACCACAACTACTCGAGCATCTACCCTACATGAATTAAAAGGAATCGAATAATAAATGATTTGGAATCTAAATGTACTTTTTATTTGTCGATTATTTAAAGAACAAAGATTGGTGACGGAGGCCTGAATATATGTAAAGTCTCGAAAATACTAGGCGAATTGACTATGCGCAAATGCGCTTGCAAGCTAATCGTAAACTGCGTGAGTTTATGATCAGCTTTTAAGTGCACTTGCTAGCAGTTGGTCAATTCGCATAGTATTTTCGAGGCTGTACATACATTCTGGTGGCAAGTATTATTGAGGTGTCACAGTTAAGCATTTTTTGTGACGTTACAAAAACATTTATATTGTTACATAACAGAAATAATAGGATTGTTACATTACAATGGCAATAAAGTAACGTAACGTTACATTGCTTTAATGTTATTGCAATGTTACATAAACATTATCGCAATGTTACATTGTAATGTAACAATGTTATGTAAAAAAGTGGGAAATTTCAACCATCCTGTTACTCTCAGGTTACGTAACTTCAACGTCACATCATAAACATTATCGCAATGTTAAATTGTAATGTAACAATGTTATGTAAAAAGTGGGAAGTTTCAGCCATCCTTTTACTCTCAGGTTACGTAACTACAACGTCACATCATAACACAGTTACGTAACAATCTGGTTAATGTTATGTAACAATGTTGACCGGGTAGACCTTCACTACGCAATGTATATGTTAAAGAATAATATTTCTTCTTACAACTTACTTTTACTTGCACTTATCCACATTACTAACAACTTTCTCAGCAATTTCATGAGAAAAGCAACTTATTCAGTTTCCAAAAATTTTATGTAAACCAATGCACAACGCAACGTTAACCAATAGATGATTTATTTTCCGAAGACGTGTCGATTTATATCTCAAATAGCAAGTAAGACCTAGGCTCGGCTAGGCGGTGCTGCTAGATAGAGTCAGTAGGATTGTTGCACTAGCATTATATGAGCATTTCCAGAGCGAAACGCTTATCAACTCGACTATTATTGATTCGAATGATCGAAATTATAATATGAAAATGTGAAAATAGTTTCTTTCTAAACCCAATATTTCCAAATATATCTATACGCAAAAGAAAATAAAATGGTTTGGCAAAACAGGCCTTTCCTTTAATAAACAGTTCATATAAGAATTTAGTTCAAAATGATGCGAATAGAATATGATTTTATTAGTTTTTTCAAAGGTTTTTCATAAAATATCAGAAAGAGTATCCATAAATAGCTCTACGTCAGATTTTAGGGGCATAATTTAAGCTATCTTTAGAAAAAATAAGGCAAATAGGAAAGTGATATTTTGAGAAAGTTAACATTTTATGATTTTTATCATGATTTTGCAAAGTTTTTTCTTCCAGTGTAATTTTTCCACAACACAATAATTTCCCATATCTTTTCCTTATACGCCATTTTGATCAAATAAGTATTTTTTTTGTTTAGATAAGAGTCATTTTAACACTTTTAGGTCATTCGTGACCTCTGCCGGGTTGGGATTTGAACCCGGGTCCTCGGCGTGAGAGGCGTAAATGCTAACCAATACACCGGGACTGACCCCGATCAAATAAGTCAAATAAGGTTCCTTTCACCACTAGGTGGATTAAATCGGGTTTTTCTAGTAGTCAATGCTGATATTGACAGTGGCCATCCATCACGCGCAAGAGGTTGAATCACCGTCAGCTTCACGGGATGGTTATTAATTTTTTATCTCGTTGCAAAGCGGTTCCCGTGTTCATCGTAATTGCGAGTTATTAATTATTACTGACTGCATTATGCCGTCATTTATGCGCTGGATTTTTTTAACAGATTAGTATCCCTTCAACTTCAATAATTTCGTGAAAAAAAGGATTATCAAAATTTCAAATCGCTCTGATTTTTGCTTGTACTTTGCTGCGTTCTGGAAAACTTCAGGCGTTTAGGTGTTTAACCTAAAAGCCTTCATTTCTCGTATTTTCACGTATGTATATGTTTTTCTCTTGAAAGACTAAAGGTTGATTTTGCGATTGTCATTTGGCTTGGTTTGTTTGTTAAAACCAATTCCCTATTTTGTTGGGAATTTAATACTGAAGAAAACTTATTTACAGTAAATCACTTGAGCAAACATTCGGGTTAAGACTCACTGTAAAATTCTTAATTACTCTATGTAGGTACAATGTACGATACTTTTACCTCCACTAACAGCACATTTGTAGCAATTATATCCTTATCCCTTGTTGAAAAATTCTTGGTAAGACATCTTGCTCCGAAATGTTGTTGAGCTAACTGAAAACGAGATAAAAATCTGATGATCTCCCAAAGCGGTTTATATCAGCCATTTAAAATTAAATTAACTGGTTTGCTTCTGTGGCGCGTTCTAACATTTCTCAGTCTCGTTTATGCTTAGTAGTGCTTACCTCGACTTATGGGTGCACCTTAGATGTTGGGACCTCGCGCTGTCAGTGCGGTTTACGGTCCTCTACGTATGGTGGCGATGATGGATGAAGGGAGATGCTGTCGCGTTCTGCTCTACAGCAGATTTTATTTTCAACACCAAATTAAACGTACATAAAACGCACGGGTAGTTCGCAGCTTCTCGCGATCCAGTGTTGGGTGATTCCGTGCCTTTCATCGCTCTTCGGACAGGTGAATACCTGCTCTATAGTCAGGTCAAATGTCACTTGTTTTCGAACAATAAAAACCAACAGGAAAGAGCCATGACTGTCGCAGGTGAATTATTCGTTAATTAAAAAAAAAGAATGGGAATTAACATTTTTGTGCCTTGTAACAGACTTAGTTCGTTACGTGTGACTAGAGTCCGACGATGATTTGTGATGAGAACAAACTTGTGTTACCTGACAGTTGAGTTTTAATTTAAGATTTTTCTGAAGAATTTCATGAAATATGCGTGAGAATAGAGTTCTCTGCCTTTATGCACGTTATCATAAAGATTTTTAATAATTGCTCATTATGTGTGTGTAGAAGGATGTCGCAATATTACCGTTGTGGACAGTGAACAATGTTGTTAGCATATTTCACTGTTATAATAAACCGTTATTGTAAAAACAAATAGCACGCTTGCAGTAGGTACATAATGTTCCGGTCCCCTTTGAAAAAGTATTTCTTTGACCCAAACATCCTTTTACCAACAGGGCTTTTTTATATTTTACTTTCATGGAAACGATTCAATTTAACACATAATAGTTTTTTTTGCCATGTATTTCTCAGTTGATTCATTTAAGGGTAACTTATAGTAAAAATAGATCTACTCCTAATAAAAGTATGGCAAGATTTTCTCCTCAAAAATGTGAAGCATGTCAATGAAAGATATTTTATGATTATCACATTTAAGCCTAATTCTGAGTGAAATTGCTAGACATTTAACAATACTCAGAAATCATAGTACATTGAACATTAACTTTTTTTAACTGTTCTGTGAACTTCATCATCTCTGTTAACGTTTGTAGTGAAATCGAAGTCGTAAGCGCATCTGGCTACTGCAGTGTGTGATACGGAAACTGCAATGTAGAAAGCCATACGTCGAAGTACATTCCGTCGGAGATTATATGAATGACCTAAAGGTGATGAATGGGAAACGATGCTAGGCGCAATTAAAAATCCTTGTATTTTCCCCTCGCTTCAAAAATTTTATAGTGATTAAATTAATTGTGCTTTTTTGATTTATCTGCGTTGTAGCCAGTTTTACTCCAGTTCACGAGCTTTAGTCACTTCGGTACTTGGATGATGTTACTGTCCTGGGCTCGGTTTGTACGTCAGTTAGGTGGCAATTATATGAGCTTGTAATTTGCTGTCCAGTTGTTCAGACCTGCGCTGGCTGTACCGGGGACGTGATTATAGCATTCAGGGTGCTGCTGTGACTAGAGGTGATATGTGGAGCAATGAGATATGTTGTGTCGCGTACCAGCGAGCAATTTTATGTCGTTGCTATCCGAAAACATTTTCTCAGCAATCTTTTCAGCCGAGAACAAGTACAGACAGTTTTTATGGCATGTAGGTAAAGATCTGTTTTACTTATTTCTTGGTAACATGCGTTTGTTGTGTAACGGGAAATTACAGTAACAATGTTACACTTGTTATGATACAGTATAACATTGGCTTTTTTTCAGCATAATTCTGTCCTTTATCCTCGAATTTATCCACATGTGTTTTAAAATGGGGTGAATAACTTCAATGACCCGCTATTAAACATGTTTTGAAACCAATGATAAACTGAACTGAAATATATAAACAAATTTCACGAAAAAGCCATAAACATGTCTTGTTATAAATGGTTTCAACAAAAAATATATTAAAGTCAAATTAAATGTACTGCATGGCATCTCATAGTAATAAGAGTTAATACTACCGCTACTTCACTATTTTTTTACAAATCATTCGTATTGGGAACAGTGAGACAAGGAGCCGTGGGTAACACTGAGGTAAAACTTTCGTCATGCAATTTTGTATTTTTTTTAGTATGCAATACTCGTTGTCTCACTCTTCCCACCTATTGGGGAACAGTAATGGGACAAAATGACACCTTCACATTACTGGTTGTAACTTAAATTAGCTTATAACCAAAATGACAAACTTTTTTCAGACTCTAGTTGTCTGGATATACCTTTCAAATGGACTGATGGCTCGTCTATAGACGTCTTTCCTCTAAACATGTTTTCTCAACAGTTTAGGAAAATATTTTCTGCAAAAAGTTTTTCACAAAATTTTCCATGATGGAGGAAAACTCCATAGAAAAGCCAGAAAAACCCGATTTAATCCACCTAGTGGTGAAAGGAACCTTTGTTATACGGTCTTACTTGCTATTTGAGATAGAAATCGACACGTCTTCGGAAAATAATTCATCTATTGGTTGTAGTTGCGTAGTGCGTTGGTTTACATAATATTTTTGAAAATTGAATAAGTTTACAAAATTTGAACAAAATAGGAACACTTTTAAATTTTAATGAAAAAAGGATCATGAAATTGCTGAGTAAGGATAAGTAAGTTGTTATTAATCTGAGTAAGTGCAAATAAAAGTAAGTTGTAAGAGGAAATCTTATCCTTTAGCATATACATTGTCTAGTAAAGGTCTAGTTTATAGGTTTTTGAACTAGGCAAAGTTTCCTGTAATGCCATTCTATTTGAATCACATCAATAGAGTTTTCTTGAATAATTTTCATCAATTTTTATTAACTCACGCTGTTGTATTTTATACAACACGTGTAGGTTTTTCAACGCCATATTGTTATAAAGTTACAAATCGTTGTTTAACTAACGTATATTCTTCAACAAACTTATTGTGAACAAAATATCATAATTATTCAATGCATTAATAACTCAAATTGTTGGGAAAATTAATGCAGCAAAACTATCAGCAAATGTAAAATGTTTAAAATGTATCCGTCAGTTGGTAGTCGAGTAATTCGGGATTAAAATCAGGGTATTTTTATAATCAAAGTTCTACAGAACAGTTCCTAAACAAGCAAACATAGAGGTATACTATTTTCAGCAAAGTTGTGTATTTTTACTATTTGTATAACTTTGTAATACATGAAAAAGTCATGCAACAATTACCAAAAGAGCAATAATAGAAAAACTGATTTTACAAATTCATATACAATAAATAAGATTTTTCTATCTTCGCTGCAGAGATAGAAGGTTACTGTCTTTAGCAAAATTTCTTGTAATAATATGCTCTATAACTTTGCAGAACACATCAATGTGTTATATTGACACTGAAGAAAAATATTTTTTTTATTTCACTTTTAGGGGGATTAATAAAAATTTAAATTCCACCAGACGATAGAGCTTCCAATTTCAAGAAACTCTTTTAAAGGTTCGATAAACCTAAAACCAAGTTTTTCCAGTCAAAACTCTAGTGCACACGTTTTCTTTGGTTTGGGGCTATTGTGCGCGAGAGTAACTGTGTTGCAAAAGTTGGCGCGAGCGTTCGAGGATTAATATCTTTTGACCGGTAAAACCAATTCTTATGAAATTTTGCATATATATTCGTAGTCTCAAAACCTCTCGTTTGATATTAAAATAATTGAAATTAGGTAAATTATCTTGGTTAAAATCATTATAAATTATTGCAAATTTTGGTGTGGTGTATACGGCTGCTCATAACTTTCAAATTAAACGTCCAATCAAAAAACCATTCAATAGTGATCTATTAGGATATATTATCTTTCAAATGAGACTAATAGCTCATAAATCGGTTTGGCCATCTCTAAGAAACAGGCGATAATTATTACCTTGTCAAAACAGGTTTTTTAAGCATAACTTTTAAACTACTTGATTGTTTTCAATTAAAAATTACTGAACAATTTAGCTTTAATAAGGGCTTTCATTTGATACTAAGATCGTTGAAATCGGTCATGTAGTTTTGAAGAAACCCGTGTCACGTATTTTTCACATTTTTGCTTATAACTTTTAAACGAAACGTCGTGTCACGAAACAACTCAATAGTGATCTACTAGATAATAACACCTTTCAAACAAAAGTAATAGCGAACCATTCGGTTCAGCCATCTCTGAGAAACAGGCGATAGAAAAAATCATTACATACATACACACACACACACAGACATTGCTCAAATCGTCGAACCCTATCGATTGGTATATGTGACTTGGCCCTCCGGGCCTCGGATCAATTTCGTGTTTTTCGACCAATTTTTAAACCTTTGTTATAGTATAACAAAGGTAAAAACATGTTCTAAATCGCGGAAAAATGTTTTTTTTTACCTCTTTGCCAATTCCAAATCTTCTAACGATTTAGATCTTGCGATAGAGCTTTTTTGACGTAGGACGCCGTCTTTGCGTATTATACTGGGACTAGGTAGCATTTTGTGAAAATGAAAATAGAAATCTAACGTTTAAATGAAAGATTTCAAATGGTTATAACTACTAAACTACTGAACGAAACTGACCAATTTATATGTCGTTGGGTAGATAAAATGACCAGCAATTTTATGGAGTGGGTGAGAGAGCAACTTTAGGGAGGGCGTAACAGGGAGGGGCTTCTATACAAGTGTCAAATGAAATTTCCTCAGAACTCTTGAACAAATCATGCAAATAAAATTTAATTTGGTATGTGGGGATTTCAGACGGCAAGAATTTTTTCTATGGTGAATTGTGACCCTTCCCCTCTTTAGGAGGGGGGGCTCCTATACAAATGAAATACAAATTTCATCATAACTCGAGAACTAGTCAAGCCGAGGGGCAAGACACTGTTACTTTTACTTTTTTCTATGGAAATATTTTTTCAACCTTCATATTTTTACCGTTCCCACCCTAATATAACCTAAAGCCCTATAAAGGTATACATTTATAGGGCTTTAATAGGGCCTAATATATTAATATATGATAATATTATGAAGTGCCTTACCCCTCGACTCAAGCCAAAGGGACCAAATTTGACATGTGGGGATTTTTGAAGGCATGAACTTATTTTATGATGGTTTGAGACCTCTTACCCCTGTGGTAGGAGGATAAGGACTCTTATACAAAAAACGGAAATTTTTATTTTTATGCAGATTCAATGAAGAATTGAATCTGAATATTTCCCTCTTCTCTTTCAAACATTCACTTAAACAATGACACTCACAGATTCTTATAAACGTATACTGCCGCTATTCGTATAACCGTCACATTTTCTATGGAGTTTCCTATATAAATGGGACTATTATGCGAAGAGCGGCAGTATATATGCCAGAAATGCAGTTTACATTAGTCTTTGATCTAATGATCTGATATAGTCCTACGTCACCCTTTCGTACAACCCTTAGGGCTGTATACCTTGTAGTTTTTTAATTTCTTTAAGGTGCGCTTGAAGAGGTTTTTTTTCATTTAATTTTTAAAACCTATCATAAAACTTGTAATTCTACCAAACTGCTATAAAAAGGTTATAAAACTCTTATGAAACTAGACGAGCCCACACTAAAGAAGATTGAGTAGGCAAGGTCAAAGGCAAGGGTTTGCAAAGGTCCTCTTAAAACTTGTAAATTGATTAAAAGAGCTATAAGAGAAAAAAGTATCCACAGATATTTCTTTTCTAAAATGGATGTAAAAGAAAATTGAAAGTAAAAGTATTTATAACAGCATCCACCCGGTAGCACATAATTGAAAATTTTTTCATTCTACGCTCCGTTTATCGATGTTTTAGAACGAAACGGTTAGAACATTTTAACTCGCGGATTATTTTTGTTAGATTATAGCTTATAGATTTGTTAGATTATTTTTGTTAGAACGATAGCAATTGTACAAGTGACTGGATTTCTGAAAGGGGGAATAGGGTGGCGATTAACAAGGGCGAGGTTGAAAAACGTAAAATAGGCTTTTTGTCAATTTAACTTAGCCACCTTGTTACAACGCCTAACAATGAAACTTTTCGTTTGATGATATGTTTCAAGATTTTTCCAAGGACGCTCATGTTCAGATGAAAACCAAGATCTAATCATTTGTTTTATCTAACATGCCGCAGCTGGTAATGGGAGTTCTGAATCGAAAACTGACTTTTCTTCTCCAGATCTTGCAAGTTCATCTGCATATTCATTTCCGGTTATATCAGAATGGTCAGGAACCTAAACCAGATTGACTGTATTCGGAATGCTTAGTTCTTCTAATAATTGGTTGTGGCAGGCAATGGCTGTTTTGAATTTTAAATTAGCCGCACTTTTGTGGCACCCTGGCTATCAGAAGAAAAGTAGATAATTTTGCCAACCAATTTTTTTCTGAAGTGCAAACTGAGCCCCGCACATAATTGCAAATATTTCAGCTTGAACAACGGTGAAGTAACTACCCAACGAATAGGATTCGTCCAACAGATCACATAGTCGAAAATTTTCCTTTCCATGAACCTGGCAATCAGTCCTCTCTAGGAGAAAAGTTACTTGAAAAAGTCATATGTGGAAAAATACCCATGATCGTTACATCGCTGAGAGCAAGAGCAAACTTGTCCTCAGCAGCAATTTGCGACTTCAATCGAGAATGACTAATGGAACCGTCCACAGATTGCCAAACGGCAATCGCATGTAACGGGTGCAGGGATGGAAAAAAATCGCTTGTAGCGATCAAGATCATAGAAACGATCAGATTCAGATTCATTGACATCATTACTTGTAAGCGACAAACACTTTGTCGCGATCCGTACAGATTATGACAAACCTCATGTCAGATCATGTTCATTGCATGATTGCGTTGAGAAATATAACAGATACAGTCGATTGGTTGTGTGCATCGTATGAATCACAATACAAATAACATGTGTGACCTTTTTTCTCGCAGCTAGGTAAGATGTGACACGGTAATCGACTGCTGAGACTGTTTAGAGAACAAAATCTTGTGATCAACGCTAAAGATTCACTGTTTGTCATGATCTGTACGGATCGTGATCTGTGCGTTTGGCGATAACTCACAGATTTTATAAAATATACTACAACACAAACATTTTCTCCACAAATGACTTCTAAATTCAGTTTTCAGTTTGGTTGGAATTCATGCTTTTGACATTATGCATTACTATCCAGTACCTTTTTGGGTGTTTTGTGACTTCACGGACTGTTCAAATGAGTGTTCAAAACATTGGAAAGATTTTTGCTTAATTTACGTTTAAAAGATCCATATTTTTCCAATTTTCTCTATATCCAAACATCCATTTTGGCAGATTAGTTGTTCATGGTAGAATGCTCTTTTTTTAGAGTATGCTTACTTTTTCAAGAGCATACGGTTTGAAGAGAGCTTTGTGGCAGCATTGCTATGATAAACCCATCTTGCAGAAGAATGTCGTCAAAACTATTGCCAAGCTGTAAAGAAGAAAGAAGAAAGAAAGCTTCGTTTTCAAACGGAAATCAAGTATCATTAAACCGGTATAAGGTATAAGGGGAATCACACTTATTGATGATGCAGTTTTATGGCTGTCTCTTCAAGTTTTCTTCAATCATACTTTAGAACTGTTAATCAACCAAGATAAAATTCACCTGAGTAAAACCATTATAAAACCTGATAGATTTTGTGATCTGATAAAACGACTATAAGAAATAAATAATGCTAATTTTGGTAGCTTTTCGATCGAATCTCCGAAACAAAATATAAAACTACCTAATGTAAAATTTTCGTTGTGGATAATTTAAAAAAAAACTGAGTTGCTAAGAAAATTTACTACATTTTAAAAAAAATCTTTGCCCTTCAATGCGTGGTTCCCGAGGTATGAATTTTTCAACTTGGTAAATGTTTAGGAAAATCGAGTTTTCGCGTAGAGTTTTCTTAGACAATTGAAGATATCAGTTTTTTTAAATTGTGGTGTGGTTCATAAGCCTTGCACGTGCACAACATTTCATGGAATTCTAAGACTCTTTAGCACAAACGTGTACGATAATTGTAATAACTGCCCAAATGTTTCCCGTTCGCCCCCTACACTGCGCAAAACACGTCATAAAAGTGAACTCGTCACAACAAATGAAATTCGAACAAAAGAGCAGTTCATCAAATCGGGGATAGATATAATCGGATTTCCACTGATTTATACTAAATTATTAAATATTAATATTCATCTCAAAGATCATAGGCTATGCAAAATTACGAAAAATAACGCTTTGTGAGAATATTATCGTTGACCATTTGGTAAATTTATCATATTAGTTGTAAATGTTTTGTCCAATAACGGGTATTAAAATATTATCCTATTATTCGGCATAGTTTGCCGAAACCTTAAAATTGTACCAGAATGTTAAAAATTACCCACTTAACTAGTTAGTTGTACTTTTCATTTGATACTTCATGTTTGAGAACTCCAGTGAACATTGATGTAGACTGTAGATTGATGTAGAATGGCTTCAAACAAATGTCAGATAAATCAAACTAGTAAAGTACAATTATTCTTTCTCTGCCACAGTACTCGCACTAACGATTGGAATGTGTTTAATGTGCAGAAAGATGGCCAAACCATGGCTTAACATCAACGAAACTGCTTTTAAATTAAAATATTATTTATTATCACCATATTAATCGCATTCCAAAAAATATAAACATCGTGTATCGATGATAAAGTTCGTTTTATACGAGACCACACTAAAATCAATTTGAATAAATATCATATTTTGAACACCAGTAAGAAGCCATTCGTTCGATCTGGCACCAAATATCACTGCGTCGCACAGGCATCTCTCATCAACAAGTTTTCGATCTCGTATCAATAAAATTCGGCCCAGAGCTGTTCAAATCGTCATCTTTCGAAAGCTGTCTCATCTTATGGAGTACAGTTTATTTTGATATAAACAGCAAGAATCAAGATTCAATATGTTCAAACGCGACCTAAGCCAATTTGTTAAGATTCTTCCGTTGTCCCGGGTTTGGCTGCCCAAACAAACCAATGGGAGATACCTGGACTATACATCGGAGAGCCCGTTTCAACATAAGTGTAACACAGTAATCGCATTATACGATCGAGCAATTAAACTAACAAACATAAATGATCGTCCAGCGGCAATACAGACAGCAACAAAAATCTTAGAGAGCAACAGTTATCCGATTTGGTTTACTCAAAAAATGTTAAAACAGCGCGTACACAAACACTACAACACAATGGAAAATGAAATTCGAAATAGTGAGGATGCAAAATACATGTCGACTCCCTATGTACCGGGCTTAAGCGAAAAAATAGCTAAAACACTTAGGAAAAATGACTTAATAGTTGCTACAAAACCTAGGGACAAAATAAAAAATAAAATTTTCAGTAAACTGAAAGACCCGATCCCGGCTACAAAACAGAAGAATGTTGTGTACTCCATACCATGTGGAGCAGGAGATAACATGGAATATATAGGACAGACAGGTAGAAGACTAGAAACCCGAATAGCGGAACATAAAAATGACACTAAAAAATCCGAAGCTAGGACAGGTTTAACACTACACACTATACAAGAAGGTCATGTTTTTGACTTTAAAAATACGCGCGTTTTGGAAAAAATAGAAAACAAGGAAACCCGTCTCACAGCCGAAATGTTTCACATTAAACTAAAAGGACAAGAGCGGACCGTAAACTTACAGCGAGAGTGCGGGAATTTTAATGACACATACAACGGTCTAATGACTAAACTGCGACAATTAGAAGACAAGAAAAAACGATAGCTTAGTTAGTAATAGTTATAGAGGACGACGCAGTGAGAATAGATGTTTAATGTAAGTTTGTGTTGACGATAGAAAATTGTTCGAAATTAATTTGTGTAAAATAGTTAAATAAATGTAATTATGTTTTAGGCGTAGTCAATGACTGAAGGATAGTAAGTCGAAACGTCCGCTGAAAGCATCATAGTTTTTACTTTCACCGAAAAAATCAACAAAATTGATATATACAACTGATAATTGTAGCCTCAACTTCGGCTTTAGGTTTTCAAAGAAACGTTTGGTTTGTTGGGTTCCCAGTAAGCATCATTTACCTACTTGTAAAAATTTGTTCTTACCTTCGATTTGGCTTTAATTAAGATATAGAATATTTTACACATTTTCATTCAAAAAGATGAGCTGAGGAAAATGGAATGTGAATTAAATGACACTTCTTCTGATACGGTTTTCTAGCCACACTTTCAAACGTGTGATTAGGATACTCCAATAACATTTACTGAAATAAATGTAACTTAATTTGGTTAAATAAAGGATTGTGTGATATTCGTTAATTAATAGATTGGAGTTGATTTTTTTTTTCAATCAACATCAACGCTTTATTTCCTAAGTTTTAGAATGTACATTTCATGACCAATGTTTGTTTAAACAAATCAACTTAATTTTTCTTTTCTTATTAACGCTCTTGTAACGAATCTAGCAGCTTACTAAGTAGAACAGTGCCTTATTTTCATCTTTCTTTAATCGTTGACCCATTTATTCACAAAACGAATTGATTTTACACTGGGTGGTCGTATATTTTATTGATTGTGGAAAGGAATGTATGTGAAATTATTGCAGTTATGCTTGAAACATTATAGGGCTAAGTGCGTAAATGAAGTCATTCGATAGTCATTAGATTTTTTTTGGAATCGAGCAAATTATTGCCAACAATGTACTCACAGCTTTCGCCACCCTCGTAATGAAGCTGTACAACGTCTAATTTTAGAATATACATAGAATTGGTTAGGACTTTTATGTTATCAAATTCTACTGGTTGGCTGATTTGTACGTGTGTTTATTATTGGTAAATTACATTCTCGAAAGAATAAATCGGTAACACCAGTATGGAAAGTGAAATGCAGACGATAGGACTAATTATGTAGTTGGTATAGATTTGTATTAGAGATTAAGTTTTTAGTTTACTAATTCAGTACAAGACTTGTGCTTAAGTTGCAGCCCCTCAAACATTTGAATGTGTAGGTTCGGTGAGAATGATTTGCTTATTCGGCTGGATATGCGAAGACGGTATCAAATTTTATTTTTATTGCATTTATTTATCTGCTGCTTTAAATTATGCATGTCTGGCTTAATTGACTTGACGGAATTAGTTTTCTTACATTCGTTCCACAATGCTTCTTCCGAAAGCTAAAAAATGCTATGCTGAATACTGCTTAATGCTTGATTCTGAAAAAGTATGAAACTACCCAGCAAACTATATTCGTGGTGTGTTTCAGATTACATTATTACAATAATAATTGATGATTTTAGTGTATTTTGAACTGTCCGTTTCAACTACGGCAATATTAGTAACTAAAAAAAGATTGTCAGCGTAGAACTAAACTTTTGAGCATATGTTAATTGAATAAGTGATTGTTTCGCCATAATCTATTGTTTATCAGAGAGATTCATCTGATAAAGTTACTATTTCAAAAGCGTAAATTATCACAATTGTCAAGGAGCAAAAACACGTTGTCATCGCTCGGTACCGATTGTTAATTGCAGCTTAAAATTCAACGAAAAAAAAGGAAATGCATACAAGCCTCACCAAAATTTGTTTTTTTTTTAAATAAGACACGAAAAACGGTAAAATTCAAATTGTGTTACCACAATTATCTCTATCTACATAGGTATGCCTGATATTATTTCTATTTTAGACAAGCTATCATGGAAACAAAATTTGGATTAATATTCAAACTAAAATTCCGGTTTTCCTTGTCTTTCTACATTTTACCGGAGGCTTTGTTATTAAAAGGTGTAGCTGTTTAGTAATTCAATCCTCAAAACATAGTCATACCACTAATCATTATTTTTTATTAATTTCCGAATTGATACATCTCCAAAAAAGTATCTGCAGTAATGTATTTTCAAATCACAAATTATTGTCACGATACACATACATCTTGGGTTGGGCAGTACAAATATCAGTAGCGCTAAAAAATTATAACGAATAATATTAAATTTTACTGGGTTGGTTTATGCCAAACTTCGTCTGTTCACATTATTAAACTTTTCATGCGTTTAGTCAAAGTCACGCGATAAATAAAATGTGTAGGTAAGGAAAGGCTACAGAGCAAAGCATTAAACTTAAATCACTTCATATCATACTGTTAAATTGTTACAAATACGAATTAGAACGAATTGCTTGGATTAAAACGTAAAATTCGCCTATGTAATAACATTTCAAATATAACTCAATCAATATCAAAAAGGAGCAATACTTTAATTCTTTCAAGTCTGTTTTAATTTCGTTTGAAATTCTATTGTAAAATATAATTTTCTACGAAACAAATAAACACTAAAGCTTAAATGGTAGAACCTTTTCGCATATCGGCTCAGCCTGATTCAGTGAGGTTTCCGCTGTGATTCAAACCTTTCTGATTTCAGTTTTCTATTTCTTGTATGCTTACCTTGATATAAACTACTGTAAATGTCTAAAGTCTAAACATCGAATCACTGTAGCAATGGGCTGAATACGACTAAAACTTGTCGATAATTATTCGTTCTGACAATATTTCGTACTGTACACTTCCTATCAAACTTCAGTAACATACTGGCTGTAAACGTCCTTTAAATCAGGTAAAATAATACAATTTTACACTAAACGGACTTGTCAGTGTTTAAGCTGCCTATACAAAGTAGGGCGATATTCGTCACCTGATACCTGATACCCGTGATCATTCTGCTTACGAATGCCCTGAGCCGTTATTATTATTGTTGCTGCTGCCCCCGTGCGAGTGCTGCAAACTCTGGTTTCGCTGATTCAAAACATCATCAACCTGGATCAACTGTTCAATCGGTATCAATGACAACTCACCACCAGGCGGTGGCGCTGGTAAGGATTCCTATAAGAAACATTATTGTTTGTAATTTATTGCGAAAATTTCGGACCAGATAATGTATACTCTTGCTTCCTGAGCTGCCTTTTCGGCACGCTTCGCTCGTTGTTCTTTTAATTTTAGAGAAAAGATCGCCACAGATCGGGCTCGCTTCACTAAGCTTTGCTTAAGTCGCGATTTCTTTGCAGCTAGCTCGGCAGCAGCTGTGATTAAGAAAGTATAATGTAGTAGTCATTTTATTCTTCGTTAAAACTTATGAAAGTTAAATACCTTTAGCTTCCTCCTCGGTTTGAGTTTTTACGGATGGAGCACTTGTACTTGTTCCGGCCTGTTCCGGAGCTTTCGATGTCATGTTGCTCCACGATGGAGCCGCCTTTAGCAGTTCCGAATCCGATCCCGTGGCTAGTTCTTGTTGCTGAAATTTGAAACAGTAACAGGTGTCAATAAATGATTATAACAGTTTATTAGCACGTGTACAAACTAAACCAACTATCAAGTGCGTTCTACTGAGGAGATTGTGTATTATTTTATTTTTAGATTGCCATCCAGTATAGGATTGAATATATAGAGTAATAATGCATGCTTGCTTGTAGTGCCCCAATTGATACCATAAATACAATAAAACAGAATAATAGATGGATAATTTGTTATGGTAGGTTTCTAATCAAACAGCTGCAGATATATTCAAAAAGATAAATTACACATATATTTAAATTTAGGATGACAACTATTTATACCTACATTAACACAATAATGGTATCATTTCCGCGAAATACCGGTTCTCTGCTACTGTTTGTTTATCCATCACTAAATTAGCTATTTATGATTTAGCTATTTCAAAACTATGAATGGGTTTGTATCTTTTAAGTATCTATTGTTTATGAGCTATTCTATTATATATACGAAAATTCCCATTTCTCTTCGAAAGTTTTTCGAGCCTATATAACGTGTATAAGCCTTTATCTAAATTTACTGAAGCAGAAATGATTTTTTTCACGTTTCTCTGTAAAATTTATGTACGACAATAGTTGTATATGTGACAAAAATGAGGCTCAAATACCAAAAGGCAAAAAGCAATATCACACAGTGGAGCAATCCTGCAAGAACTAAGGCGATTTTTACAAAATATTAAATATATGCCTAACGATACATTTGGTTTCTTTTTGAACTAGACGTGTTCCTACTAAAAAAACAATAGTTATTGTCTGCATTCTACTATTTAGAGGAAGACAGGTGTTATTTTTCAGCTTACTTAAAAATTATGCGCATTTTAATTCTAAAAACAAACTACGCAAAAAACTGAAGGCCCGTCTAACCCTAAAATCTTTTGCTGAACTAATAGAAGGCTTTTCGATGGCGCTTCACATCTCCATTTTTTCAAAACCTAAGCAGCAATTTCCACAAGCATTTTTACATTTTCAGCTCAAAGGAAACATAGACACACAGCCTTGCAAACAGACGGATGACGGAGACAGACAAATAAAAAGCTTCTAGATGTTTTTCTTCTCATGCCTGCAATTTGATTTAGTGTTGCTTATCGTATTTGTCGCTGGTATCAGAGTTATCCATTATTGGCGTGAATTTCCTATATTGAGCATATTTTTCTTTTGTCCGATTTTATTTATTAATTATTTTAGCTCGAATGTTGATTCCAGGTAACTAATAAGCACAGCCAATGCAGCTTAAATACATGCCATTAAGCATTTAAGTCACCTTAAATGCTACTTAAAAATTAGATTGGTAAAATATACGGCTACTTTACTGTTAACCATCTAATAGAGCTGACAATGCTGATTTGTAGTTAATTACCGACAAGAAGAATTCGAATAGAAGATGCCAATTTAAGACAGCTATGCAGTTAAGAAGCTATTCGATAAACAGCAACATCCCAAATATCCTACTAATCGAATGATTTACTGTTTATGTTAGTGATTATTGGCTACCTGGAAAGTCGCGTTTAGATTGGCAACATGCAGCATACAACAACCAAAAGTTGCTCGATGTTTCTAGGCAACTCTGCCCACATACCACAAATGTTCAGGTGGCGACCAGGCGACTAACAACCCTATCCATTTCTACTGTAACTGACAGCATGTCACATATCGCGGTCCGTATGGAATACTGCTCAAAAAACAAACATTGCAGATTTTTGTTTCATTTTGATCGTGGCTGTGCATTCAGGCTGCCATTTGGAGGTGGTAGAAGCATCAAGCAACAAATCGGAAGCACCGAAAGTGACAGCAGTAATGATCAAAATGCAGGATCGCGTAATGAACTGGAAAGCGATCAACGAGAGGATGTGATATGGAGGATAAAGGCCGTTTCTTCAACTACACCATCATAAACGAGCATTACCCACACGAAGGTAGAACCGACGACGATAAAGAAGTGTTCTATGCGCATCTGGAGGCAACGTACGACAGCTGCTCGTCACGGGACATCAAGATCATCATCGGGTTTATGAACGCCCAGGTTGGCAAGTAAGCAATGTATTGACTGGTGATCGGACCCCATAACTTACACACCAACACGAACGATAACAGCAAGCAATGCAACAACTTTGCAGCTTCCCAAAGCTTGATGGTCAAAAGCATTTTCTTGCCCCGCAAAGATATCCACAAAGCCACCTGGAGATCATCTGACCAGCGAACCTTGAACGTGAACCCAATCGACCATATTTTCATCGACCGCCGGTTTTTCTCGAACATCACCAGCGTACGCTCCCTGTGGAGTGCGGATATCGACTCGGACCATTGCCAGTACATGTGCGCTTAAAACAATCGACGGTTTATACCTCGCGACAAAGTTGCCAAGAACTACACACGCGTACTGGACGAAGCTCTACCTTCCTTTATGGAGCTAGATGCCCCGACCCTCGAAGACGGATGGAGCAGTATACACTCCGCCGTCAATAAGGCCGCAATCTCCCTGAAGTAATACCGATAAGGTGGTGCCACGGGGGATTGAGGCTGGAGACTCGAGTAGGGTTTTAGTGGGTCTGGACCCTCACGCCCCAGTAGGGGGGTCGGGATACTAAACCCCACTCCCTGAGTTATCTTCCCAGGTGTCTGATAGCAGATTTCCCTACTCGTTAAAAAAAATAAAAAAGGCCGCAATCACGATGATTGACGGGGAATGCCAACAAGCGATGGAGAGGAAGAAAAGAACCTGGAAGAACGATCTAAGCACCTCCACGAAGGAGAAATTGGCCAAGCATCGACGTGTGTGGAATAAGTTAACCTTGATCCTGAGGAGTAAAATGCGCCAGAAGGAGGATAGAGATCGTTAAAAGCTAGAACAACTATTCCCAGTTAATGAGACGAGTAAGTTCTATGAGAAGGTGAACCACTCTCGTAAAGGACACACACCGATATGTCACAGCCTGATATGTGTAAGGACGAGCAGATAATCCTGGTTACAAACGAGGGTGTGGTGGTCCACAGGTGGAAGCAGTTCTTCGAAGAGCATTGCAACGGCGACATAACAGAAGGAAACGCAACTGAAGTTAACCTAGAAGTGCCTTTAAGTGATTACAGTGTACCGGCTACCGAACCCGAAGAGATCGGGCGACAAATTGGTTAGCTGAAGGATAATAGAGCCGCCAGAAAGAATCAACGCCCGGCAGAACTCTACAAAAATGGTCAATAACCGCTAGCAATGACACTTCACAGGATAATTTCAAGGATTTGGGAGAAGAAGAAACTACCAAAGGAGTGGGTGGAAGGTATGGTTTGTTCCAACTATAAAAAGGGCTATCGGCTAGATTGCTGTAATTACCGCGGCATTACGCTGGTTATGGCCGCGTACATGGTGGTCTTCCAAGTTTGGTTACGACGTCTATCCCCGATAGCAGTGGTTGAAGAATTCGTGAAAAATCGATGAACATCCCTCATGAACATCACTATTCGGCTGCTTCACGGCTTTTGATTTTCTCGCGAAGATAGCCTCATTATAAGCATTGGGTATGTAATGGGGAAGGCAATGAAGATGCGTCCAACATAGCTCTACTCATCCCAATTTCCTACCTAGCGCCTTCACGTGGTCATACCTGGTAATGTTCTATAGAATCGTTGAATTAGAAAGCTTGGGAAATGGAGTGAGCAGTCAGCCGGTATCACTAGAAGGAAACTCCTGAAGGTCTGAAACAATATTTATGTTGCACTTTTCGAACAAACAAACCATCACGTGGGTTAAAGCTTCTTCTTCTTCTTCTTCTTCTTCGGCATAGAGCCGGGGTGGCTCGTGCTGTTTCAGGCACTCGTCTCCGTTCAACTCGGTCTTAGACCACTTGCCGCCAATTTCCTAGTCGTCTCAGAAGTCGAAAATGGTGCCGGTAGGGTTGTTGAAGAGTGAATTTTCGTCGCACTGTCATCTGGCATCTTTACGACGTGTCCGGCCCACCGTAGTCTGCTAACTTTCGCTAGATGTACGCTGGCAGTCTCCCCAATCAGTGCCTGTAGCTCGTGATTCATACGCCTCCGCCACTCTCCGCTTTCAGTTTGTACTCCGCCAAATATCGTCCGCAGCACTTTCCGCTCAAACACGGCAAGGGCGCGTATGTCGTCCGTGAGCAGCGTCACGGCTTCAAGTCCATAGAGAACTGCCGGTCTAATAAGGGTTTTGTACATTGTTAGCTTAGTGCGGCGGCGTACGCTTCCTGATCGTAATGTTTTACGAAGGGCAAAGTAGGCCCGATTTCCCGCTTGGATGCGCCGCTGGATCGTGGGTTAAAGCTGGCGTAACGAAATTGATTGTTACTTGGAAGCATGGAAATATTAGGTTTACAGTGTGACACCTATGTATTCCAACGCGAACTACTTAGTTACCTGCTTCAGCATCTTCAACCAGGGATAAACGACCGGACAAGGTCATTTGTCCTCCCACGTCACTCAACGTCCAGCGGAAGGAGCGTGCTCATAAGCGGAGCAGCGATGTGGAATAGCATACCTTTGGCCGGTAAGCAATTACCATCCTTAGCCTTATTTAAAAAACACCTCAATTAGAGATATCATTTTTATACTATTTTAAAATTTTAATCTGGAACTTAATATTTGTTTACCCATTTGATGTTTTATAAATGTGCTTTCCCTGACCTGAAAATAAGCTAGGTATGTAACTGACAGGTTTTCGTCATATTATTGTCAATTGCAAGGAAAATTGTACCATCCAAAGTGCAATATCGCTCATAAAAGTGCTATTTTGCATTAAATCGTTTCGGTATCTTCGGCGCACTTATTGCTTGGAAGATAACGAAAAAGTGCGCCGAAGATACCGAAACGATTTAATGCAAAATAGCACTTTTATGAGCGATATCGCACTTTGGATGGTACAATTTTCCTTGCAATTGACAATATTGATAATAAATTAAATTAAATTAAATTAAATTTATTTTTCGATATGAAATCCGTCGGATTGGCTTTGCACCACGTCTTCAAAAAGATCTGCAGTGTGGCTGGATTTCTATCCGGCTTAAAGCCATAAACTTCTTCACCATACATTTCCCGAACGTAAGCTATCAAATTTTGTTCTAAGACTATTTCCAGATAGTATTTTGCATTAACTTTGACACCCTTGTCAATAAAAAAAACAGGAAGTTTCCCTTTCTTTGAAATGTCTCCCCATGTCATGACCGTTGATGATTTGGATTTTGGTATCGAGGTACATTCCGTTTGTGCTTTGGAACATCCATGATCGAAATGACCACTACCGACCGTTTTAAGCATGATGCGGTGTTTGTAGAACAAACAACTTCTCATCAGAATATATCACTTCTGAAACACCGTGCCGACAGAGCAGCAGTTTGCATTTTTTCTGTCGTTTTTGTTTTGTTACTTCCGTTAATCCTTGGAATTTACCTTTTTTGAATGTTTTCATATCCAGATCCATTTTCAAAATTCGACGAATTCATTCTCGAACAACTTTTTTGACCTCTGCAGTTCTAACGCTTCGTTTTCTACCGGTTTCTTTACGGTCCTCAACAGATCCCGTCTTGACAAATCTTTTTAGTGTATAGTATACAAATCCTCTTTTTATGCCGTGATGTTTGAGGGGTGCCGCATGTAGCACCGTTGAACAATTTATTTATTATCAACGACCGTAACTTAAACTCTGGTACGTGCACACCGAACGAGACACAATACAAGCATAAAATGATTTTTCTTCGAATATATATGTGTCACACAGTAGAAAGGCAACATTTTCATATTCTCAAAGGAAATTGCCCAGGGAATCCGAAAAAATATTAGTTTTCAACGGCAGCCAAATATTTTTAAATTCCGTTTAAAAACCAATTGTGCACTTTTCTCTCAATGAGTACAACGCGATTTCAAAAATTCCAACTCCATCGTATTCCTCAGATTTTTACATAAGAATCACTCACCACAAGGTGTTCTTTGCCGATCTATAGCTACAGCGATTTGAAGCAAGTAATTCCTGATTTTTCATAAAAAATTGTATTACTCCCATTAATCGGGAGAATGTTCAATCGGCACCAAACTTAGGCATTTTTCTTGCTGATCTGAAACGAACAATCTGACAAAGTTTGGTTCAAATCCGAGAAGGCCGATTACCAATTTGTATTTATTCTTGGTCATTTGACGTGGAATGACCCATATTTAATTTGCGAATTCCCTAACCCTAATTCCCTATTGCCCAATAGCAAAAGAATACGTAGAACAGCAGCAAGCGGGCTTTAGGGGACCCGTGCTACTACGGATAAAATTTTCACTCTCCAACAAATCTTTCAGAATAATGTCGGGAGTACAACGTGCCCATGCATCATATATTCGTGGATTCCAGGGCAGCATACGATACAGTCGTGCGCGAACAGCTATGGCAGATAATGCACGAATAAGGGTTTCCGGACAAACTGACCCGCCACTTTCGTGTGTGTCTATTGACTTCAGTTAGTTTTCCGTAGTCCTCACACTCCTCCTTTATATGCAAAAGAAAGTGGCGTAGTTGGTCGTAGGTAACTAGGGACTTTAAAACAAAACCTGCCCACAAAAAACCGTACAAGAAAGTTGTATAAGTGAGTGCAGACCTAATAGTTACAACGAATGTATTTGAATAGACGATGGAACTTGTTCAAAGGTGGATTTTGAACAAATCCTGAGTCAAAAAATTTCCGCTTACTAAGTGTGTCGTTAGAAATAACTTTGCTTACAGGTTGATAATTTGGCAGGGTATGTGCAGTGGATTTCATCACTGAAGCAAGGTATTCAAGGTAGCAAGGTTTTCGTATGTTATTTTCTCGTAAAAATGTGGTCCCCGTGACTCTGTTAACATTGCAAGGTTCGATTTCCAATCAGGTGGAGGATTTTTTGGGCTGGAAATAGTCTTCCACACATGCAAAATGTACCAAGAAACGATGTCGAAATTAGCTCAACTGTCATGTTTAGTTGATCGAGACCGTAACAGGCCCCCCGCTTGAAGCGTATGATATTATATTTTATTGTGCGTCCAAATTCTAACCGGAACAGATTTTAGTAACTTTTTTTTAAACAAATATATTCTAATATTAGCTCTGGTTTATGTAAGGACATACACGTAATTTTCATTTACATAGGTTAGCAAACGAATCACATTCATAAAATACAACTGAAAGCGAGCAGCCGAGCATAGCCTTTTGTGTACCAATGTGTATCGAGCGTGGCTGTTCTTGAAACGTACAGATATTTGAGCAAACTTTAGACTAAGGGCTAAACTGCGTCATACCAATTATAGCTGCACAAAGCAATAAAAGGCTAAGCCAGCTGGCGAGGATGTTTGATATGCAGTTGTTACCTTTGCCACGATACAATCGGTGCTTCTGTGTATAATGGAAGGATCTGCTGCCTTCAAACGTTTGGCCCACTCCGCCCCGCCGCTAGGCCCAATCGTTAGATGATGTTCGGTGTGCTTTACATGTCGAGTTTATCATTGTTCGATATTTTTTTATTAAAATGTAGTGTCGTCAGTCAACGGTAGATAATTTCGATTCAAATACAAGTATCAAACGGAAAAAGAGAAAAGGGAAAAGTGCATTCACACGATTAGCAAAATGGGCCGAGTGTACCCGAAACTGACCTTCAATCGGCTCACCTCGATGTTGGGCATCCAGTCCTTCGACTTATTACGCGGCCGGAATGGTGGAATCTCTGCTATTCTGGGCGGCGACGGATTAGCGGAGGAAATGTTCTGTGGACTCTGAGTCACTGGTGAGTGTATAGTAGAGTGCGCTTGCTTGCGGAAGGGTGGAATCTCCGGGATCTGGATTGGCGGCGAAGATACCCGAGGGCTGATGGTTTCACTGGAAATAGTTTGCAGATTGATTAGTACCACTGTCAATCGGTCGGTTGACAACAACGCTCATTTGCACTAAATAGGGACTGCCGTTAAGACCGATTGATTCTGGTGAATTATTTTGTTGTTAAGAATTAGTGAAATAAAACAAGGCCAATTATGATTTAGAAAACGGAAAGCAAGATTTAAGGATGTAACAAAAAGTTCTAATGCTGCACTACTCAGCTCTACCGACATTCAACTACTACTGTTAAGGGGAAATTTTTCGTCAAAACCATACCCAAGATTGATGCTTCGCTTATCGTAAATACTATAACTGTGCTTCATCGACTGTCCACGGAATGGCGGAATTTCAGCGAGTTTTATTTCTGGCTTCTTTCGACATGCACTATAAATGTAATTATTAAGAAAAGTGTAGCAAAAAATTTCATAGCGAAAAATATATTTTGAGTGCATTATATCGGAAATAATCCATATAGTTGTTGGAATCCATTGATTGTCCGGCGCGGTGGATTATTTTCGAATAAAAGTGAGGAAGAGCGAAGGAAATATCACGAATATATGCGATTTTCTCAATGTATAAAATACATGGTTGCGTCAAAGGTAGTTTTATATCGATATTCGGATATTTTCTTGCCCAAATTAGTAGTTTATGTTACGAAAGACATTTAAATACTCTAAATACTAATCATACTATGAAAATAAGTTTAGATTTTACACATATAACAGGATTTACGACAATGGATTTCAGAATTTGAATGATTTATGGTACAAATTTAAAACTAATTTGACTTTTTCGATAATTATGATTGTTGATTCAGTGCATTTAATTATGGTATTGATTAGATAACAGGCATATTTAATTTATTTCAGTCCAGCAACCTAGGTGGTCATATATCTGTTTGAATCGTACCTGGAATTATATAATTTACTTTCTATTTCAGCATTTTCTACATTGAAGCAACATAAGTACGCCAACTAACAGTTAGAAAACAACGAGAGTTTCAAAATATGTACAAACTGAAACACGGCTTTTTTTGTTCGTGTTTTATTTATTTCCTCGCTCATTCATCTAGTCGTCTATTTTTACTTTTCGTTTTCTTAAGCACTTCATTTATCAATTGTTAAATTTACTTTCGCATTTTATTGCTGCTATTTTTTAAACGAGTTACTGGCGTACTATAGCTTTTTATACATTTCATTTCCAAAAAAGTCGAGTTTGAAAAGTCGAGTAAAAACACGAGTTTGGTCAAAAAAGTCGCCCAAAATTTAGTTACTTATTTTCGGGATTTTTTTTTAACACCCTTATGATGGCTTTTATGCCTGAAATTGATCATGAAAACCGCAACCGGAAGGCTTGTAAATTTTTAAAATGAAATACAAATTTATCGCTTTTAACAAATCAAGCAACAAACATGACTTGAATTTGATCGAACAATTGGTGAGAATTCTTTTACAAGTATCACTTGCGAACTTATTCTTTCACTTTAATTTACTCTTTATCAGAGTGATTAGTAGACATACTGCATATACGAATAATTTCGAAATTCAATCACTACAATGGTGACTTCCTACGAGTTTTCGTAATTCTCTGCCTGCATATCGAGGACTTTGGACAACAAAAAGACTAGTCAATAGTCAGTTACCCAATTTGGAGCATTGAAAGGCTATAGTACTGGAACGTATTCTGCACTCATAAGGGATCTGTACTTGTGGGTGAAAAATTCACTCAAATTTTATTTGGAAGAAAATGAGGACACATGGTCATTTGTATAACTCGTAGTGTTAATGTCAATTTAAAAACTGTAACTTTGACATGTCCAACAATATTACATAATCTTCAATGCTTCAATTTGGTCCTCACAGTGAAAAAGGTTTTGGATCTATTCGTAAAATGAATAGACATATAACATAACTGATCTTCGGAAAGGGATTTAACGTCCAAATAATTCAATTTCAAGTTTTTAAATGATGACGATATAAAAATATTTGATGTTTTATAACAAATCCGCAGCGGGTTTGTGATTTTAGAAGAATGATCGAAGAATTGTTTCTCAAACGATATGTCCCTTTTCGTAGTTCACATATGTTTTATTTTATGATAGGTATAGCTTTCAATTGTTCGATAAATGTTTTCAATTATTTATTGAAACATAATTATGCGATGCTGTAAAAGAGATAAAAATGATGCACAAAAACACAAGCTCTACTGTACACACGCAACAATTGACTAATGAAAAGAAAATATGTCATACCCTGAGTTTGGCTGTGTAGATTCTAATGCAACAGTTTGTGCCGATTGACCACTAAGAGGAGAGTCTTGAAGAGGTCGTAAGAATACTGTGCTGGTCTATGGAAAAATTAGTTTCTTGTATGAAAATCGATTGCTCAATAAGTATAAGAATCATTATGTTTCGACTTTCTGAATGTTCAATTTATAAGAGCAAAGAACACATAATAAGAATAATTGCTTGAATAAGGAAAACATATATTACAATTTATTAAAATTTAAAATTATTTCATATATGGTGGGGACTAAAAGCAAAACCAATGGTAAAGAGGATTGTCTATTTAAATACTAAACCTAGTGAAACGCACTGTAAGGGAAATCCAACAAGTTATATCAGCTTTAAGGCGTCGATTAACAAAAAAAAAGGTTTATAAAAAATTGTTAGAAAATTTTGTATTGAAAATTGGTCTTAAATACCTTAACTTCATGTAATACGTTAAAATGTTACTACGTTTTAGATGCAAAAAGCTTTGAAATAAGTGTTTCACAAGGCGTTTTATCGAACTTCTCCTAAAAAGGTGTGATATAAAACTGACTGCTTTTATTCATTTATTTGAAGTTCTGGTACCGTTCTTCAACTCGTTCTTTGACGTGAAACGTTTATCTCTTTTAGTTTCGTTGCAATTTTTTTTAAACGAATGGTTTTGAGTGTTAAGTTAGTGTCTGAAGACTGCGCGAACTCATACATCACGCATAGCACACTAGATTACCGCGTGCGACAAATACAATCTGACACGTACTATTGTTTATTGTTGTTTACAGTCTTCAGTACAGTACAGACTAGTATTACTCATATTGATCTTATTTTCTGAATTAATTATTGCATTTCTAAACCTGCTGTTGCTAATATTAAAGTCAAATAAATGGTTTACTTCATTGTAGTGCCTACAACAAGCATGAAGCGGGTTATTATGGCCATACGTTGTTCGATGCGTCGGGGTCCAAAGTAACGCGTAGTTTCGCAGACTACGACGAGGCGCGTGGATGTTCAACTGCTCCAGGAGGTAACTGCTATCGACGGCCCACTATATGAAAAACAAAAACAGCAACAACAATGTTTTTAGCAAATTGAGGGTTCACCTCTACTTTTGCTTGCATAATCTTATAAAACTTAAGCCGCTTAGGTTTATTCACAGGTAGCAGCTCTTGAACTTGTAGTGTGGAAAGGATGTATTTTTACCTGGTTCAGCATGCTCCACACCTCGAGAGTGCCTCAAAAGGCTGTGCCGCAATTGTGCTTGTCTTGAGATCATTTCCCACGATCTGAAAAACTTTATGGTCAATCGCAGACGCCACTTGCTGATGATGCTCCCCTCGAAGCCTCGTTGAAAACAACGTTCGTTCTCGGAAGCGACGGTGCGTTCTCGTAGACGACCTTAATTTTAAAACATTGTGTAACATACCGAACACTTCTGGATTTGTGTTATCTTACTTGCATTAGATAATTAGGTGATGATCAGAAAATCTACTACCATACTCCTGCTGGGCTGTAGTTGCTGTACAATTAGCGAAGCCATAGCAAAGGTGAATGTCCGCGAGTTCTTGTGGAGCATTAATATTGCACTCGTTTTTATAAACGTCCTAGAGAGATCCAAGAAGTCTGTTTCGTTATAGTTGTCCCTACGCGTCAGACTGTGTTGTGTTCATCGCACGCGGTAATCTAGTGTGCTATGCGTGATGTATGAATTCGTGCAGATTTCCGATGCTAATTCAACACCAAACACGTCAAAGAACGAGTTGTGGAAAGGTACCAGAGCTTCAAACCAATATGAATAAAAGCAATCAGATTTATTAAATAACAGCAATCAAATTTATCACACCTTTTCAGGAGAAATTTGATAAAAACGTCTTGAGAAACACTTATTTCAAAGCTTTTTGCATCTAAAACGTTACTAAGTAAGAGGTTTAAGGCTAATTTTCAATTCAAAATTTACTCAGCTTTAGAATGAAAGTAACAAAGTTGAACTAGCTAGCATAGTTATTGTACTAAAGCTAATTTAAGGCAAAAAGAACCAAAAACTAAAAATGTTTATTGACTCTGTAACGATTGAAATTTGACCATATGCGTTGAAGGATGTTTTTCGTCAAATGTGGTCCTCTATTACATCCTGAAATATCTGCATTAAGCATCCTAACACCCTGTATAAAAGTAAACCAGGCGAGCAAAACGAGGCTCGACGTGACTTATCTAATAAAGCCCATAGAATCATAGTTAGAATGCAGGACAATTGCAGGGCCAGTTGCTACGATTCTATTGACTCTAACAGCCTCTCCCAGTCGGGATCTACCACACTTCCTCAACACAGATATCAAATCGGTGTAAATCGCCGTAAAAAATCTTCGCCCTGTTGGAACAAGGAAAGTTTGGTAATATTTTCTGGTATAGTGTTATATTTACTGGCATATTTTCTTCGTAAGATTGTAAACCAAATTAAAATCAGTTGGATTTTCCTCGCAATACGCTATGACGTCTTGGAATACAAGTAAGGCCAATACTCATTTTTCATGTTGCATTCTTTTATTACAAGTTGTAAATGGAATTAGCATTGACTTGGAGGCAAACCGAAAAAAGCGATAGATAAAAAAGGACAATACAAACAATAATCGTTGTTGATTCCGAAAGTCATCGACTGGAGTAAAGTAATCGAGTACCTGTGAAATCGGTGAGTCTGGAGTAACCTCTCGGGTTTCGGTGGTAAACATATCGATATTGTCATTACTGCTGCGCGATTCTTTTTTGTGTTGGAGAATGCCGTGATGCAGCGGCGCTTGGGTTTGCGACTGCACATGCGGTTGGGGTTGCTGCTGCTGTTGCTGTTGCTGCTGATGTTGCTGACTATTTAAGTTGTCCAACTTGGCCGCTACATCACTCATGGCAAGTCGTTCCAAATCATTCGCTTGATTATCATGACTAGAGGAGATGTGAAATCTTTATTTGTAAAAAAGCATTTAAACAGTTAAGATTTTTGTGCTAAAAATATATACATTGCAAATTAATGTTCACTGCAAGTACCTGCCAACTAATTGCTCGGTTCTATCATATATATCTTGACTGCTGTTGAAATCAGGGTCATGATGAGATAGAGAAGTTGATGACGGTGGCGATGGTGGAGTTTGTCGAGGGGATGGACCTTTACACTGCATTTCCCGCCGACAGTGTTCCGCACGTGCTATTTCCGCTGCGAGCCAGGATGGAAGCTCCGGCAGAAGCCAGGTCAAGGCCGAACGTAGGGCCAACATCACATGCTCCAATGCAACTATCAATATGACGGTCTGCGTGGAAGTAAGCCCAGGCCAAAGCCTCGAAACTTGACCGGATAAACCTATTAGAGCACAGTTTACTATCACAGCTGCTAGTCCCAGCATGCCCAGAGCATTCTGCCATGTACCAATATTGGCAACTCGTTGCCCGAAAGGTCTCTGATGTACATGTGCTAATTTGAAAGCATCCGACCGAATTTCCAGCAAATTATTAGCCAAGGCACATAATCCGGCCAAGGGAAAGGCAGCGGAAAACAAAACGACATATCCCATTTGAACAAGCATCTCCAAATGGTCAGAGAAGGTTCCGTCGTATTTGTACAAGGAGCTTTCGATTTCCGCCTGGCCAATGGATCGTTTCGGTGTCGATGTTGTGCAATCTGAGGAACTCTTGCTGTCACCCACTAGTTTGCTTGCATCTGTCGCTGGTGGAACCTCCTGTGTAGGGCTTAGTGCACCCCACATTTTGAAGCTTAGCTTGGCTAGTTTCCATTGTTCCACCAGGTAGGGCCAGGCCGATTCCCGCAGATTGCCGATTATTTGACGTGATATAAGCAAACCTGCCAATTGCTAAAAGGTAACAGTAGATTTAAAGATTGATACTAATCTGGTAGAAGGTACGATGATAATTCTATTGTTTGTCAGCACAGTTTCGAATTGCAGAGATTTAATTGTGAAAGACATATTAATTTCCATTTCGAGATAAAGTACGGCGCTAGCACAGCTTAAGAAAATCATAAAAACACCTGAACTTAAAAGTCTACACTTGTCTAAAGAAAGATGAAGGCGCATGGTTGTTTTTCATTTTAAAATTTCCGATTTTATTAAACTTCTTTGGCAACATTCCAAAAATTTGTTTAAAAAAAATCTGTCATTTGCTATCTGGACAAAATACTCTGCCGTAGCAAAGCAAAATTGGATGACTAACAACATAGGTACATCGTATCTCCTGCTGATGCCACTAATGATTAACTGCTAACATAAACGAATTCAATTACCTCCTTCAGCTTATCCTGATCGCGCAGATAAAAGGCTATGTAGAAAAGCGACAGAAAGCTGTTGACAAACTGGAACAATGCCACCTTACCAATTAGATGGTTTTCGTATTTAGACTGAAGTCGATAATTTTCTGCAAATAACGGTACAAACATTACACCGGCAATCAATAATAAGGTACTTTGCTCTGCATGTAATCGGCTGCCTTAAAGTCCCTCACCTTTATCGTTCAGCCAGACGGCCAATTTATAGTATGCTTCATCCATCAGTGTTATGGCGCCGGCTAGCAGGACTTTCGGTATCACACTCAGGCAGCTAAAAATACCCTGCTCCGGGAGTTTCTCATCCCACCAATCCTAGTGTGGTGATTCAGAACGTTTGCGGAAATGGTTGGGCGAAAGGTAAGCAGTGAGATTGATTATGATTACGATTTAGCTTTCAGTATTGACTGAATTTTCAGTACGACGAAACAGATACTGAGGAGTGAGTGGAACACATATTCTAACCCGAATGCACCCTATGACAGTGTATCTTTAATGAGTGCATTAGAGTGGTACTGTTTTTGTGCTTGTTAACATTGATAAATTTACAAATAACCTAATTGTTGATTAAGGACCGTATCCTTCGAAGGACCGCATTCGAAGATTTAAAAAAGTATATTTTATCGATAGACTTTGTCTCAAAACAATTTCTAGCAGGCGCGACAAAAACATTAATAAATCGACAATTAAAAACCAACTCTATATAACAGTTTTATATAGAAAAAATAACTAGCAAAAATGTACCACCCTAACAGGCATGTTGCAGTATTGCAATCTGATGATGCTGATGTATGAGCAGGGTTATGTATGGTGATGAAGGCTTTGTCAAATTGTAGCTCTCGGTGGAATAGTTCAACATGTGCTTTCCAATCTACGGAATAGGCAAATCGGTGCTGTTGATCTAACTAGATTTCGCAACATTGATTTGACCGAATTAATTTCACGTTGATTCCCAAGCGTAGTTAATTACATTTCCAATATGTACCGTTGATGTTTAAATTCACTGTATAAATCTGTATACAGAAGTATACGGGAAGTAAAACAGAGTTGCTGTTATGTAGCCTATTTTCACGGAACCTTAAAATGTGAACCAGTGCATTCTAAAAAAATCGATGTCTCTTCTACGTAAAAAATTATGCAAACTTCAGACAGACTAATCTAACTAACAGACTAATTGCAATAAAATCATTAGGAATTTGAAAAAAAAACGTCTTTAAGACTTGACTCTTCTTTAGCGACAAACTTCGCAAGGCAATTATGTGGCTAGTGCAACGATCCTACTAACTTTAGCAGCACCGCCCAGCCGATATTCGAACATACTACGACTGGCTTGTTAGGCTAACATCGTTGGTTGGTTGTCAAATAAAAGGTGTTATGAAAAAATTTGATCGATTTAAACATAGTACACATCTCTTAACCGTGCGTTTAACAAACCTGAACACCCCTGATTTTGTAGGTGTGTGATTGCCTCTATTTTGACATTTGCTCTCCAGCAAAGCATCAAAATGTTGATCGCGTGTCGCGAAAATCCAAACTACCGGAACGCCCAGTTTGCGAAATCGGTAAAAGTGAGCAAATCAATTGTCATCAAATTAGGAAAAGTGTTTAGGGAACGTCGTGCCGCCCAGTTAGCTTCGAGGTACGATGCTGGTCTAACAAGCCAAAGCCAGTCGTCGTATGTTTGAATCTTGGCTAGGCGGTGCTGCTAGATAGAGTCAGTAGGATCTATGCACTAGCCCCCGTAACTATCCTGTACTCTAAATAGCCGGCCGCGCGAAGTCTGTCGATAAACAATGGTCAAGTCTTAGAAAGACGATTAAGCCCACAGCTTTGCATTTTTTGGGGAACGTTTTTCGACTGCCAGGATTTGTAGATCGGAGGAAAACCGAAACCTAGAGGCTATGCCCAAGAACAACAAGGTAGCTGGCAAAGATGCCATCGCAGCGGAGCTTATCAAGATCGGCCTGGATAGATTGGCTACTTATCTGCATCTGTTGATAGTCAGGATCTGGGATACAGAACAGCTACCGGAGGAGTGGGAGGAGGGGGTAATATGCCCAATACACAAAAAGCGCGACAGGTTGGAATGTGAGAACTATTGAGCGATCGTCATCCTCAATACCGCCTTTAAAGTGCTTTCTCAGATAATCTTTCGCCGTCTGTCGCCGCTAGCAAGTAGATATATGGGATGTTATCAAGCCGATTTTGTGGACGGGCGATCGACAAAGGATAAAATCTATGTGTTGCGACAGGTCCTCCAAAAGTGTCGTGAATTCCAAGTTCCTATGCCCTATCACCTATTCACAAATTTCAAGACCGCCTACAATACCATCGACCGTGAAGAGCTACGAATAATTATGGATGAAAACTGATTTACCGGGAAGCTGAGAAGACTGATTAGGCCCACGATGGACGGTGTACAGTGCTGTAATCGCAGGTAGTTGCTGAGCAGTATACCAAACTGAAACGTGAAACAGTGAAAGTTGGATAAGTGGTAAATACGTCCAAAAGTAAGTGACTATACTGTAAACTAAGTACCTGTTAGTAGGATAAACCGAGCGCGATCGAGCTAGCGTAGGTAGTAGTGTGGTAGTCAACACAGCAAAGTGTTGGGCTTAAACCATCATTAGACATTACCGACAGACATTAATCGACAGACTTCGCAGCCGGCTGAGTACAGAAAAATTACGGGGCCAGTGTAACGACTGACTCTATCTAGCAAGTACCGCCTAGCTGAGATTCGAACATACGACGACTGGCTTCGACTTGTCAGACCAGCATCGTACCTCGAAGCTAACTGGGCGGCAGTCAACGGGGTCCAGTTTGAGGTGGTGGACGTATTTGTATACCACGGCTCGTTGAGGACTTCGGATAACAACTCCAGCAGAGAAATAAGCAGACATATTCTTGCTAGCCGTTCTTTTACGGATGCTACAATGCCCTAAGATCTGGTGAGCTTCACCCTCATACTAAATGCATTATGTACAAAAAGGGAATAAGATGGGCAGTCCTCTACGGGCTCGAAACGAACAATGGTCAACGGGGACTTAAAGGCACTGGCCGTTTTTGAACGTCAACCAAATGGAAATTGGAGACATGGACCGCATAAGTATGTAAGTGAGCGATGCCAAAAAGAGTGGCCAGCGTTTTCAAGCGGAACCCTAATATCTCTGTCTGAGATGTCATCGTGACCTAAGAAGGTCAAAATACGAAACACGATGATGACGCATTGAAGTTCATTTATTATTGCACCGCCTTCGATTAACATCGTACAGAGTTTAGTTTAATATTATTCTCTTCGGGAAAGGTGCTCTCGTCACCTCAAAATCAAAGTAATCTCCAACTCCAACTTGAATACGCGGAGGCAAGAATCGAACGGGTTATAGTGGCCATAGCAAGTTCGAATGACCAGCACACCCCGAAGACGTCGATGGAGTGCGCTAAAAGAAATCTGATCCATTAATGCAGAACACTCGGTGATTCCTGTAATTATGTCGAAGACAAATATCCTTTGCTGATAATTACGCCTAACTGACAGAGGTTCCAACTGGCATAATTGGCACTGGTTTAAATAGTTGATAAGATTACCCAAGCAACAATGTGAGTTTTATTGTACTCTTATGGCGGTCTTCATGACCAATTTTGGTCTTAAATTCCATCATAGGAGTGTAATAAAACCCAAATTGTTACCTGGGTACCTGGATCGTTCCACGGATGATTGCGCAAAGCTGTTATGATAGCTGATACGGGCACAACATTGCAGAAGCGTACTCAAGAATGCTTCGTACTAACGACCAATAAAGCGTTTTGGATGGTACTTCGGTAAAGTTGAAGGCATGGCGACGAATAAACCCAAGTACATGAAACGCCTTTGCGGTGATGGTTCCTACATGTTCACGGAGTTTCAATTTAGAGTCGATAATAACAGCTAGATCGAAGATCGACTTTACCGTCTACCCTATCGAGGATATCAGGTCGCAGCGAATATCGATGGTGTTATTGTTTTACTTTTTTTGTTGCTATTGACGCGCATTCCGTTGTTACCGCATCAGACTAGCACAGCTTCCAAATCCATCTGCAAAACCTCGTAATAGATGTTGGATAATATGACATGAAAGATCTTCAGATCGTCAGCAAAGGTGAATTACGGAAATCATCAGATTCAAACCATTCACAAACATATTGAAGATTAGCGGACCAAGCACACCGTCTTACGGTATACTAGAATCCAGAAGGAATTTGGAAAGTATCTGATTGTATAGAATTCACCAACACATATGCTGAGCGATCCGTCAGGTAGGAGAACAGCCATTCCACGAGCCACACCGAGAAGCCAATATGCGCTAACTTTACTATGATTATATTGTGGGGAACATTGTCAAATGCTTTCGCAAATTCTAGGTACACTGAGTCGACCAACTTTCTTGCCTCAACTTCGGCAGTTAACTGCTAATCCAAAATAATTTTCAGGTCTTTAATATACAAAACACGTTCAATTAGTGTGCCATCGAGCTCATAACGAAACAAGATCGGGTCGGGTGTGAATATTGAGCACTTCTCCGGGTTAACTAACATGCGGTTCACATCGCACCAAATGGCAAAGTCCTCGAACTGATTTTGAAGAAGTGACTATCGTCAGTCGAGTGGATAGGGAAGAACATTTGAAGTTCATCTGCATACGAGAGTCAAGGGTAATAGATGGCCAAATAAACAGGGTTGAAGTAAAGCAGAAAGATCAGAGGGCCTAGACGGCTTCCTTGAGGAATACCTGAAGAGGCTAGATATCTATCGGACCTGGAGAACTGTATAAAGGGAGATTGAAATCGTGGAATGGTATATGATCGAAACGGTTGCTATTTTGCGCCGGTGTGACTTTGCTATATACACTTTAAAAAAAACCGTGAAGAGATTAGCTGCTTCGCGGTTAGTGTGAGCTCCAGTTTCATAGATATTCACATTGTTCGGAATACTATTATTGGATTTGAGTTTTCTAACGAAGTTTCAAAAGCGTGCTGAAATCTGTTTAACGCTAGAGTGGATCCTCGAGATGAAGCTGTCGCAGGTTCATTTTACCCGTTCGCGGTAGGTTGCTTCAGCTCTTCGGAGCAATTCGCGATTGTAATAAGATTTTGTGAGGAAAAAACGTTCGCGAGTCTGCTAAGATTGGGTAGCTTTGAAGTTGGTGGATTGTGGTGCTCTTAACCTTTTCGAAACTAGCTTGGTGGATGGTGGATGCTGATTGTCGACTGGCAACAAGGGCATAGGAGACATAGCCCTTGCATGTGCAAAATATAGTACAGGCGTTGAGTTTGGAGGAAGATGTATAGCCACAATCAGGGATGGAAAATCCGCATTTTGATCAAATCTTCGAGTTATTGCCACACGCACAGATCACGATCCGTACAGTACATGGCAAACAGTGAATCTTTAGCATTTATCACAAGATTTTGATCTCTCAACAGTCTCAGCAGTTGATCACAGTATTACATTTTACCTAGCTGCGAGAAACAAGATTACTCATGTTGTTTGCATTGAGATTCATACGCTGCATACAACCAATCGTCTGTGTCTGTTATATTTCTCAACGCAATCATGCAATGAACAAGATCCGACTATAGTTACTATATATATAGTTCGGCGGATAGAAAACCAGGCGAATTAGCATCCCTGATTTATGAAATTAAATTTGAAATTATGATGAAATGTGCAGGTTTTTACGAAAAATAATCACTGGCGGGTGTTGAAAATGACTAGTTCTATGAAAATAAAGTGTGTTTTTTTAACATTACTCCTGCATTTTAGATTTTGAAAAGCTTTTGGCTCCGCTTTTGACGTTTATTTGGCTCCCGATTTTCTATCCGCCGAACTATATATATAGTAACTATAGATCCGACATGCGGTTTATCATAATCTGTACAGATGGCAACAAAGTGTTTATCGCTTACAAGTAGGGATGTCAATGAATCTAAATCTGATCGCTCCTATGATTTTGATAGGTAGAAGCGATTTTTTTCTATCCCCGGCCACAATATATATCGAGCACTGATAGGAGAGAATACGAATTGCGATTTGCTCAAGACCATCATAGTCATTTTACGGGATGCAGTGACCTGGAAGGTGGTTTTTATTACACAGGATATTTTACTAAGCTGGCCCCTCATATACTGATAGTAAAACGATGATCAGTGGACTTATCTGTTGCAGGCTGACCGACAAACGCAGGCAGCGGTGGCTCGACCATGCCATTTGGTGGTGTTAACGGTGCTCCGGTGATGGGAAGGCTGACTGTAAACCAATGTTGCGAATCGAGCGAGAAGTCAACCATGCCTACTCACCCGCGAAAGAGTATGAGAAACATAGCATTCAAAGCTTACGCCGCACAAGCAGGCGTAAAAGAAACAGCCACCGGAGCTCTGTGCAGACATTCTACTACTCACACACTCGCGCACGCACATCCTCACATCGTCTTCCACATAACTTATTCCCGAGTCAAAAAAACTTGTGCGGAATCAACTGTACGTGAGGCTGGTGGCGCACTGGGATACAAATTTTGCATTACTTTTTCTTTTCTTTTTCATATTCGCCCTGAATTCTACTCACGGGCGGGAGTGCGAGCCGTTGCGAGTAATCGATATCAGCAGATCGAGCTGCAACGACGAACGACGAGCGACGACTGTAGCTGTTAGCTAAACACACACTCGCAAAAACTCGTTGTAGCGCATGAAGAAATAAGAGCGGGAGTTTTAAAGGGATGCTTATGCCGGCGTGTTCGTTAGAATGAGTACGGGTGTGTGAGAAAGCACACGGACACAAGTGTGGGCTTTGCAACACTGCTGTAAGCGTTTCGAGTATCTGGCACATTTTTTGTGGTAACGCAAATATACCTGCCTGAGAGATGATTTTGGGACAACCCCTCCTCCGCTTCGAATACAGAATCGGGACGGCTGCTGGTCGTTTGTGGAAGAGACTTGACAGTTGACAGAACGGCTTTTTGTGGGAGTGGTTCTGAATTGTTCATTTTCTGGTTTTTTACTGGAGCATCGTCAACTTGAAGAAGATTAAAAACTGTTGAAAGCGAGTAGCAGTTTAATAGGGCAAACTGGCGTTCTACTGCAAACA
Organism: Sabethes cyaneus; assembly: GCF_943734655.1. Lineage (NCBI taxonomy): Eukaryota > Metazoa > Arthropoda > Insecta > Diptera > Culicidae > Sabethes > Sabethes cyaneus. The sequence goes on along the minus strand of NC_071355.1, from coordinate 156,300,341 downwards.
AAGTGGATGAGGTAGCTGTACAGAATATGATGGCAAAATTTGCCTGAAAATACTGGCACTTCTAAATAGATCAGCCTAGCCTAGCTGAATATTTTTTCAGTATTTCGATTGAGCTAAATCGATTTTTATATAGAAAAACCAATCAATTTTTACACCTTCTAGTTTGACCAAATTTTGATCGTAACACTTTTTATGCTTAAAATTGAAAACGACTGGAAAATAATTGAATTAGGTACTTGTGTATTTTATCGCCTAGCCAAAAACTGGTTTTAGCAACAAGTTTAAATCTTACAGCTGAGAATCGACCTACTGAGAAATCTCCAAAAAGGTAGTTTTAAAAGTTTTTCGTTTTAGTTCAATGCCACATGTGGCTAATTGGAAATCGGTAACGGTTGAAGTCAAACGTGAAAAACATGAAAACGATATGTTATATTTTATTTCCCAACGCTTTGTCGGGGAAAAATGTTTTGTTTTTCCGCATAAGAAATTGTTTGATTGGAACAACATTTTGAACGTCCTTCGAGAACCTAATCGATAAAGCAATTTTAAAGAAATCGTGCATATTATTCTTAGTACTGAGTGCCATCATATAGATGTGAAATGTTATGAAGCGCAACCGAAGGAGATAATACTGTTCCTTAAGGCGAAGAGCAGCATGGTTATTGCACGCAACGTTTCAAATATGCTTGCATTCACGAATCGATAGCAGTATTTTTTTGTCCCTGCCGCTTTCCGCCTTTCGATTTATCTAGGGTTTATTAGAAAATACTTTCTCGAAGAGCTAGTCCCTATGAAGGTTAACGAATAAAACATCTGTTCATGCTTCTTAGCCATTGAATCGGTAATCAGTAATAGGACTTAAAATTACGGTAATTCAGACCTTCGATGCCATGCACATGCAATCCCAGGGGCCACCGTTGGAATTTGGTAAGTGCTGATCGAGCCAATCCTGCAATTATGTTGTGTTAAAAATAAAATATCAGTGTAGTACATGCATAAAGAGACCTGTATCAACAGAATAACGCGTTGTTCCGAGTATTTTTTTTTTTTTTTTGATAAATGACTTTCGTTCTTTTAGGCACTATTCTTTTAATTAATCTTTATATGATCCGTAACACATCTGTTGCAGGCCTCTTCGTGCGGGCGAGTGTTTAAAGTTATGTGATCATGATTCTAATAATTTGTGTTAGTTATAATTATTAGTATCATGTACTCTAGACAGGGAATGGAAAATGGAATATAACTCTAAAGATATCTAAAAAAAGTTAAGTTAAGAAATATTTAAAATAAGCGGTGATAGCGTTTGATGTATGCCCAGAAATGTTATTAACAAATTTACGCGTAATAAACGGTTTTCTAGTGCATTATAACATGAAAATAAAAATCAGTGATAAATACCTGAAGTTGTAACATCAGAAACATCACGACAAACACTAGCACTAAACATAATCCAATTATTGGAAAACTAACTAGATAGCGAAACGCTCGACGCTGCCATGCGGGAGTTTCACGAGGCTCCAGCCGACCGGTAACAGGACTTTCTTCCAAATGTCCCTGAAAAGAACAATGAAAAAAGCAGAAAGAAAATATGATTACAAATGACAGTAATAACAGGTATAAATTAAACTTTATGGAAACATGGATGGTTATGGTTGTTCACCTTATATAACGGCCTTGGTGGTTCTAGTAACTCTGGCGGTGTGGAAAGTGTTCCCCAACGAAAAGCCAATTCGACGGAATACCGCCTCCAGGCTTCCAGATACAACGATGCCCAGGCCACGTTGAACAAAGAAAAAATTACATGCCCTATATCTTGTGCTGTCTGAAAGTAAATGAAACTACGTCATACCATTATCACAATACTTCGCTTCCGTTTTCAGCTAGTACCTGCCCTCGTCCCCAAAGACCAGCGTACAATATGGATCCAAGAACGGCCGGAACGCACAGGGCACATGTATAATGTCCTAGCCACGCAAAATATAGAGCCACCTTTACTCCAAAATAGGCTGCGATATCATCTGTCGAAAGGGTAAATGGTTTGAATAAATGACTTCGTTAATTTCACTGATAAACAAGCGACAAATATTGCAAATCATAAATTTTGGAAACTTGTTTATCGCAGTACTAAACAATACTATTTGATGAAACATTATTTTGCAAACACGGCAATTTTTGTACACTTCCAATTCAACTGCACAATAGTGTGCACAACTACAAGTAAAATTTATTTATGCTATCAAGTGCATTCGTAGCACAATATGGTGCTGCAACTGCGAATAATTACCTAAGGGTTGTGGTGCGAAAAACTTTCGTACCCAACTCGACTGCAATTGTTGTAAGGCGCTTGTTTCGTGTAAGGGAAACACTTGTGTTATCAGACCCAGTTCCTGCCAGGCAGCCACTGTTGGGAGGTATGAAGCAAACACAAACTAATGATTATTATTGTGTCACAGGAGATATTGCGCCACTGGGAGGGATAGAAACCGTACCTAAAACGTGGAAAAGTTTGCGAATAGATAACTATCTGGTTGAATTTGAAATGGAATGTTCGAATTATACTTATGGATCATAGCTTCACGAACAAAAGATAAACTTTGAAAATTTAGATTAATAATTAATGTAGTTCTAAGGGTGTACTTATTTTCAGCTAAATTAGAATAGATGTCTACTTTTCAGAGACGGTGTTACTGATTCCATAATATTAGCATATTATGCTAATGCTATTAATAGCAATCTATCTAACTGTTTTATACACATGTATAAAAGTGAACGTAAGTATGTTGGTATGTTCCGCCATAACTGCAGAACCCGTTGACCGTTCTCAACCAAACTTGGCATACATGTTCCTTGATAGCAAGGAATCAGCACTGGGGGGTTGACAAAAGCAATGGGTCTTCATCAAACTTGGCACACATGTTCCTTGACATATTGACATAAGGTAATCAGCACGAGCTAACAAGCGGAGAAGGTCCAAATAAGTAAAAGGGATTGCTTTTTTGCATTTGGAACGATAGCAGTTGTACAAGTGGTTGGATTTCTGAAAGGGGGAATAGGGTGGCCATTAACCAGGGGGAGGTTCAAAAACGTACGCTTTGTGTCGATTTACAGGGATTACCGAGAAGAAGACAGATTTGGTGGCAGACTTGGGACAGAGTGGCTGGGGGACAACAGGAGGGGTACTCACAAAAGAAGTAAACACATTCAAATGAAGAAAACGGGTTTTGTTTCTTGCATTATGAGAATTGTCGTTACAATAACAGATGTACAAGTGGCCGAGACACAAAGGGACCCTCACTAAGATCGGGCAATCATCTAGTTATTTATAATATACATTTTTATTAAAGATGTGTGGATTTGACGGAAAAAGTATTTGAAATATTTATCACCAAAAAAAAACAAGAATTTGTCAATAAGAACACGAAAGAAAAAAAATCATGATTCTAAAAAAAAGAAGTTTTTGGTTATGAATTTCTTGGATTTTAATTTCTCTAATTTTTAATAATGCATACGGTTCAATCGATTATATAACAAAAATGGTTCTATAATGTTGTGCTCATAGAATGGCCGATGTGAAGTGATCTAAGGAAAGAAATGTTCCAAGAATTGTACTTATAAACCTAGTTTTACCGTGTAATTTTGAAAAAAAAAAGACTTCCCAACTACGGTTTCCCGAACTTCTGAGAAAATAAGCAACAAGGTAGAAGGTCCATTAATGGTGCAGCTATGCACAATTCAATTTTTTTTCTTGTTTAATGGGATATAGGCTTCAATTAATGTTTGTGGGATATTAATTTATCACACATGAGGTATTTGTCTATAGGCACGACAATTACAGCCCGGACTCGATTATCCGGGTGACAATTTTTATTTTCAGCCCGGATAATCGAATCACCCGGATAATCGAATCTTAATTTTTGGTACAAAATTTTTTTAGGCATATCAAGTTTTTTGGCTTTTAGGTATCAGAAATGTTTTATTTATTATTGATCTATCTTCCCAAAAGTCAGAAAGTTCCTTTCTTACGATTTTTCCACTGATAATTTTTTTTGGTACAATATTATTTTTTGTATGTTATTATGTTTTTCAATATTTAGGTATTATAAACGTTTTTTTATTATTGATCAAACTCCCCTAAAGTCATAAAATTCCTTTTTTGCAATTTTTTTTATTGATGATTACGATGATGATGATGATGATGGTAATGGTGATGATGATGATGATTTTTAAGTAAAAAAATTGATTCCATCATCGCAGGATTTATTTTTGTTTTCTTCGCCGATAAAAGGAATATAAGAAAGGAATTTTGCAGCTTTAGGGAGGTGTATCAATACTTGTCAAGTTGGAATCATCATGTAGCATGAAAACAATAACTATAAAGGTTTAAAATAAATCATTGAAAAAAAATATTTTTTTTTTCACCCGGATAATGGAGTCTGAAAACCCGGATAATCGAATCCCCGGATAATCGAATTCCCGGTTAATCGATTCCCCGGATAATCGAGTCCGCCCTGTATATACGTGTTTAGAGTAAATTTTTAAAGAAAAAAGTTTAAATTTTCCGGTTCATTTAGAATGAAGCGATAGTTGCGTAAATGTTCCTTTAATCGATCTAGGTGTTCCTATAAGTGTGCTTTTCCATATGTTGTTCTATCTGTAAAAGCGAGGTAGCGCGATTATAGAAACAAGCATATTCCAACTTCCTCTAAACTGGTGTTAGATATTAAAAAATCGTTATTTATTGCAAATAAATCTTTATTACTTTGCTATTTAATGTGGTTTCAACCAATTGGTCATTCACCATACAAATAAATCTTTAATTTTAAATAGCGTTTTCAAACTACCAATATTCTCAAGAACTCGCAGTATACGATAAACGTAATTGTTATTTTTAATGTTTCGGTGACGAAAATTTGCATTATTATTGAATATTAGCGCAACTACAGGTGCTACCACAACTATATATTGGCTCAACTACTCTAAATTTATCAAATACAAATTATAGTCAACTAGTCAAGTCTTAAGGGAAAGTGTAAAGCAAAGCTCGGGTGCTACATACAGTAATCGAAATCTGACCTTCTGTTTGTATATGACAGACTTCGCAACCTGCTGTTAGAATACAGTACAGTGCGGAGTCAGTGCTACGATCCTATTGACTCTGACAGCCTCTCCCAACCGAGATTCAAACATACGACGACTGGCTTATTAGACCAGCATCTTACCTCTAGGCCAACTGAGAGGTGTATCATATTTATTTCGTAATCACTATCCAAAAATTTAGTTTGCCAGTGTTACGATCAAATTTTGGTCGACTTAACGGGAAATGAGCAGTCATTAACTTTTCGTCGGAAAGCCCAATTTTGGAAGCGGTTTTTGGCCCAAAACAGGAGCTCTGTTTTTAGAAATGTATTCACTGCATTCTTCTTGCCAAGCTGAACACAGAAAATATATTTTCATGAACAGAATTTTTGTTTTAAACAAAAAAACTGAATTTGAAATTCACAAAATCCATGACGACTAATTTCACTGTTCGGATATGAACCAGTTTTTGTAGCAACCGATTATTTATCGATAATGCTTAAACTAAATAATATATATTTTCATCAGAATAAATTTAGAGAATAATTACTGATTACTAACAAGTAGTGGTTTCACTGATAACCGTTTAGACCTTCTCCCTATCCTATCCTCCCTATCCGTTAGAGTAAGGAGAACACATCGAGTGAATTTGTTTGAAGGGATCTAACAAAAATAACTGAACTCGAAAATCTTAATATCAACTGAAAGCAATTGTAAATGATATTTGTAGAAAATATCATAAATCTTCGCATTTTTTTCTACTGCATCCTATAGGATAATAGTACCTATATAATAGAAAGGGTACTGCATAAACAATCATATTTTGTTAATTTATATCTGAAAATACTATGCACATACGAGATTTACGGTTTATTTGTTTATTTATTTGCTCAATTAAGGTTTAGGCTTCAAGCCCGTTTTCCAATAAAAAAGTACTTAGTAACTATGAACATTAACTATTAAAAACACTCAAATGGGATGCAACTGTCCCCTAAAATACAAGCTAAGCCTATTTTTAATATTCGCTGGTGCCATGGTAACATTAACTATATGCTGTAGATCGTTGAAAGCTTTCATGAAACGGCACGTTGGCTCATGCTGGGAGTAATTCCTGTTTCGATGAGGTGGATTAAACACCCGGGTGTTCCGAAGTGCAACTTGGCTGTGATTGAAATGCAACCTTGAAGCAAGCATTTGACTGTCGGCTCGTCCAGATAGGATGTTCGTGAAGAACACTATGTCGGCAATCTTATGTCTGCAGTGGATTGTGTCAATGTTGACTAAAGAGCATAGGTCGTGATACGGCGGTAGTTCATCTCCATTGCACCTCAAGTACCGCAATGCAAAACGAACAAACTTTTTTTGGACTGTCTCTATCCGTTGTATATAGGTTACATATTGCGGACGCCAAACTACACTTGCGAAGTCTAATTTACTTCGCACAAGGCCTACATATATTGCTAGTATTGCATATGGATCCTTAAGGTCACGACCGTATCGTCTCACAAGAGCAAATAGCTTTAAGCAGTCTTTAATAACGTTGTCTATGTGACTTGTAAACGAAAGTGAACGATCAAATATGATTCCTAGGTCACGAATGGTTTCCTTGCGTGGCAAAACGATTCCGTTGTAGGAGTATTGAAATTCGATTGGACGTAGTTTTCGGGAAAAAGTCATAACAGAGCATTTATCTGGGTTGATGTTCAAGCCGCTATTCGAACAGAATATTCCAATGTTATCCACGTCAAGTTGTAGCTTAAGACAATCACTGCCAGTCTTGATAGGTAAAAAGATTTTTACATCATCTGCGTATATTAAGATTGTAGCATTGGACAACATATCCGGAAGCCTGTTCATCACTAGTACAAAAAGCAATGGTCCTAGATGACTACCCTGCGGTACTCCCGAATTAACAACAAATGAAGCAGAGACGTTTTCCTTAATTTTCACATACTGAACTCTGCGCGAAAGGTAAGTTCTTAGCCAGTTGTAAATCGGTCCATCGATGCCGAAGTCTGTAACCGATTGCATAATACTATCCGTCTTAACAGAATCAAAGGCTTTACTCATATCAGTGTATACACAGTCTACTTGAAACCCCCTTGAGATATAATCGTTTACCAGAGACGTAAATTCACAAAGGTTCGTGGTTACAGATTTTTTCTTCAAAAACCCGTGTTGAGCAGAAGAGATACGATCAGCAACCGTTTCGTATAGATGATCGTAAACTGTTTGTTCAAAGAGCTTCGGTATAGCCGACTGGATAGTTATTGCTCGATAGTTCTCCACATCTGAGCGAGATCCTTTTTTATGAATTGGACTAATACGAGATACCTTCCAAATCGAGGGGAAGTAACCAGAGGCTAGAGACGCATTAAATAGACTCGCGAGAGGTTCTATTAGTTCATTCTGAAACTCTTTCAAAAGCTTATTCGATAGTGTATCGGGACCAGGTGACAGATTTTTGTCGAGTCTGCGAATAGCATTTCCGATGCTGTTTTGAGATACTTGGTATGCTTCTGCATCGCTGTATTGAAATGGTATATTGTTGGCGGAGGTATGTTCGTCAAATACGGTTTTAAAATGTTCCGCAAATAGGTGCGTTGATGACTGAGCACCGGTAGCAGTAACGTTCTTATACTTAACGTGATCTGGAATACTGCAGTTCTTCCTTCTGCTATTTACGAACTTCCAGAAACATTTCGGGTTACCTTTTATAGATCTTTGTATTTCACTTAGGTAAACTTCATATTCTTCTCGGTGGGCAGCTTTGAACATACGTAGAACCTGCTTATAGTGCGTCACGTTTTCATCTGACCTATTTCGATGCATTCGTTTTAAAGCCGATCGTTTGGCTTTCATTAGATTGATAAGCGACCGAGAAAACCATTCGGGGTAATTGTGCTGTGATTTTTGCTGTTTGATGACCATTGGAGCATGACGGGAAAAAATATCGAAAATCACATGATAAAACGACAAAATATTATAATCCACGGAATTATTAACATTCGCAGCATCCCCGATATCGACATTGAGAACACCAACGGCGCGAATAAAATCCAGCAGCACAGATGCTTGCATAACATATCCCGCTACATCGCTTTGGAACAGATATTGTTCCATTCAATATTACCTAAGTCAGTACGCACGCCTACACTGTCCATTGCATTTAAATTCAAATACTTTTTGAACACCCCAATGTCACACTCGTTCGATGCGGCCGCTTCGATGGTCAATAACATCGCACAGTGATGAATTTCGTTCTTGATCAATGGATCCGTTAATGCCACCTGGCAGATGTCTGTGTCAGTAGTGAACACCAGATCAAGAAAGCAATTGTTGTTGTTTACAATATTGCATACTTGCATCAGCCCAGCAGCGAGAAAACTATCAACAATAGCTATCTCGGTTTGTGAAGTAATTTGTTCGGGTAAGTAAAATGGATTATTTGAGTCGAAATTAATTTGATTCCAATTCAAATTTGGCAGGTTAAAATCACCGACAACGATAACTTCGTCTTCCGGACTAATGCTTACAACTATGGACTCAATAAAAAGACAAAACGAGCGATAACGATCGATACCAGAGGTAGGTGCAATATATCCGCAGCACATATAGAGTGATCCGGTCTTTGCTGCTAGTTTAACACAGAGTGCTTCATTGCTTTTAGCCACTGCGTATTCTGTGCTGGCGATGCTATTTCGGACGGCAATCAGAACACCACCGCCAGAGGTTTTTTCACTATTGAAGGCATTTCTATCACAACGGTATACACGAAAGGCGGAAGAAAACAATGAACCATCCAGTACAGTTGCATCCAGGTTAGTTTCAGTGAAACAATATACATCTATGTCTAATTCAATAGACGACATATAGACAATTTTTTGTCGTTCGCATCCTCTTATACTATTCATATTTTGATAATATACATCCAATATCTTTTTCTTTTCGGTAGGTTTTCGTGTCATTGATACTATAGGACTAGTGACGGTCAAATTTGGTTCCAACTCAGGTACGTCAGTAGCATTTATGTTAATTTCAATACGATTATGATCATTCAATATTGCAGGATCGTTATTACTACTGTGTATTGGCAAGGGGTGTAAGAAAGTTTTCTGGATTGGACTCATTATCTCTGATATTTTGAAATGTGTTGGTTCGAGGTTCACTTATGAATTCGCGGAAATAAATACCAGTTTGCCAGCTCGAGGGCTGCATCGCCTTTTCTTTGAAAGCGATATCGATTCCCACCTTAAATGACACGTATGTCATTTGGCTCAAATCAGCACCATTGCGGACTAATTTAACCCATTAAGCCCCAGACTTTTCCCAGCAGGGATAGAAAGTTGAAACTTTCAGGAAAATTCTCTTTTAGGTCAACTAAGAAAAAACCACTGACATGTATTTTTAATTTTGACCCTGTGTCCCGCAACGCTACGTTGCGAAAACGCAACGCTGGGCATTAAGGGTATACCGTTTTTGCATACCTTCATTATTATGCATATAAATGCTTCATACTTTTTTACCGTTAAATCAAATTTGGGATTTTTTTTGTGATTTTGAGTATTAATAAAGATTAAATGAACGTCTTAGAGTATTGCATGTTATGTTTTATGATAGATATCAAACATTTGGGTTGGAGACCATCTTTGCACTAGACATGTATGCAGTTTGAATGCTAAATGAATGTCATCGCAGATGATTAAATGCCTACCAACACGTTCCGGAAAGGTTGTAACATTAAATTTGAGTCCATGAAACTGTCGTTGCCATCACTCAATTCCTCCAGATATTCCGGAGGCAAAGGTACTTTAACAATTTTATTACGTTCTTATCACAACGGCTTCTCCATCTGCCATTAGTGTTTGAAGCAGCGAATTGTATGTTATGTAAACTTTTATAATGTTTCCGGAAAATTTTAAATAAGCGAAAGATAAGATTTACATTCATTTGTTTACTAAAAAGCAACGAGATCAAATGAAACACCGCAGCGAACGAACGAAAACAAACATTCCCGTTGCAAATTTTGAATATCGTTAGTTCCTAGCGTTGCGTTTTCGCAACGCAAAGCTTCAAACCTATCTGAAAATTACAAAAATAATCAAAATTATGAAACAAAATTTTTTTTGGCAAGCAACCGATTCTTACTAACACTGATTGATAGGTCAGGCGTTAATAGAGGTAAAATCGAGTTTTATGAGCATTTTTCCTTAACTGTCTGGAAAATAGCAAAACCTGTTGTTTTATCACAGCTGTAATTATGTTACATGTAACATCTGACCTTTGAGCAAAAACAGGTCGATTAGATTTTTTTTCAATCTTTCTTTGTTTCTCAGGGTCCAAGTTGATATCTTCAACCGGGTCTTCTCTAGAAACGAATGAAAGTGCGTTGCGTTTTCGCAACGCTGGGAGGAAATGGGTTAATGACTTGGACGGGGCCCTCCAGCTCCAGATTCTGCTGTACTAGTGTAGAAATCTCTTCCACAGTGGCTTGTGGGGAGAATCTAGACAGAAACAGCCAGAATTTATTTACTCGAGGGGGCAGCGGTACGATCGGAATAGATGAACCCTGCGGTGGCTCTTTATTCCCACAAAGCATTCGAACGGCATTTGTTTCTTCGTGTGGGAGATCTACAAGAATGCGAGGACGCTTAGGCGCTCTACCCTCTGACCCGGGAATCACTTTGGGAGTTGAAGGCGTAACGGGAATTTTTCGCGTAATTCGATTAATCATGTTTGCATTTTTCTTGATTTCATCTCTTAATTCTTCGAACATTTTGCTTTGCTGATCCAATACGGAGTGAAGTACGTTATTAGCATTGGTAAGAGAATCTCGAAAAGTTACATTATGCATAATTTTCCGGCAAGCGTGACACATCCAAAATAAACCAGCGCTAGATTTTACCTCTTCCCATACTGCTGGATTAAGCTTGGAGCATCCAAAATGGAATGTTGATCTACAGAAACCTTGACAAACAACTGTATCTGCATCCGTATGAATGACATTAGCACAGGCGTTGCAGAGATGATCCATTTCTACTGCTGTTTTATTTTGCACTTTAATCACGTTATCAAAAGAAACTTTAATACTTCCGAGCACAGTATCTTCCAATGATCACGATTATCACAGTGAAATTACAAGATAAACAGTATTTCAATGACAAAATTATCACAAAACTGCAGCTCACTTTTCAACAACTTTCTGTTTGTAAACAAACCGTTAATACGGTGGCCCGAAAACTACGTGACAAACTTAAACTTATTATACCTGAAAATAAAAATCAGGCACAATGAAACGAGGCAATACAGTAGACTCTCGGAAAAGATAACTCTCTAAAAAGTTAATTGTTCAGAAAAGTGAAGTGAATATCAGCTCTCATGCAACGCTCTAAAAAGTTAATTTTTACCTTAACTTTTCTGAGAGTTTGAATTTATTGGTTGTCAAAGCGTTCGTACACACACGTATGTTTACCTTCTATCTCTATTTCTTATTTTTCGGTTTATTATCGCCTTTCCACAGTCATACAGAGTCATACAGAGTCGCATCATAACTGGGATTAAATTTAACTCTTGTACCAAATAGTTGCACCAATAGCGTATTGAACTATTTGCTAGTTACACATAGTTACTTTAGGATTATTGTTAACATACTGGAAAAGCGCAAACTCAGATTGAATTTTAAATGCAAAAGAAGGAACAGCAAGAAACTAAAAATAAGTGCGAAAATTATCAAAACGTAGTCGCAGACTATACGAAAAAACAAAAATAAACTAGTGTAACCGACTATTTTAAACTTACTGAAAGGAACTAAGTATTATTTCATAAAGATCTTGCTAGTTGCTATATATTTCTTTTCATTACAATTTCAAAATACATAAAAATGTGTATCCTACATCCCGGAGTGCATTTTTCGCTTTTGTATTTATCATTTTCAATGATTTTCAGGACTACTCAGAAAAGTTAATATTTCGGAAAAGTTAATCGACTCATTCCCCAACCGATTAACTTTTCCGAGAGTTTACTGTATAGCCATAAGTTGATAAGCATTCCTCTTACCAACGCTAATATGGAGAGATATAGCGCCCTACACGCTTAAATAACTTGACCAGTATAAGTCGATAGAAAAATGATAAAAGTTGTAAAACATTTTTCATTATCCCGGCGGAAAAAAACAACATTTATTAATAACTTTAAGCTATGCTTACCTATACTTTGACCCTCTTCAACATGCGCTCGTCCCTTTAGAATTTTCAAATCCGACAATCCAGCTCTTAGTCCTTGAAGCACCTGTTCATATAAAAATACAAGCACAAATCACATCAATCAATCATCATATTTCGCCGTTTTTAATGGCTTGTAAAATAAGTAGCTAGTATAAAATACTATCTGTTGTTTTCACATAGACTGTGGATGAGTGAGAAACTACGAAAAATATGAAAACATTTTGTTCACCGCTATATCAAATATTTCTTACAAACGGTGCTAACAAAACTATTCAGCACATGAACGATTACTAAAATCCTCGTATTGAGAACGCCATCCGGACGAACCGCTTACGAATCGTACCTGCAACACCAGCCATTGTCGCTCCTGAGACGTAAACAACGTATTCGAGCCTTCGCTATCTTTGGTCTGAGCAAAACAATGACTTTCTCGTTTGGTAAATTCCTTTAAAGCCCCACCGAGATCCATGCGAAGCCTTTTCGGCAGACGTGCTTCCTCTGCTGCTTTAAACAACCTGTATATCACCAAAAGTAAAAAAAAATCAAAAGAGAAAAAAGTTTTAGGCACTTCACCGTACCCATTTGCGTAATACCGCATAAATTAACTGATAACCATTTTTAACTTTGATAAGTCTCTTTATATACCTATCATGTTATTTCACACTCTATATACAGAATACTCAATTACTTTTACTTTAAGAAAATCATTTCATAAGAAAACCGGCATAAACTATAAACAGTATTCTCAAGGCTGAATTTTATAGGATATCTTGTTTGGCATGCTCGCTGTACAGTGATTCGTACTGTGCAACAGGAAACTTACACATTCATTGGAGCGGTGACATAGAAAGCGGTTCGTTTTGTACTGTCGTGTGCTCTCACCAGCGCCGATAAACCTAAGCCTTCTGGTGGGGTTGCCTTAATCTTATTAAGCAGCCATCGAAGTGCATCGTCCGGGGCATCCTCTGCAGCCAGTCAGACAGCAATATTGAGAGGAATAGCCACTTTGTAATTCAGAGCTGGCTTGAACGATTGCCAATTTTAAATTACGTTACCTGGAAACTCGATAACTACATCACACTGAGTGGGTATCTTGTTCAACCATAGCCGCCGTGGTGTCATCAAATGTCCCGCGCAAGGCACTCGCCGTCGAATCAGTCTGGATGCTGGAACGAAACGGAAATAAGATTGAAAAGTGTTATTTCAAAAAATGCGTAAATAAATCGTTTTGAATCTACCGAACCTAATATATAACCGAATCTACCGAAAGAAATACGCTTTTTCAGGATGGACATGACTTTTTCAGGATGGACATGAAAAAGTTTTTGTTAGAAAAACTTTTTCTCTCATAAATATGCGCATTTTGCGATGTATGGATGACTTGTGAGTCACGTCGAGTGTCACTTTGCTCGACTGGTCTACTTTTGGTATTATGTAAGTCACACGCAGGATTTTGTCGCGTAGCTGGATTGAGTCGCCTACTAGAAAGTTAGTGACCCAACCGTCAGCAAGTAAAGAGTAAGCTTGTTTTATTTTGGTGGTGCATTGAGCCGCTATGCTGCCCGTACTGCCCACACTCGACACTCGACAGTGACAGAGTCGAGTCGAGTTGCTCGATGTGACTAACAAACTATGTAACGATAGAAAATAAATTAATGCCTGACCTCATTATAAACGTCAAGACAACAAAACACGAGGTTGACCAGTTCGTTAAACCATTTTACATTATGATCAATTTGGGGTAAATTGACCATTAGTGGAGACCCTTTAGTGCTTGAGTTATTTTCTTCTATGAATTATTTTGCACTGGCAACGCTAAACACCCAACTGATAGCCCCTCAGTATTTAGTAACTTTAACTTAAACCTAAAAAACTATCAATTTATGTTGCAAATCTCTATACAGGCAGGTATACCATCAGGTCCCGGGCAGTATGATTGTTTTGTACTACGAATGGCATTGGCCACGTTTTCAGCAGTGACCAAGAAAGATTCAACCGAAATTTCATCTCTTGGAACGAAAGACAAAGCCTCGGTTACACTATCTAGCGAAATTGAATCCGAGTTGAACATATTCATAAACTATTTTGCAAACATAGCACATTTACTATCGGTGGTAGAGACTGCTTCATCATTCATAAACATTGTAGATGGCAAACCACCTTCTTTCCGTTTGCAATTAACAAATCGCCAAAAATTCTTCGGGCTGCTGCGGAGGTTACGCTCAGTATTACGCACGTAGTTGCGATATAGACTTTTGTTCAGGGTTTTATATTTCTGACAAGCCAACTTGAACAAATAACGATTCCGCGCACTTCTAGATGTGTAAAAAGCACACAGGCAGGCATTTTTCTGACGTTTAAGTTGGCACAATTCCCGGTTCCCCCAAGTGGGTTTGCGGCGTGGCCGAATCCGAGGAATATGTTGCAACATTAACTCTTGAATAGTGCTAGTGAAACCAGCAACTACATCATTGACATAAGAGCTCTCAGTCAAAAAGGACCAAAGGGTATTATAAAGGGCTGCTTCAATTGCATCAAAATCGCCTCGTCGGAAGTCAAGTGCAGTTGAATCGAATGCGTCAACAAACAAAGCACCGACAGGCTTGTCATAACTAACCATAACTGGAGGGTGGTGAGGGTCAATATTGCTAGGCTCGTCAAATGCGTTAGTTACTGCGCAGGCTCCCAATACTGAGTAATTAGCGAAAATAAGGTCCAAGAGCCGACCATTGTGATTGAGTACCGGATTGATCTGGTAAAGACCCACATATGGAAAACGCCATATCTCCCAAACTACCAATATGATGTTGACTCGAATGTGCCGCCAAAAACCCATAGAAAAAGTATCGGTATAAAACTTTGGGAAATTGATTGTGTGGTCGGAATAAACAATTTCGCCGACTTTAGATGAAGTCGCTGATGGTCGATTGCAACCGCAAGAGATGAAATGACCCATATACGGATCAATAAATAGAAGAAAATAGGAGATGTTAACAAAAACGGGTCTTTAAAAGGGGCTCTAAAAAGGAGATGTTCCTTTACTTACTTACTTACTTACTTACTTACTTACTTACTTACTTACTTACTTACTTACTTACTTACTTACTTACTTACTTACTTACTTACTTACTTACTTACTTACTTACTTACTTACTTACTTACTTACTTACTTACTTACTTACTTACTTACTTACTTACTTACTTACTTACTTACTTACTTACTTACTTACTTACTTACTTACTTACTTACTTACTTACTTACTTACTTACTTACTTACTTACTTACTTACTTACTTACTTACTTACTTACTTACTTACTTACTTACTTACTTACTTACTTACTTACTTACTTACTTACTTACTTACTTACTTACTTACTTACTTACTTACTTACTTACTTACTTACTTACTTACTTACTTACTTACTTACTTACTTACTTACTTACTTACTTACTTACTTACTTACTTACTTACTTACTTACTTACTTACTTACTTACTTACTTACTTACTTACTTACTTACTTACTTACTTACTTACTTACTTACTTACTTACTTACTTACTTACTTACTTACTTACTTACTTACTTACTTACTTACTTACTTACTTACTTACTTACTTACTTACTTACTTACTTACTTACTTACTTACTTACTTACTTACTTACTTACTTACTTACTTACTTACTTACTTACTTACTTACTTACTTACTTACTTACTTACTTACTTACTTACTTACTTACTTACTTACTTACTTACTTACTTACTTACTTACTTACTTACTTACTTGCTTACTCAAATATAAATACGGCGCAAATTCAAATACGGCAAGTGCACTTATGTCTTCCGTAAGTAGAGTTACTATCTCAAGTCCGTAGAGAATTGCTAATCTCATTTGTGTTTTGTACATCGTCAGCTTTGTGCGGCGGCGTTTGCTCTTTGATCGTAGCGTAGGGAAAAGAAGGCTCGATTTCCAGCTTCAATACGTCGTTGCATCTCCTTTATCGTATCATTGCAAATGGTGACCAGAGCTCCCAAATATGCGAACTCATCAACTACTTCCAGTTCATTACCGTCAATAGTCACTGTTCGTGGGAGGCAAACGTTGCTTTCTCTGGAGCCTCTTCCCACCATATATTTGGTTCTCGACGCATTGATTTGTATCTTTATCGTTCTAGCCTCCGTTTTTAGTCTGGCGTAGATTGCCTCCGTAATGCCTCTAGTAATGATGTCAAGGTCATCTGCGAAGGCTAGGAATTGGTTACTCTTACTGAAAATCGTTGCTCTCATTTCGATGCCCGCTCGCCGGATCACTCTTTCAATAGCGATATAGAATAACATACAGGACAGTCCCTCTGCGTGATTCGAAAGGACTCGAGAGTGTCCCCGAAACGCGCACGTAGCACATTACTCGCTCCAGATTAGATTTGATCAGCCGCGTCAGTTTGTCCGGAAAACCGCACTCGTGCATTATCTGCCATAGCTGTTCGCATTCAACTGTATCGTAAAATATTATGCTTGGGCACGTTGTACTCTCGACATTTGCGGAGGATTTGTCGGAGAATAAAAATTTGATCCATAGTAGCACGGGCCCCCATAAAGCCCTTCTGATACTGACCTACAAATTCTCTTGCTATCGGGGATAGACGACGCAACAAAATCTAGGAGAGCACCTTGTAGGCGGCGTTGACCAACGTGATGCCGCGATAATTACAGCAATCTAGCCTACACAGACTACAGCTTCCATTCACTCATCCGGTAGTTTGTACTCCTCCTAAATACTAGAAATTATCCAATGAAGTGCCGTGCTAGCGGTTCTTGACCATTTTTGTAGCTTTCTGTCGGCAGTCGGTTCTTTCCGGCGGCTCTATTATTCTTCAGCTGACGAATTTCTCGACGGATCTTCACGCTGCTGTCATTTGTAGGCACTTCCGTTGCGTCGCCTTCTGCTATATCGCCGTTGAGGTGCTCCTGGAATAACTGCTTCCACCGGACAGCCACCTCGCGTTCGTTTGTAATTAGATCCCCTCCCTCGTCCCTACACATGTCAGGTTTAGGTTTGTAGCCCTTTCGAGTTTGGTTCACCTTCTCGTAAAACTTGCACGTGTCATTAGCCCGGAATAGTTGTTCTAATTCGTCCTCCTCACGATCTCTGTCCTTCTTCTGGCGCTTTTTCCTCCTCAGAATCGTGGTCAACTCATTCCGCGCTCGTCGATACTTGACCAAATTCTCTCTCGTGGGTATGCTTGGATAGTTTTTCCAAGGTCTGGCCAAGGTTGGCATTCCCCGTCAAACCAATCATTTCATGCACTCGAGTTTCCACACCTAAAGAGTGTCCTCGGTAAAATTGCAATACACAAAATTAATTCGCAAAATTCGAGTTTTTATCCGATTGTCGCCAAACTTTCAGGGCATCGGGTAGAACTATTAAACTTTGTTTTAGCGTTTTTATATTATTAAATTTCGCCTCCGTATCTGAATGCCGGTACTATGGCCTTAATCCCATCCATGAGATCTTGCACAACCTCAAAATCAACATGGTTTGCATATTTACCCATACTTTCATCATTTCTTCGACTGTTTTTACTACTTTAGGATGTTTCAGAAGATTCTGCTTCATAAAAGTCTAGTATTTCTCGATTGGCCGCAGCACCGGTGTATTTGAGGGGTTATGATCTTTCGGCACGAAATCACTATTATTTGTCTTATGCCACTCCAGCACGGCCTTTGCACAATGACATGAAGTCAAATCCTACCATAAGATCGAAGGACAGTTGAGAGACTTCATAAGAGAAAGAAATCGCTTTTAGAGACACTCTTTCAAACACACCTGTGTATGTTTATGATACCTAGCGATCAAGATCATAGAAGCGATCAGATTCAGATTCGTTGACATCACTACTTGTAAGCGACAAATACTTTGTCGCGATCCGACCAGATTATGACAAACTTCATGTTAGATCATGTTCATTGCATGATTGCGTTGGTAAATATAACAGATACAGACGATTGGTTGTGTGCATCGTATGAATCACAATACAAACAACATGTGTGACCTTTTGTCTCGCAGCTAAGTAAGATGTAACACTGTGATCGACTACTGAGACTGTTTAGAGAACAAAATCTTGTGATCAACGCTGAAGATTCACTGTTTGTCATGATCTGTACGGCTCGTGATCTGTGCGTGTGGCGATAACTCACAGATTTTATCAAAATTACTGATCTTCCATCCCTGTACCTGGGATCGCGAAAGGTGTACCCCACTTTCCCCATGAACAAATTGCTTGCCAAATCAAGAATTTCTTGGCAAAGTTCGACATTTTCTGTTTTCGGAGGTTCTCTGGAACATCAAACTTATCCTTTGCAATAGGTAACATTTGGGATTCCCAACTTTTTACCGATGGCCCGATGAGACAAATTCTGATTTTCGATGCACTTGTGCAGAACGTTTTCGCAAACGAGCTGTTCTTTCGACGGCATTTTTCATATCTATGCGCACCTGATAAAAAACACTCACACAATATAGACAATGCAATGCAAAAATGCACTTTGAACTTGCAAATTTTCAGTTGATTTTACCCAACCAACGGTTCAAAAGTTAGAGCAATTTGATTGTGTTGCAATTTTACCGTGGACACCCTTTGGCACCGCGGTTGCACCCTCGTTGACGACCGAGCGTATCATACTCCATCCGTTTTCGAGGGTCGAAGCATCTAGCTCCACAGAGGAAGGCAGAGCTTCATCTGGTATGCGTGCGTAGTATTCGGCAATTAACGGGTTGTTTAATTGCCAAATGATTAACCGAGCAGGGCGGCTTTGTCGTGAGGTATAAACCATCGATAGTTTCAGCGCACATGTACTGCTCGTAGGTAATGGTCCGAATCGATATCCGCACTCCGTAGGGAGCGTACGCTAGTGATGTTCGAGAAAACCCGGCTCTCGATGAGAATATGGTCGATTTGGTTCGAAGTACGTTGGTCAGGTGATCTCCAGGTGGCTTTGTGGATATCTTTATGGGGAAAGAAAGTGCTTCTGATCACCAAGCCTTGGGAAGCTACATAGTTGATGCATCGCTGGCCGTTATCATGTCGGTGTGGTATGGACTCAATCACCGGTCTACACATTGCTTCCCTGCCGACCTGGACGTTCATATCTTCGATGACGATCTTGATGTCCCGTGGTGAGCAGTTTCGTACGTTGCCTTCAGCTGCGCATAGAATGGTTCCCTCTCGTCGTCGGATCTACCGTCGCACAGTGGTCCGAAAATCAAAATAGTTGGCAGAAACCCCATTTTGCAAGTATTTTTAATTGATCAAATAACTCAAAAGCGTTCTTCTACATACCCATATGAGCTTAAATCCTCGTTTTGGTTGTTCGTTTCTTAGTTTTCTAAAAGTTATAGCCTTCTGAACTTGTTGAATAACATTTAAGCCGGTGAAATCTTTTCAAAAACACGTATGGTTGTTTCTTATAGCTATGTAGCAAACGTTGCATAAATATCGTAAACAATGACATATTTAGTTGAAAGACATCTATTTCAATATTATTGAGAAGGTTACACTAATTTAAAATATTATTGGTTCACCGAGGGTGGCTTGATTATGATAAAAATGAGGACGAATATCTAAACTCTTTCGAATTGACAGTCGTAACTTATGGAACCCGTCGAGTTCCGCTGCCATATTACTTTTAGTATGCAGGCATACTTGTAAGGAACCGATTAAACCTAAATTTGGCTGCAACTTTCTGCAACTAAGAAAGTAAAGACAAATCTTAGAGAGGATGTGCGTATTCATGTAAGCAAATTTGATTTTTTAATAATTCTTGCAATGGTTTCAATATATGATAGTAGGCATTGATTATTCTGCATTGATTATTCCAGGATATCGTGGAAATGAAAGGGACAAGCATTAATATAGTTTAATAAATTGATTTTGGAGTATACTTCAAAGAAAGCTTCGTAGCGCAAAACAACAATTGAGTTTGTTTCGGGAATATCGAAACAGAATGACGCGCTTCTAAGGCACATCTGATGCAAAGGCTCATTTCAACAGGATTTACAGGAGACATAGTACTCCCATTACATTTTATTATTAGGCTTGCATTTTAGATTGAAGACCCCTTTACGATAAGGATATACAAGGTCTAAAACTAATGTTTAATTCAAAAAGTAATCAAAAGTATTCAAAATTTGACACAACAGCGAAACAAATCATGGATCTGTAATTATCGTTCGCTGTATGTTACATTACATTAATGTATACTCCAGTCTAAATTCGTAGCTATTATCAATATATCTAATACAATAAATAAAATATGAAAAAAATAATTTCATACTTTTCAGTGGAAGAAAGTAGAAGTCTAATATTAATTAATCAAGGGCATAGTAGAGGCCGCAAACAAAGCAATTACAAGAAAGTTTTTCTGGTTAATTTTTATTTGTGGTTTCATTAGTCAGACCGATACGTATTTCGCCTACGACTTGCCGGCTTCACCAGTGTCTGTTTTGAATTTGAACTTTATTTGTATTTCTTTATTTGAAAACATATTTAATAATAAATAGCTTGTCTATAAAATCATTCGGGTGCAATTAGAATGCTGAATCAAATGTACTGGGAAAATCGAATGAGTCGCAGAAATGTGAAAACATCTTTCTATAAAAAAAGTACTTAAGCAATTATAGGATAACAATCCAATAAAATGAAAATGTAATGTTATCCAACCGTTCAGTGCCTTATAAGGCAACTGAGAGTTATCAAATCAACTCAACCATTACTGAAAAACTTAACCGATAATTAATATTATATTATGGTAAAAACGTGTATTAAAGAGTTAACTTATAATTTAAGGGTTAAGCACTAGTTCAATGATTTCATATAGATCTCCTGAGTATATCAACCAACTTCGCAGAAGTCACCTATCCTCTAGGAGATCGTTTTGACATTTCTGCCAGCTTTTTGGACTTTCGGACCACTGTGCGTCGTGTGGGCAATGCACGTTTAAGATGGCGTAGTTGAAGAAACGGCCTTTTATCCTCAACATGCACATCCTGTCGTTAATCGCTTTCCGAAGCCCGTTCCCATCTCGTTGGTCACTCCATTACTCTGGAAAAATTGGGCTTTGCCGCCACGGATCCTACACACCTTCTCGCCTTTGCGACAGATCTCCTGCAATACCACGATGCCAAACCTTCGGGGTTCTAACTGATCGAGTAGCACTAGGGCTGTCGGTATTGGGCGCTTTTGGTGAAAACCGGTATTTCGGTATTGGCGTAGAAAATACCGGTAATACCGGTAGAATACCGGTATTGGCAGATTATTCGAAATCAATAGAAATATCAATGTTTTTCAGTAAATCTTTTTATTTTGAAACATTAGCTTCAGTATTGTTGCTTTGCAAAATAGAATTGAAGCAGATATAATACACTTAGCGATTTAATTCCCTTAATATAGAACGAATTTCATTGCCAACACTTCCAACAATTGAAAAAACTTCCGCTTTCATCGATGTCTAGCGAACGACTCTAAGCACATCAGGAACTTTCCTTTCATTTCTTCAAATTTATAGTAGGGAGACTGTAAGATGTGAATAAATAAACGTGTAAGATACACCCTGTACTACTCTCAATTCCTTATTGGCGTTTAATTGTAGTAGTAAGATCTGGTGTATAAAATTGCATTGCGAGCTTGCCGCGCTCTTTTTCCTTGTTTGATCGTCTGGTTGGAAACATCTTCATAGGTGAGTAGACAGATAGCAATTACATAAAGTGGTCCTTCGAGCCGGATGCGTCGTGCACGCAAAGGAGCAACGATAACGGTTATTGTGTGTTTGAGTCAAAGGCAATAGTAGTCCGATGAGATTTTTAGCCAAGATTTTTAGAAACCAAGTGAAAATGCGTGACATGCGGGTCATCGCTTTCTAGTTGGAACGACACGAGGGTCGTTCAGTTCATACATTTCTTCGTGAGACATAATCCAATAAGAATATAAAAACAAACTTAGATAATTCTAACACGTGGGTAAGAATTTAGGATGACACGAGGGTCGTCTATATTTCAATTGAAGCAACACGCGGGTTGCTGAATGACTACATGAGCTTGTGTTTATCATCTGAAAACAAGGCTGACGCATGGGTCAGTGCTTGTGGTGTATTTTTCTCAACTTACTAGTGCCTTTGACAAAACATTTATACCAGACTGATAACAGGAGACCAGTATTAGTAATATTTGGTTTACTTCATAGATTTAACGCAAATAACATGGAGGAGATTAATACGCTAGCTAACCATCCGGTTATTGTAGTTCAGTCGGAACAGGACAGATACGCGATGCAAAGAGATCATGCAGTTGATCGAATCAATGCAATAATCGGGAATATTGAGTCCTATAAGAACGATGTTTTCTCACTGGAAACTAGAAGAGAAATGTTAAAAGAGTGCTACAAAAATTTTGATTTAGCACAGAGTTATTTAGAGCAATGGATTCCCGACGAAACAATCAAGCGAGATCCGATTGAGATGCAGTACGTGAGCGGACTGGCACTGTTTGAAAAAGCAATTGCCAATAAGAAAACTACGTCAGAATCAACAGGTAGAGACAATGTACGCCTTCCGTCGGTCGATTTGCCAGTTTTCAACGGTGACAGTGAAAATTGGCTCGAATGGTACGACAAGTTTAACGCAATGATCCACAATCGCTCATCATTGGCTGTCATTCAGAAATTTGAATATTTAAAATTATCTCTTAGAGGAACAGCCCTAGCAATAATCGACTCGCTGCCAACCACCGAATCGAATTATGCTATTGCATACGAGCTTCTTACTAAACGCTATAATAACCCCAAGTTACTAGTACAAAAACACACAAAGGAACTTTTTGAGTTAAAAGGTGTGGAGGAGGAATCTGCATCTGCTTTACGCTATTTGTTTGATTCAGCTAGAAAACATCTGAGATGCTTGCAAATACTATATCAACCAGTCGAATCGTGGAATGCTGTTCTTATTCATCTCATGTCGAATAAACTAGACGTAGCAACTCGGCGAGAATGGGAATCCTCCATATCAGGAACCTCGCCTCCCGTATATGATCAACTGGAACAATTTGTGTTGGACAGATGTCAAATGTTAGATGCAATGCCAAAAAAGCGTAAAACATCGGATCAGTTTCATCAACAGAAAAAGTATCGCCCAGAAGTAAGAACCATGACCGTTAGGACTGATAACGCGCTAGGATGTATTGCCTGTGGAGCAGAACACTACGTGGGAAAGTGTCACCGATTCGAGCAAAAGTCATTGGAGGACAAGGTGAAGTTGATTAAACGATTCGCATTATGTTTTAACTGCCTGAAGTCAAACCACACGGCAGACAAGTGTCGCAACCGAGGCTGCTTCAAGTGTGGTGGTAAACATCATACAACCATACATCGAGAAAAACCACAGAGAACAAATGGTCGAGATACCCGTCACGAGAGTCGTGAGTAAACTGGAATCCTTTGTCATGAATATGTACTAACTAAATATTGCGTTAATTTTTAATAAATGCTTACAGAATATCAAAAAAAGTCTGATCACTTCTGGCCAAACAAATCACTTCTCCCAACAGCTTTAGTGGAAGTAAAATCTAATGGAAACCCGCCTGTGCCATGTCGGGTCCTATTGGACTCTGGTTCGCAATCCAACATTGCAAGTGCCGAGTTAATTGAACATAGCGGGGCTCAAATAATTAATGCTACGACCAAGATAATAGGGCTTGGAAATAGTATGCACAAAATAGAAAAACAGGCGTGCATAACTATTAAAGCAAAAATCTCGGAATATCAGAAAACCATCCAAGTGTTGATTACAGATTATGTCACTGGGCCGTTGCCACAGGAGGATATAGATATCAGTGAATGGGATCTCTCTGATATAAATTTGGCAGATCCAGAGTTTCATTTGAGCAGCAGACCGGTGCAGTTGCTGTTAGGTGCAGAAGTGATGTTTGACATTCTGCGTACAGGAAATAAAAAACTGGCCCAACATTTACCAGCTATACAGAACAGTGCATTAGGGTGGCTGGTAGGAGGAGATGTCACACGAATGAGAGTAAGTGGAGAGGTTAATCAATTTATGAATGGAAGAATTACTAATTTGTACATGCAGAAATGGTCGGAAGAAGAAATACTCTGCGAACAATTGTTTGTCGAAACCACCGAACGAGATGCAAATGGCCGGTTTGTTGTAAGGCTGCCTTTAAAACAAAATGCCAATGAGCTAGGTGAATCCAGGCATACAGCTCTGAAAAGACTTTTCCAACTGGAAAGAAGATTCCAACGAAACCCGATTCTTCAAAATGAATACATATCATTCATGAAGAATTATTTAGACTTAGGTCACATGGAAATGATCAGCGATGACAAAATACAATCTGATACAGTCAGGTATTATTTTCCGCATCATCCAGTAATAAAACCCGAAAGTAGCACTACAAAACTCAGAACCGTTTTCAATGGCTCAGCGGAAACTTCCAGTGGTGTCGCATTAAATGACCTATTAATGACGGGACCTTCAATTCAACAAGATATTTTTGATATTCTAATAAGATTCCGTTGGCCTCGGTATGTGTTCACAGCAGATATAAAAAAAATGTTCAGACAAATTATCGTCAACGAAAAAGACCGTCTACTACAATTGATACTTTGGCGATTTTCAACCAATGATGTTGTTAGCACATTTCGCTTAAACACAGTAACATACGGAACATGTTCAGCTCCGTTTCTTGCGGCACGGTGTTTGAAGGAGCTTGCAACCTTATTTAAGAAACAGTACCCAGAAACCTGTGAAGTTCTTGAGAATGATTTTTATATGGATGACGTTCTAACTGGACATGACGATGTAGAAAAACTTATTTTAATTAAAACACAACTCGATACCATACTGAACAGTGCAGGATTCGAACTACATAAGTGGGAATCAAACTTTATTTGTGAAGAAACTGAAAATCCCCAGGAAAGATTTGTTAAAATTTTGGGACTGAGATGGAACCCAAAAGCAGACTTAATTGGTTTTTCAAGTGAAGTAAACGATTACGAACATATCACAAAGAGAAATGTTTTGGCAGAAGTGCAACGAATTTTTGATCCTTTGGGCATGCTATCACCTATTGTTGTAAACGGAAAGCTGCTAATGCAAGATATCTGGCTTGAAAAGGTCAATTGGGATGAAAAATTACCGGATTCAATTATGAAACAATGGCGTTGGTTTTATAAACAGCTGTCAGAACTTAGCGGAATCACACTACCACGTAGAGTTGTTGATGGAAACCATCGTGTAGAGCTACATGGATTCGCTGATGCTGCTAAACGAGCTTATGGAGCAGTTGTGTACGTGAGGACTATTAGTGAAAAGGAAATCCACACAGAATTGCTGTGCTCAAAGTCTAGAGTAGCCCCTTCTAATAAGAAAAACAAGAACGAGCTCAATACAGCGCCTAAGCTGGAATTACGGGGAGCTACACTGCTGGTAGAGCTGATGGAAAAGGTAAGAGGCGTTATTAATATTCCAATCAACGCAATTTATTATTGGACAGACTCCCAAGTGATTTTGGAATGGATTAACAAATCAGTTCATCGATTGCCGAAATTTGTTGCTAACAGGGTTGAAACTATTCAACAAAAGTCACCATCAAGCGAATGGCATTATGTCCGCTCAAAAGATAATCCAGCGGATTTAATCTCACGGGGAACATCAACCCGAAAGCTCATCCAGAGTCGGCTTTGGTGGAATGGACCGCAATTTCTATCAGAAAGAGATTGGAATGACCACTCACAGAGAATGGTACTCACTAGTAAAACTGAACCGCCTCAACCAGAGGAACCACATTTCAAAGAAGACATTGATGATTCATTGATGAATCGCTTTTCCAGTTTCGGTAAACTGCAGCGGGTTACAGCATATTGTTTGCGATTTGCATACAATTGTAGACGACCGACAGAGGAAAGATCGTTCAAAGCACTAAATTTATCCGAACTAAAACGAGCCGAAATTCAAATAATCAAAATGGCACAAAGAAAACACTTCCTGCCGGAATTAAAGAATTTACAAGGCGAAAAGCCCGTTGCAAGGCAAAGCACACTGCTTACCCTCAGTCCTTTCTTAGACAAAAGTGGAATTATTCGAGTTGGGGGAAGGCTCCAGGCAGCTGGATTAAGTTACGATCAGCAACATCCAATCGTACTTCCTTCCAAATGCAACCTGACTATTCTACTAGCCAGAGACTATCATCTCAAATATTTGCACGTTGGTATGCAGACTTTGCTATATATGATGAGAATGCGATTTTGGCCGCTTCATGGTAAAAGTCTGGTACGAAAAGTTGTACACCAATGTATGACATGTTTTAAAAATGATCCCAGGACCCTTCGACAAATAATGGGACAATTGCCAAAGGAACGTATGAATCCCTCAAAGCCA
The DNA here is from genome assembly GCF_943734655.1 of Sabethes cyaneus. Taxonomy (NCBI): domain Eukaryota; kingdom Metazoa; phylum Arthropoda; class Insecta; order Diptera; family Culicidae; genus Sabethes; species Sabethes cyaneus. The sequence goes on along the minus strand of NC_071355.1, from coordinate 156,273,595 downwards.
TTCCAGTGCTGTGGAGTGGATTTCGGAGGACCCTTCACTATAAAGGAAAACCTAGTACGAACTAATAAATGCTTAAAGGTATATGTGGCACTGTTCATTTGTTTGGCGACTCGAGCAGTTCATATAGAACTAGTTAGTGGGCTGTCAAGCGCGTGTTTCATTGCGGCTCTTCGAAGATTTTGCAGTCAGCGGGGTGTTAGCCACACTATCTTTTGTGACAACGCAACCAACTTCGTAGGATCAAAAAACGAATTAAAAGAGACCGTAGAACGTTTTAATTCTCAAGTGGAACCTGAACTTAAGCAATTTTGCACAAGTGAAGGAATTGATTGGCAGTTTATTCCCCCCCGTTCGCCCAACTTTGGTGGGATATGGGAAGCGGGTATAAAAAGCGTTAAACACCACATGAAAAGAGTTCTCGGATCAATGGTACCCACTTATGAAGAGATGCTTACTCTTCTGAAGCAAATCGAAGGATGTTTAAATTCAAGACCAATTTCTCCAATGTCAGATGATCCTGGAGATTTGGATCCTTTGACTCCTGGACATTTTTTGACTGGGGGGCCGATCACTGCACTTCCGGACGAAAATGTAACTCAAACAGCAAGCAACCGACTTTCTCGTTTTCAAGAAGTTCAGAAGAATACGCAATTGTTTTGGAATAGATGGAAAATGGAATATTTGAACAACCTTCAGCAACGAGCAAAGAGACTTTCAGTCAAGCAGCCCAACCTTGAAATTGGACAGCTCTGTTTAGTGAAGGATGAGAACCTACCGCCATTTTCTTGGATATCTGGCCGTGTGGTTAAGATTTACCCAGGTCCTGATGGAAATACACGGGTGGCTACTCTATTAACCTCTAAAGGCGAAATCAAACGATCAATTGGAAAATTGTGTCTGCTACCTTTGGAAGATTATATTGGTGGGGGAATATGTAAGATGTGAATAAATAAACGTGTAAGATACACCCTGTACTACTCTCAATTCCTTATTGGCGTTTAATTGTAGTAGTAAGATCTGGTGTATAAAATTGCATTGCGAGCTTGCCGCGCTCTTTTTCCTTGTTTGATCGTCTGGTTGGAAACATCTTCATAGGTGAGTAGACAGATAGCAATTACAGAGACCCTCCTTTAATTATTTACAAAATATCTTGTATTGTTGCTTCCAGCATAATTAATGCCTACAGCCTCTCTACAATTTTTTCTCCATCCCCAAACCGGAACTCCTGCATAACGCCATCCTCTTCATCATCGTTCACAAATACCTTCTCTTCTCTGTTATCAATCCCACTATTCGAAGATAGTGGGATGCAGATTTCATCTCCTTGTGTAATCAATGTATCACTCGAAAGACTTGAAAAATATTCCAAATTCTTTCCTGGCAGATCCTTTGCTGGCAAGAATGCTCAAAACGCGCAAAGATTCCCGTATTCTGATCAGAGCCCGGCATCGTCGAAACAAATAAATGAAGCTAACTTTCCCTTACATTCGCTTCATATATGAAGCGACTTGTTCAATTTGTTGAACAGAACGTTTCGAGCAAGCTTCAGCTGAGGCTACTGACTGTGTCAAACGATGACGATTGACAGTCATGCACGATTTGTCGGTGTTGAGTAGATTAATGTAGGAAATGTTACTCAAAATCAATTCAATTGCATTCAAAGTCTAGGCTGACCTTTTTCTGAATATTTGATAGAGAAATACAAATAAAACTTTAAAACCGGTCGTCATGATGAAGTGAAAATCGTTTCACTGACGCTGATTGAAGCCAATTTTGAAACGAGGCGGCGGTGCTTCTGTTAAAACTGAAGCTTCATTACTTCATTGTTGAATAATAATTTACCAGTGGTGTTACCGCTACTTCGCTAACCGGGCAATCGCGAAACGCTAATTAGGCTTCATAATTCATACTCAGACTAGCCAAATTATTGCTGATCCGAAATTCCAAATGAACTGCCGCTGTTAATTTTGAAATTGATAAACTGTAGAACATTTTATCCATTATTATAGGTTTTGATCTTAGTTTTATTAAGAAAAGCCATGTAATAAAGATAAATTAGTAATAATTTGTACAGTGATAGATTACAATGCAAGTTGTTGTGATATGTTCAAAAATAAACTGTGGCTGTAATTTGCAGTTTGCGATTAGTAATTAGCGAAATTTCCTCGATTATCGAGCAAATTGAATTGGTTAGCGAATTAGCGGTGCCCAACACTGCAATTTACTATTGTAAAAGACGTTTCTGAGCCCTGATCTTTTTTCCTAAATTCGTTATTTGATAGCTTCGAATAATTTGGTGGCTTTTGAATATCAAGTTGTTCAAAAATAAGTTGAAACGCAACGTCTGGCTCATACAATGAAACATTTTTTCAGCAAAGTTACTCTACTGTGCCTAAAACGGGTTCAAGAGCTAAAATAATTTGACCCACAATTGCACTCTCTTCATTGTAAGTAGTCGAAGAATCTCGTCGGCATTAACACCAAGTTGTTTTTCTAAGAGTTTTATAATCTTTTATCAAATTTAGTTCTTATTCGAATAAGGAGTTGGAAAAAACAAGCAGATTAGAAAATACCGGAAATACCGGTTTTTTGCCTTTCCAAAACCGGTATTTCGGTATCCAAAAATTGGCCGGTATTACCGGTTTCGGTACTACCGGTACTACCGGTTAGACAGCCCTAAGTAGCACCCTTTCGCCACCAACGAAATTTAAGGATCTGCAGTTCCAGGTACCAAGTTTCCATTCCATGACATTATTTCATCGCCTTTGTCTATGCCGAATGTTTCGAGTAAGTGGGGTGAGTTTAGATAGGTAACCGTACTAGGGCTTACGCTATCAAATTTTGCAATGGGGCTGTCATCTTAAAGTGTCGAGACAACGCTGTGCCTCGTTATCTGTTGGTTTACGACCTTAGTTTCCACCGGGGTTTGTTACCTCCTTAGTGGAGTAAGGTTGCTCCTATTTCGGCTGGTATCACGTGGAGGTAGGGATAGGAGTTGCTGGATAAGAGGCTAAGGACCGTTATCGGGTCCGTTTTGCGCATTATCCACCCATTTCCCAACCTTGGAGGTGTTGCCATTGTTCCAAATCTAGGATTTTTTCTTTCTGACCTAAAATAAACAATCTGTCAAAGTTTGGTTCAAATCCATAAAGGTTACAATGGTCTTGGATTTTCGTGTCAAATGACGGGAATAGGGTTTTTTTTCTAGTTCCCGTCGTAATAAGTAAACCCATTCTAATTTTCATCATTTGTTGGATGGATTTAATGAATACTCCAAAAGTTCTTGTGCTGATTTGACTAAAACACACTTACCTTCCGATCAGTGAACTTTGAAATCACTGAAAAGAGAATATTATTGAAATTACGCAACTGACTTTATTTCTAAAATTCGTCGTGCCAAAATTTTTCATCGTCCGAACTAAAAATCACAACAATGTTTACGAAGCTAACGCGCATGTATTTGTGTAGTACGGCATGACAAATGTTATTCTACAAAATTTCTGCAGGTCAGGCAAGTTTTCCTGGCTGTAGAATAACGACAATGCCTTGCGTGAGTTATTTTTATTTATGAATGACGGAAATTGAAACAATTAGTAGACATTGTCTTCTTCGTCGCACGAAAAAACGTAGGAAATTTGGCTGGTAGGACTTCTTTAATGATAAAAAGCATTTAAATAGATGTCAGCTCACTTTGGTTGATCGCGTATGATAGACAACTAACTAAAATATTAGGGAATAACTATTTGCATTGTGTGTCATAAAAATGGTGATATTTTAAATAATTTGTGTTGGATAGGACGGGAATAGGCAATTACGATGATGTAGCAACATACCCTACATAATTTTTGGATTCTAAATTTACAATACCTAGTGAACCTCTTCTTGGATTGACCTAAGAAAAAAGTTAATATAAAAAAATTGTTCAAAATAATGAGTAGAATTTGATTTCGCTTCAAGTTTACAAAAAAATGTAAAATTTGAATATTTTGAAAAATTTATAATATTTGAGATTTGTCAAAAAAATCAGAAAGTATGTCCTAAAATCTGGCACAGAGTTACGTATGACTCTTTGCCAGATTTTAGGACATAATTTAAACTATCTTTTTAAAAAAATGAGCCAAATAAAAGGGGGTAGTTCAGAGTTCTTTCAGTGTATTTCTGAATTAGGTATGCTAATTTTCTACAACTTTTCCTAATACGTCATTTTAATCAAAAGTATAGTTTTAAAGACAAGATTTTTTTGGAAATAAACTCACCGTTCTGAAAAGTAACTTGACGAAAAAAAGCGTGTAGTAGGAAATGAGTCCTTGCATGTCCGGGTATCAGTTATCAGCATCTGAAACTCGATCGGCACGTTCCTCACAAGAAATTTGATGCAACAGAATAGATTCATGGTGTCCAACAAATCACCAAAATTTCATTCAATTTAAAAACAAAAATAACGTGACAAAAACGTGCTTTTTCGAGCGACTTGACCTATACATGCTCGATAAAAACACGGAGTGGTGAATACAAGAACATTATGACCAAAATAGGAACCCAGCAGAGACCTTTCATTAGACAAAAATTTAAACAAAACAGCATATTTTACCCAATTAAACTCGAGCATCACAAAGATTACAACTATAATGGCCTACTGATAATATTACAAACAGATACAGAGATACAAAGTTGATTTATTTGTTTTTCATTGAACCTAATCGATAACTTTCAAAGATTGATCAACTATGGCCAAAACCGGTACAGCTACCGTATTGAAGTTTTTTTCTTCTTTTTTATCCACAAGAGCTTTCATTATAATTAACCCTATAATTTTTTCAAAAAATAAAATTTTTCGAAACATCCGAGCAGAAGAGCTTCGTCAAAATGTAATGACGGCCACTACCGACACGAGACATAAACAATGTAGTAACGATAATAATGCTACAAATATCTACCGCTAGCCAAAACAACCCCCGCCGTACAGGAAGGAAATGTGTTTTTATTTTCAATTTTCATCCACAGATGCATCTATCAGTAGACACATCTCATTCGCACTTTTCTGCATTCTCTTGTTTTGCTTATGCTTCGTATGTTCATCGTGTACCGTTCGACCATGAGTTCTCTGCTGAGAGAGCCGATAAGCTGGCCCGACCTACCAAATCGTAAGGAAGACGGTAAGGCTCCCACCCCGATATGATCATACAGTCAATGTGGATACGCGCACCAGAATTGAACGCTTATGTTCGATATCGTACTACTGGTTACATAAGCGCATAGCTTTTATCCTGCAGCAAAAATCGATATGTTTGGAGCGAATGACAAAAAAATCAAAAATATTGAGTAGCTCCAAGCAAAGTTACCTTTTACACAAACAAATTAGAAAATATATTTCAGTACCTAGAGTTTTCATAATAATCGTTGCATCTTAATACTGATAAAATCACTGATTCTTCTACATATAATATTATTTTGTTACTAACTTCAATCTCCTGCAGTATTTCTTATTGTTGTTTATTCGGTTTTAGCAATAAATATCCCATCGATAAAACATTCGGATGAACGAAAAAGCAGATATACTAGCGTACCTAAGTTTATATATTGAGTCAAATAGGAATTGTTGATGGCGTTAGTCGTGCAGTACCTGCAGGCCATTTCTCAGGAGGCCTCTGACATAAAACCAATTTGGGTAATTGTAACCACAGTTTGACTAGTGAAAATAAGATTCTGTATGAACCTCAAACTTTTACGGCGCGTATGGTGTGTGAAATAAAGCAATTTTATCGCTACGCTGGATGTAGAAATAAGTTTCCGTCCATTCCGACAATGGTATGCACGAGGTTTGTGCCAAAACAACAAAAAAGCCTGAAATGCAGCTTTATTTTCAATCTCCATATGTAAAAAGTTTTGCTTCACTATTTCCTTGTCAGCATTGACAAGAATGCTACCGGAACGTATCGTTCGCTAGTAAAGTTGTAAAGCATGAGTAAGTTCAGTTTTGGAAAACGATTACACATAACGCAGATGGTGCAAGAACTCGAAAAGTTCATGGAAATAAAAAGAAAGAAATTTGAATACACCTGACACCTCAGACTTGGTGTATCAACATTAGTGTATTCAAGTATGGCGATGAGAGCATCCGTAACAAAAGTTCATGTCAAAGGATTCAGGCACGTGTTACGCTGCAAACTTTACTGCTTTAAATATAGTTTTGTTGCTTTAAATATAGTTTAAAATACATTTTGTTGCAATATATTCCATCAAACTATGCAAATTGTGTGTACAGCCAGTCACAATCATGCTTCATACACAATTGTGGATTATATTAGCTTTAACTTCCGTTTGAAATTATGCTTATTGGTTGATTAAATGGATAATGCTACCTATGAGTACAGCGGGACTTCGGGATTTGGCATACCTCGATTCTGCCATGGACCGATTTTGGTAACACAAAATATTTCACTTGCAAAAATATGCTTAAATAGGTAGGTATCAATTAATTTTCACATACATGCGAAATGACAAAAAAATAATGATGCCGGTATATTCATAAAAAAAAAGTTTGTAGTTGTAGATTATTTCGAAAGTAATATTTTTATAGACGTAGAACTACGTCTTACAGCAGGGTGTCAAAAAACTTGCGTGAGCTTTTGTCAGGCTATTTAAACGTAAAACGTTAGCAATTGTAAGAAAATCAATCAATTTTATCAATAATCAGTTTTTGACACATTTATAAGGGAATCAACACTGGGTGGTTGGCAAAAGAGGAGGGGCGGACCCTAACATGAGGGATGCTCCAAATAAGTAAAAGGGGTTACATTTCTCTTGCATTAAGACCGATAATAGTTGTGCAAATGGCTGGGGGATAAGAAGGAGGAGGAGGTCTACCGAGGAAAGATATATGAAAAAAACCAAATTAATCCACCTAGTGGTATGACGTGGCCTTTCTACTGCCACAATAATTATTTTCTATTTTCTCAGGAGCACCTATAATTAAGTTGACTACATTTTTAAATATCCGTTCCATATTATTTCAAAATCATTATTTAACAGTAAAATTCACATAAACGTACTGCGTGCAATAATTATGCACGCCAGCGTAAATTTTTGTGAGCGTCATTTAATTTATTTTATCAACACCCTATTAAGTTTTATAATATTTACATGTTAGAAACGTATCTATACGTAAACACAAAAAATAATTTTGCTGATTTAAATAATTATAGAAAATTAGAAATTAAACCTTTAACGAGTCTACAGACGAGCTTAACTTTTGGGCTTCAGAGCCACATACGAAGCTTGTTTTGAATTAACAACATGAAAATGGTATTCAGAACAGATTTCTTGATATTTCGATATTAATACAACAACATTCTGGCCATGCGTTCAAGAGTTATCATCCTTCAAAAACAAGAATTCAGAAAAATTACGAAAAATAATTTTTGCGCGTATACACTCAAGTCGCTTTTTACGCGCAGGATACGTCCCGCGTAAATCAAAACCGCGTAAATTCCGATAACCGCGTAAATTCCGAAAACCGCGTAAAAAAAACTTTGTGGATTTCAACACTACGCGAAAAAATAAACGTTTTGAGCACATCCGCGTGAATTCCGAAAACCGCGTAAAAAACTGCGTAAATTCCGAAAACCGTGTAAAAATAGTCGCGTAAAAAACCGCGTAAAAAACCGCGACTTCAGTGTATTTCCTTTTAGACTTTTGAAGAAAAAGGATATCTAGAACAAAATGATTGAACTCAAAATTTCACTGACTTCAATTTTTTTGCAATATATTTGAATTTGAAAAAATAACGAAAAAGAAAAATTAGATTTTTTCTTAGTTGGCGCTCCTTCCGTTAATTATTTTTGCATGAAAATTAAAACTTGAGCTTCTTTTGAATGTACTTTCATAAAAAAATAGTCATTAGCTTGATTGTATCGTTTATATGATGATGCCCGTTAGAGGGTTTAGGAAACGATGGAATCAAAAAAATAGTGGTAAAGCGGCGCCATAAACATGTTTGAGGATGGTATCGTCAAAATTACTAGTAACCTTTTCTTCATATTTTTCATATAAAATTTCTAAGCTCTAGCATCTATTGATTGGAAAAGCATCCATTGATGCGCAAAATTTGTATAAATTTATATGGAAAAATCAACTCATTGTGGTGAATGACCCTTTGGGTTAAAACCACTCAAAAAAAAAAAAAAAAAAAATCAACTCATTAATATTTACAATCCTATACACCACTCTACCTATATGGCTAAATGAAATACTTTTCTTCGCTTTTTGCTTTGCTTGTCCGATTGCGAGTAACAGCAAGTGAATAAAATGACAATTGGGTACTTTAGCGGTATAAAAATTTTCGCATATTATAAGATATGATGTAGCTGTATCGTCAAAAGAAGGCTTTTTAAATTCAACGAGTGAAAGTAATAAAAAAAAGTATTTTTTTTTATTTAAAAAAATTTTTGGGGATAAGACGATAGCTTATAAGTAAACCGCTTTTCTTCTCAGCTCATCTTAGACAATTCAGTGGATAGAGATAAACTATGGTCATCGGACGATACAGGTTTCATATGGGAGCTGTCAAAAACTCGGTCAAAATGAAGAGCTCTATCAGAAAGATAGAAGAGAGGGAGAGAACTTCTCACATCATGTCAATCATTCAGCTTGGCTGATATCTGTCAAACAGTAAATCATTCTATTTTTGATTTTTATTAATTTTTTCATCAAATATTGACTTAATTAAAATAAAAAAAGAACTGCTAGGTTCAGAAATCGACGGGCCTCACTTGATAATGAGGTAAAAAAGCCACTTTTTTGGGAAAATCAAAAAACTTTCTTGTATTTCTATGCAAATTTTTAAATTGCAAATTGCAACCGTTAATTATTATACGGTGCTTAAGTGTTAAAGTTTGAATAACTTCTGAATGAATTGTCCGATTTTCAGCAACTTGGTTTCGTTTTCGTTTGAGATCTATCAAGATTAATAAGTAGATTTTCACGCGAAAATTATTAGCGTGGTTTTTTCTGCGTCTCCCACACACGGTTCTAATTTAGCAATTTGAACCACCATCTTTTCGTCATTGCCTCATCTCTGTATCCCTCCTTGTTACACAAGCTTATTTTCAATTTATAATTAGGTACGGGATTACTATTACTTAAATATGAATTTTCATTGGACTCGTATGAATGCTGCATGGCACAATAATAAATTGTAGGATTTTTCTCTTTGAATGAATGCTTTTATGTTACAAAAACATGTTTTAAATACTTTTTTGTCACATTTCTTTATGCAACTTTCAAACCACAATCATGAAATTCGGAAGTTGAGAGTTTGAGAAGATTCCCTTTTCATATGCAATCAGTCTTTTTAAAATCGGTTAAGGGACCTATGAGAAAATGAAGCGTCGTATTTTTCATATTTTTATATATAACTTTTGAACTAAAAGTCCGATGAATATAAAATTCAATAGCGACCTATGGGTCAACTGGACCTTTCATTTGATACTAAAATCATGAATCGTGAATCATGACCTCCGAGAAAATTTGGCTCAATCAAAAGTGTTTCACACATACGTACACACATAGAAAATGCTCATTTTTCTAAACTGAGTCGAATGGTACCTGGCATTCGTCCCACTGGGCCTTCTTTCGATTTTCGGTTTTCCGAAGGGTTGCCTATACCTTTATACTATATTTTCATATAGTGGAAAGACAAAAGGTTTCATTTCTCTTCCGTTATACCAATTTTCAGAGAGCAAACAAATGCATAATCCGCTATGACGAGGAATATAAGTATGAATGCATATTCCGCCATAACTCCGGAACGCCTGGATGGTTCTATAAAGCTTAGCACAAATGATCTTTGACATGAAAGGACCAGCGCAGGGAATTGACAAAAGGGAGAGTCACTAACAAAGGGGCGGAAGTCCGAATGATTTTGGTATCGGAATACCAAAGTAGGTGCAAAGTCACAGTGTAAAAAAGTAGTGCGTTATTTTTCTAATTATGAAAATAGTTTAAACATTCAACAGGCGACAGATATGCAACAAAAATCAATCGAAGACATTTCAAAGACAAACGAGAAATAACAGACAATATTAAATCCTTGAAAAAGACTTAAACACAAAGTCGAAACGTCGGAGACAATTAAAAAAGCTGTTCTGTATTGCATAACATATATAAAAGTATGTACCATAGATAGGACTCCCAGTTGACCTCGAGGTACGATGCTGGGCTAGTATGGCTATCGTCGTATGCTCGAATCTCGACTGAGTGAAAATAAATACTGCCATGCTGTTTATATCTTTATACGCTAAAAGCACACCAAAAAATCCGGCATTAGCCATTACCATAATTAAATCCATGATCCGGCATTCTTGTGCTGTCCGGGTGGCAAAGGTTAGGTTAGGTGGCGAATTTACTCGGGTTTTCTGCATACTGAACATTACACTTTAGACTAATACTAAAACTTTTGTTTTCATATAGAAATCACTTCCCCACTCTCTGACAGCCCCATGAGGGTCGACTTTAAAAAAAATATAAGACATGGTTTCATGAATTGGCGCTCGTAAGTTCGGACCCCGAGATACAGCACAGGATTCCAATCAATGCAAGTTAAAGATTCTACTTGAATTTTCATGCCTCTAAACCTCAGCCATTTGAATGAGGTTGCGTATTCTTTCGCGATTTCTTCGTAGGATACATTACTGCGCAGAATTTGGAACATGAATAAAAAATCTGTGCCTAAACCTGCGCATTCTTGCATCGCATTTTTCTAAAGAAAACAATGCATGCAATCACTCTTTTAGTCTAAAACATGACTGAAACTTATTTCTAATTATGCTGGATAATTTGATCATTGCAAAGAATTTCGATCAAAAATTTGTTAATTTTCTAGAAGGACAATCTTAGCGTTGGCGCTAACGACGATGTTTTCTGCCATATAAAATACTTTCAGTTTCACGTTAAATTATTTCGCGTTCAAATATTATGGCCCGTTTGTGAATAATGGCGTAATATTCAACAGACATTTATAAAAAAAAATAATGCAATGATCATAATTATGCACAATGTTAGAAAATACTTATATTAAGAAAAATGCGCCGAATTAGGAACTGCGCAGAATTAGGAGCGGTCACGGTATAATGTACATCGATGATGATGTAATTTGTCAGAATGGCCGAACTGTAGGAGAAACAGATAGTGGCTTAGATTATTAAAGGAACTAGAATCTAAGCCCGAACTCGTGTTTTTAGTCTTTGACCTTGAAATGCGGTCGGGCATTAATATTAATGTTTTTTGAAATGGTGGTTCTACAATTGATTATGGGACGGTAGGGGAAAGTAATGAACATTTTTTTGGTGTGGAGAGGAAACAGCGGGAAGGTGAGGGGGAGGGGTTATTGGTAGCTACGCTTAACTAGTTGTCGTTGTGACTCCTACCTTTTATCCAATGCTGGAAGGTGCATGGGTCGAACCAAGCTATAATCTGAGATTATAACCGGATTCAAACCCACAGCGTAGCTACCAATAGCCCCTCCGCCTCACCTTCCCGCTCTTTCCCCTCCACACCAAAAAAATTTTCATTACTTTCCCCTACCGTCCCTCCGTCAATTGTAGAACCACCGTTTCATCTAAGAAGAATCTAAGATATTTAGTAGGCATAGCGTAGAGCAGATGATTATAAAAAAATGATGTTTATTGTAAAGTTAGTTAGAGAAGCTCACGAATAAACGTTGTTTTTATAATTAGCTACAGGTGATAATTCTCTAGTTCAACAAACGGTGATAATTAGTTCAACAAACGGTACATAGGGTACGGGAGGGTATTCGCAGTACGCTACTAAATTCGGCATAAATTACCTTTTTTTGCTGCGCTTTCCCAAATAAAAACTTTGCCGCTATATAACAGTACTGAAACGAATGCAGTACTCATAAGCTTTAATGTGTTATAACTATTTTCATAAAAATGTAAGTAATTTGCTAAATTTTGTTCAAAAAACATCAAAACCACTGTTTTTCCACTGGCACGTAATCAGGCTGAAAAAACCAGCAGCAATCGCTTACGCGAATTCGCTCTTAATGATGGTTTGGAAAACACACAATTATAAAAACGTTTACTTATTCTAGAAACTAAACAGCTGTGAATACCGTATCACAGAACAATTCTACTTCTTTGTATCACGGACGGACACAAAAATTCCCTTCTGACATGATAATATAAATCAATTTTCATTCACTACGACTTGCAGCATTTTGTTTTTAATTTCAGCATATGGTGCTCTATTTACACTACTACCAATGTGTGAGGCAGTTACTCCTGAAACTATTCTATCGTGTTGACATAGCTAGTATTTGAGTAACAACCAGTTGTTTCTGGTGTTAATGTATATGCACGATTCAATGCGCCAACAGCAAGCTGTTGTCACTGCAAAACTAGTTATCTTCAAAGAGCCGGTATATAGGCTATACTGACACGTTATCTAACGGTCTCTCTTTTGATCTGTTTTTGAATCCCTGTGCGTTTAATCCCTGTGCTGGCTATTTCGGCCAGTCGGATTTAAAAAACACAGACACCACTGTAGAATATGGGCTCAATTTAGCCGCAGTGATTTTATCATTTCTCGCGACTATAACTCAAATTCAGTAGCGTTCAGTGGCGACCAAAATACACGCCGATATTTAGTAAATATTATTCTATCAACTGGTATAAGAATCTTGTCTCGAATAAATATAGTTTCAACGTAATTCCTGAATATTGTTCAGGCTACCGCTTAATGGGCTGGAAATACCCTCCCGTACCGTACTATCGTAAGATCAAAGAACTAATTTCTGGCTTACCATTTTCTACGCATGAAATTATTTTTCCTTTTCTACGTCGCAGATTGGACTCCAAATTACTCTCATCACCATACTCCTCATTGCCAGTGTCCTCTGATTCCTGATGAACATCCTCAATTATGCCACTATCATGAATGCTTTCATTTGTTAGTAACAGCGGATGTTGATCCATAACGATTCAATGAGGTTTACAATTACTTCAATCGATGCTAATCCTCTACAAGCGTACACAATAATACTCGTAACAATTCACATTGATGTTTAGAAATGGTACACCGTTGCCAAATGGATACAGTGGAATTGCATGACATAATGAGTCATTTTTAAACGATGTCACATAATCATGTCCGTCAATACTTGATATCAAGATATGTTTCCGCTACATGCTGGCTAGTCATTTGCCGAAGTGCGAACAATGGACGATATTGTTAGATATCGGTACTGAAACTATACACTCCACTTTAATTTCATACACTAACTACAAACATATACATCCAAACCATTAATCATTCGGGATATGTATCACAGCGGTGATGCTTTTCCGTTTGCTACACTTCTTCGTGACCCTTTTCGGTTTCGCGTAAATGCTTATAGAATCAACTATTTCCACCCACTCAACAGTCCTTCCTACCCGTCACTGAAACTCCGTAATAAAAAAAATACAGAAGGCAGCGATTATCTTCCTTCAGCACCTTTCTACGACTTACGTCAGAATACTAACGCAGGTCAGACTATTTCCACATTTATATTTTTTTCTGCGCTATTTGTTTTATATTATTTTACATAACTGCTCACAATAATGCTCTAAACACTGCGTATTAAGCACGGGAGTAAGGAGGAGAATCCAAATTTTCCACAAAGAAACTTTTCCTCGAATTCTGACACTAATCGATTGCGCCGTAGTTTACTCTCATCCCGGTTGATTACGAAACTGCTTCCGCAGCTAGTTGAATCAAAATCAATCTTTGAATAACACGATGTAATCTAGTGGATTATATTCCTTCATCTTTGTATTAAAACAACAATAAACGATTGTTATTATTCGCATCAAGAACAAAGGCTAGTAGACGGATGAAAATCTTTAGCTCACACTCCACCCACTGAGGTTTGAAAAATTTTCATTTGGTAGTAAGAAAGCACGCACAAAATCGGAAAACACGGACCGTACGCCTGCGAGTTTGTTACACGAATGACAATATTGGGCCGAAAATCATCGTTTGCTGCTTGTATAAGTTCAGGCGTAAAATGCGTCTGCGCCTTCCGAAGCCGGCTATCAAGGCTGGATCACTCACGCGGATGTCAACATAACACGAAGACGGGGTCACGCGAACCGAAAGAAAGATGCAATGTTCCGACCGAGCACGTGAAAAACGCTTCTATTACGACTACAAACTAAACTAATAACATTGAGTGACACTCGCAAGTTCCGATGAGTTCAGCACTTGAGCTTTTTCCAGAAAAACGCCGCAAACGCCAAATATTTAAATACAGAACAAAACTTAAAATTTATTAGGCATTCTATGTGGATATTCAGTATGATCCAGAATGACTTCGCATGCATCGAAAATATACATGCTTATTCGTCCTAAACAGTCAATTTGCTATTTTAAACAATTCCTCTATATTGAAATAGTGTACTATAAGTATTGGCGCAATTCGCTTATCGGTTGAACGAAACAATGATATTTTCTGCAGAATCCACCTCTTTCATTTTCCGCTGAATAAAATAATTTACGTATCTATGGCCGATTTTATTAATTCGTATAAGTCAATAAGATTCGATTTATCAACTGGAGGAACTAGTGGGAGGCTGGGCCTAAGCTAGACCGTGACACGTGACTTCTTCTTCTTCTTCATTTTGTTCGAAAAGTGTTTCCAAGAATGCAGCTGCAGTTTATGATAGAAGCCACTTGTCCTAGGTGAACGCTAATTACACAAAAATAGATCCAATCTGATCGAATAACACTTACACTTCAATTTAGTTTGTTTTATGTCAACACGCCACGGTAAGCAAACTCTTAAAAACCTAGTAACGTGAAGAACTTGATGGTTTCAGTGTTTGCTGTGGTTACCAGCAATATTTTTGGTGCCGCCACGTTGAAATCTGCCGAATAGATTTGCTACCTAACTGCATCGGTTAATAGGGAAATAAAACTGCTACTGAAAAAGTGACAGTCTGCCCAATGCCCAATATACAAAATTCTGAAATGTCAGAACTACCGAGCAATCACTTCTTAACGCAGCCTACAAAGTGCCCGAGTCCCTACCCACAACAATTTCAAGGCCGCTTATTATACTGTCCACCGTGAAGCGCTATAGTGTGCTTAGGATTAAAGCCAAAAATGGCTTTTTTGAGAAGCTGACAGGATTGACAGGACACGCAAGGGTCTACAACAAGACGATGGTATTTCTTGCTTTCTGTTTAACATCGCGCTAGAAAGCGTTATGAAACGGGTGCGCAGCATGCGAAATACTTACTTAAGTGGCCTGCCGTTCTAAGAAAGCCCGTTGAAAAAGTTTCTCCAGTTAACTCGGTTATGGGTTACCGCTCTCCAATTTCTCGGACACCGAGTACTCTGCGCCAGATAACGCTCCACCTGGTCTGACCATCTTGCTCGCTGCGCTCCTAGTCATCTTGTTCCTACTTGTTCTTTAGCTACATGATAGCCTTCTTAACTCCTTAACCGTTTGTTGCACCGTCGAAATCGCTTTCCCCGCCGACATTATTCTCCACCTGGACGCCATTCAGGTGTTGATCGAGGTGCTGCTTCCGCTTATCGGTCACGTCACGATCGTCCATCAAAATACTGCCATTCTTATCCCGACACATTTCGGCTCGCGGCATAAAGCCTTGTGGGATCCGTTCAGTTTCTGGTAGAACTTTCGCTTTTCCTGAGAATGACGCAGCTGCTTCAACTCTGCATATTCCTGCTCATCCAAGTAGCGCTTTTTCTCCCGAAAGATTTGGTTTCGCTGCATCTTCTTCTGTTAGAGTCTTTTCACGTTCTGACGTGTGGAACTGCGCATTTTGGCCGCCTGCTCAGCGTTCTCCTCATCCATCACCCTTCTACATTCATCGTCAAACCAATCGTTCTGCTGATTCCGTGCTACATGCCCGATGGAGCTTTCCACTACACTGCTGATGGCTGTTTTGATGGTGTTCCAACAATCTTCGAGAGAAACTTCGTCCAGCTCATCCTATTCTGGCAGCGTAGCTTCGAGTGAATGCGCGTAATTTGAAGCGACGTCTGGTTGCTTCAACCGCGCGAGATCTAACCGATGCTGGCGTCGTTACCGAAGGTAGTTCACAACGGAGAGTTTTGAGTTTTGGGTGCATCTTAACCGTTACTAGGCAGTGGTCCGAGTCAACGTTAGCGCTTCGATAGCATCTGACGTCGATAATGTCTGAGAAGTGCCGACCGTCGATCAAAATGTGGTCGATCTGTGATTCTGTCTAATTTAGTGACCTCCAGGTGTACTTGTGTAGGAATCTGTGCTGGAAGAAGATACTACGTCCGGTCATGTTCTTGAAGGCGGCAAAGTCGATAAGTTTTAGGCCCATTTCATTAACCAGCTGGTGTGCGCTGAACTCTCCAATCACCGGTTTGTATTCCTCCTCCTGGCCGAGCTAAACATTGAAATCCCCGGTGATGATCTTGATATCATGTTTTGGGCAGCGCACAAATTAACCTTGTCGTCATCGGTACTGCTGAACTGCTAATTTCCCACCCTTTCGAACGCGATGAATTATAACCGTCGCCGGCGAAACCGCCGCCAGAATCGTCGCGAGGGCAAATATAGTTTATTTTGTAAATCAATAGCTTACGTGCTATATAAACAAAATATATACTTATAACTTACATTCAGCCAAGCAGATTCTTTTTGCGACGATTTCAAGCTGTCAAAAAAGTGAGCAGCGCGTTTTGTTACCAAAGAAATGGGCAATATTGAAGAACCGGCCCTTGATTCTCAACCTGTACATTCGAGGATTGATTAACCACCACCCAATCAGACGTTTCCGCATCTCGCCCACCACTATGAAAGCTGTACACAGCTCGTGTGTGTTGCCACAGTTTTGATAAATGGTATGTCCATCTCTGAACGTACGTACTGTTGAGCTTTTCCAGCACACCAACTGCAGCGCTAGGACGTCGAACTTGCGGCTCTTCAATACGTCGGAGAGCTCTCGCGTGCTTTCTTGGACGTTGAGAGATCGGCAGTTCCACATTCCGAATTTCCAATTCATAGTCTTTTTTCGTTTATCCCGATTGTTCCAGTCCGAGTTTACTTGTTCTTCGTTCAGTGCGTTAGTTTTTTTCGTGGTGGCGGCTTGCAAAGCCTGCAACACCAACCCCTTGTTTTGCCGGAGGATTAAAGAAGCTTGAAAGAGCCCTTCTTCCCTGTCAGCATTGCTTGTACCGGGGTTAGTGGCCCGATCTCCACCAAAGTTGCTCGTTTCCCGGCTGGTACCACGAGAAGATAGGGATAGAAGTTGCTGTATAAGAGGCTGTGAACCATTGTAGGGTCTGTTTTATGCCTACAGGTGCGCAAGGCACTGACGGTACGCATTATTCAGCCATTTACCAGCCAGGCTGCGAGATACGATCTACAACAAATCCAGGTAATTGATCTGCTTCACTGATGACGCCAGCATTATGGGCATTATGGGATGGGCCGGATGTTTCAGCCGCTTGCCGAGCAGTCAGGGGCCGAAACCGTTAAATTTTTGCCATACAAGGCCGGTGAGCTACCTGAAGAGAACGGATTTCACTACACAGTTGTCCGGTTTCCTTGCCATCAGGTGTACGATGGGAATCTCTCGAAGTAGTGCCAGCAATTCGTGTTTCATACACCTATGCCACAATCCGTTATCCGTTTGTGCTCTACCAAAAATAGTCCGCAACACCTTTCGTTCAAATATAGCAAAGTTACTATCCCAGGTCCATAGAGAACTACCGCTCTGATTAGCATTTTGGACATCGTCAGTTTTGTGCGGCGGCGTATGCTCCTTGTTCGAAGTGTCTTTCAGAGGGAAAAGTGGGCTCGACTTCCAGCTTGAATGCATCGTTGAATCTGTATACTCGTATTATTGTCGGCGGTGACCAGAGATCACAAATATTCGAACTCCTCAACCAATTCGAGTTCATCGCCGTCAATAGTCACTGTCCGTCACTTCCTATCATATATTTAATTTTCGACGCCTTGATTTGTAACCCAATCCTTCTACTTAGCCTCCGCTGTTCCAAGGTTTCTAGTAAGCATTCCTGCACTTAGTGCATAGATTTTGCTTATTTATCGGAAACTCCTCAACCATTTTTTTTTTCAAATAGTTTTGTTTCAGTCCACTCCAGTTCAGTCCAATAAACATGCTCACATACAAAAGTTTTAAGATTTTTCGACCCGTTCCCAAAAAGCAAATACATAGAACGTTGCGAAAAAACCTATCAGACCGTGCCCTATTTGTTCGCCAACACTGTAACTTTTGAAAACTCGCATAGCGTGCATGCTTTTTTTAGAAAAACAAAATTTAATCTAAAAGAAAGTTTTTACGAAAAATTAATTATACGATAATTTAAAAAAAAAACACACTACCAGCAGATATAAGCTCATTTGTGTACATGAATCTCAGGCATTATCCTGAGACATTAGAAATAGAAATAAAATCGAATATAAAAGTAGGTTACATAAAATGAAAATAATCGTGTTGAGCTCATAAAAGAGCACACCAGGTTCATTATTTCGGAATACCATCAACTATATTTCTTGCGTTAGAAATTTGAAAAGAATTTATTTTAATTTTATCAATACCTACATATGATATTCACGTGTTATCTTTCAAATAACAGAAAAATATACATCCTTTAAAAGAATGACATAAATTCGAACCTCTCCACAATATAAGGAAAATCATGCATATGAAGCTTTGTTACGCAGACCATACAGATAGGACACTTAGTGTCACTTACTCAATTCCAACTTTCTTCTGGTTCCATCTGATTCGGCATTGCATCAAGCCGAGATCCTTCATTATTCCTATCTCGTATGTCTTGCCCACCAAATTGACTCGCCCCACCGAAGGATGAACTACTAGACACACCCTGAAGAAAGACCGGTACTTCCTGATCCGCCTGTTTGAGAATCTTCACTAAATCGGACGCGACTGCCGCGTCAGATTCTGGATCGTAAAAACTGGTTGCCCGACCTTTATTGCCGACTCGTCCCGTTCGACCAATCCGATGTACGTAATCATCGATGCTTTTAGGCATATCGTAATTTATAACATGAAGAACATTTTTGATATCTAATCCTCGAGCTGCCACGGATGTTGCAATCAGAATGTGCATCTTTCCAGATTTAAAATTTCGCAAGGCTTCTTCTCGTTCTCGTTGCAACCGATCACCGTGAATGGAAGTTGTTGGGTATGTCGTCTCGGAGAGCAGTGAAGCTAGATAATCTGCATTTCGTTTCGTTTCGACAAACACTAAAGTACCCTTAGCATCGGATAACTCTAAAATCTCTTGCAATTTTTTGCGTTTCTGAAATTTTGTCACCTGGAATACGGTTTGTTCAACGTCTGCACTTGCACCGCCAACAATACCGACAGCTGCAAATATGTAGTTATTCAAAAATTGTCCAGCCAGTTCTTGTATCGCACCCGGGAATGTTGCGGAAAACATGAGAGTCTGGCGTGATTCTTTAGAAGGCATCGTTTCATTACTCATTATTTTTTCCACATCTGACATGAAGCCCATATCCAACATGCGATCAGCTTCATCCAGTACCACGAATTTAATCCGATCGAAACATACAGCTTGTTTGTCAACGAAATCTATTAATCGACCGGGCGTTGCAACAAGAATATGACAACCGTTTTGGATATTATCCATTTGGTGACGGGTAGCTGTGCCTCCATAGGCAATACAAGTCTTCAAGAATGATCCGACAGCGAATTTTCGCGCTTCGTTGAATATCTGGAATGCAAATGTTGCAAAAGATAATGGGAACAATGCGATTACTTTAATCCATTCAAGTTTACCTGCAAAGCTAACTCACGAGTAGGCACAATTACCAAAATCTGCGGACTTTCGGCTTGTCTATTACAATTTTCATTCAACAAAGTGTTTATCATGGGCAGCAAAAAAGCGGCAGTTTTACCGGATCCTGTTTGTGCACATGCCATCAAATCCCGTCCATCCATGATAATAGGTATGGCATATTTCTGGATCGGAGTTGGTTTATGGTAGTTCGATTTGCGTACATTATTTAAAAGGCAATCGAGAAGTCCTGAATTAGCAAACGAATCTATTGGTTTCGGAGGATTTTCGCCAGTAACTTTGACTTTAATTTCATCAAACTTGTCAAAGTTAATACCGGAACTTATTCCAGATCCGAACATTTCTTTTTCATCATCGGTAGGAGCCGGTGGTATATATAATTCTCTGGGTTTGTCAGTTTTTACCCGGTCGCCGTTTACCAGATTATTGCTGCTTTCTTCTTTCCCGCGTGTACGGAAACTACCACCGCGATTATTTCTAGCATTTGTTTCATTGCTTCCTACACCGTCTCGGCCGCCCCGTCCACCCCTACCCCCACGGAAACTAGTGCGTACATTTTCGTTTCCATCCCCATTTTTCTCCTCCCGAGCATAGTTGTTACTCCTGGAGCCATTCCCGTTTTCGTGAAATTTGCTGCCATGATTACCGCGTCCTCCACGAAAGCTGCGTCCTACGGATACTTGAAACTAAATAAATGAAACTTCTTAGCAGTACATTGTTATGACAAACCTCGATGACTTTGTCGGCTTTCAGGATAGCCACTATCATCACCCCCAGAATATCTGCTCTGACCGAAAGATTTCCCAGAATCGTCCTGCAAAACGCGGTCAAAACTCCAGATTATTGCTTATAGGCTGATAATGAACAGAAAATCACTACTTACGTTGTCTTCCCACTCGCTCATTGTAACGATTACTGGCGATAGGCCCAAAAATCTACTGTTGCTGCACAGAAAAGAAAAGAAATATCATCGAGTACATGCGATCAGTAAGGTAAAGTACGGTTGAAAAGAAAGTTGGTGATATTAATTAATTGCCCTCCTCAAGGCAGTCGAAAGCAAAGCATTTAATTTCAAGCATCCATGGTTTACCGTATTAATTATTTGCGGATGAGTAACAAGCTCGTGTCGGTTTCTTATTTATTCTAATTTTTCCGACTATTCGCTTTCCACAATTAACGACTAAACTGTATGGATATTAGTTGTGAATTTAGCTGATGTAGTAAAAACAGCACTACAGCGGATCTGTCACTGTACACTTACCAATTTTACAGCGATACAGAATGCACTTAAACAAGCGTTTTGGTTCTCTATATCGACGCTGTGATGATAAACCCTGAGTAAGCTAAATTGTTTTAAAAATGCTGATCTTGCGGCTTGAAAACGCTGTTCACGTTTTGTCGTGTCGTTCGTAAAACGCGGTTGATATGGATATGGATCCAGTTGAAAATGTTCATTAACACTGATACCTATGTACTACAATATTAAAACAATTTACACTTTTTACACACTTTCTGATAAATCTTAAGGAACTTTAGTACAAATATGTATTACAAAAACAAATTACAAAAACAGTCAAAACATCCATAAATTTGCTCATCTAGAAAAAGGATATAATATGAATGAAAGTAAATATGTTGACAGACATTCCGGCATTCACCAATCACATTCACGCATTCACCGTAACACCATCGGCATCGCAGCGCAGACCGGCAAATTTTGCAATTTACACGAAGAAGTAAAAAACTCAAAATTGAGTATTATGTACTCAATTCGAAATGCTTACTCTTTAAATTTTTACCAAGGGGTTTCCAACAGCAGTGATTACACAAGTGAAGATCCAGCTTTTCGCGTGCGCAATGACGGCTACTGTGTTACCTGACTCACTGCGAATATCCCGATAAAAAATCCCCCCTACTTTTCCCCCGATTTAGTAGGTTCGCGTCGGCTGAATCGCCCGATTTTGGTCCCGACGAATCGGCCGATTGTTGCAACGACGCTTATGGGAGTTTAACAGGGCGATCTACCGATTCGTCGGTATGTTTAATCGATCGACTAAAACCGACTAAATTGGCTGTTTAGTCGGGTGATGAAATAAAGGTGTCTGATGGAACCAAACGAAATAGGTTGATTAATCGGTAGATAAAATTTGTCAATATACCGACGAAATAGGTGGATTATTTGGTGTATGTAGTTAACTTGCCTACCAAAGCCGATCAAATCGGTGGAGGAATCAGATGACGAAATACGTAAATCATACGAAATAGGTGGATTAATCGATGGAGAAAATCTTGTAACCTACGGAACCATACGAAATAGGTCGATTATTCGGGACATAAAATTTATCAATACAGACAAAATAGGTGGATCAATTTGAGCATTATATTGAAGTCTATAGAACCAAACCTAATTCTAATAAAAATGCTCCTAATAATGCCCTGAAAGTGGCCCTATTCAACAACTCCTCCTGCCTCAGGAACAGAGATGCCCACCGTGCGGGATCGCTCGACCAGTTTAAAAGCGACTTTCGACTTCTGAAAATTTGGCGACCAGCGGCCCAAGACCGAGTTGAACGAAGAAGACTGCTCGAAATAGCACGAGCGACGTCGGCGCGATGACAACCTGTAACGATCAGAAGGTAATTAATTGGAATCGAAAAAAGCTGTTCATTGAAGAAATTTCTCTCTTCTGCGGAACATACACGAACACTTATATTGACTCCTATAGTTTAATTTCACTAACCTGCTCATCTTTCATGAAGCCAACCGATCAATTTCCTCCGCAGAACCAATCCGTTCCCATCGTGACAAAGGAGATGAACTTGTCGCAGGACCTTTTCGATTCCATGCCTCATTGACGGCGACGCAGATCCGGACGGAGTTCCTTTAAGGAAGATATAAACCGAGTCAAGAGCAGCTTGTTACTGGACCTAACCTCTATCTCCGTTGTGTGGCTCCACAATCCGATAGGAAAAAATAGTCGCACGATAATTTTCAGTGCGAAATTCCAACTAAAATAGCGATAATAAGTTACAAATTCAATGCAGCTGTCTTTTTATGTAAAGGATGCTTACCTAGCTATTCAAATAAAGAACAAGTAAATTAGAAGTAAACTGGCCTTGTTCAAAAATCAATCAGACTTAGCTGTCAAAACATGATTCTGTACAGAGTAAACCGATCATCATCTGATTTAATCGTTACCCGACGGTAACAGATTAAATATACCAATGCGTCGGGTGACGGAGACAACCACCCAACGCGATCCGACGAAGTCGGTTGATTAATAGGTTGATTTCTTCGGCATCCTATTTCGTCGATAGATGCGTAAAACAGCATCTGTCAAAATTTGCTATTGGGATGCGCTGTGTTCGCGGGATCGTGTTGGTTCGAAAGGTTTCGATAAGCCCTTGTATCGAAAATACCGTTAATTTTGATCTCTAAAAATAACGTACTTAAACCACAGAGAACAGATCAACAGGCTCGAAAAAAGTAATCGATTTTTTATGTGTAAAAGGTGTAAAATCCTTGGTTAAATCTGCCGCTGGCGCCTTCCAGAACTAGTTTGCCAAACGCATAAAAAATATGTAGGGTAACCAACGTATTTTGGAGCCCCTCAACAGCTGTACATAATTTGGACACTTACAGCAAAATCCAGCCCATAGGCAGGCAACCATGTTTTCGCTGCCAACATCTCGTGTGTGTGAAAATGAGATAGCATGTCAGCACTGCGTTTCACTCAACTGCCAGCAGTCTGATTTGGGCCCGCTGTCAAATTTTGAGCCCAGGACATGCTGTCGCTGACGTTCACTGCAGCTCGTTATAGAGATGTCAATGGGGTGGCAAAATCAAATGGAAGTGTCCAAATTATGTACAGCTGCTGAAGGGGTCCAAAATAGGTTAGTTACCCTATACACCTTTGTGGTGATTGTGGCGGACATTTTCTCAACTGCGAACTGCGAATTAGTAAAACACGTCTTTACGCGGCACAATCAATCACAAGACTGAGTCGTTTATTTCTCGCTTCCCTCTTTTCATTTCGATACCGCTTTCTCGGTGCGGAGAGTAAGTGAACCTATTTCTGCTGCTTCTCATTTTTTACATAACATAACGTTTTTCTCTGTTCACCCCGCTCAATCCCTACAACCTTTACCAATATTACTTTGTGCTGGAGTTACATAGTAGCGATGGCAGCGACATCAAGTTTTAATTTGCCACTCACAGCTCGAGGGGTGCTCTATCGCCCAAGTAACCAAGAGCTCGAATAATGGTGTCTAACAAGGGTTAAACAGCTTTATGTATATCAATCTATAACTTGCTAAGCAGCGTCACTTTTAAGTAATTAACCGAACTTTCAAGCTGTCTTGGGTTCACTGCATAGAACGCTAAGCAGCTTCGAAATAAACTGTCAAAAACTAAAAAAAAAATAAATTTAGCAGCACTTCTATGTTCTATTTTTATACTTCTACCACAGAGAACAGACTACCAGGTAATTAACAAAAGGTATGTAAAAGATTTTTATGTAATCTACGAGGAATCCTTTAATAGAGCACCCCTCGAGCAGTAAGTGGCAAACTAAATCTTGATGTCGCTTCCATCGCTGCTATGTAACTCCAGCACAAAGAAATATTAATAAAGGTACATGGATATTTTTTGATGCGTTTGGCAAACTATTTCTGGAGGGCGCTACCGACAGATTTTACACACAAAAAATCGATTACTTCCTTCGAGCCTGTTAATCTGTTCTCTGTGCTTCTACCTAACTTCTATATTCGTTGCATTTGCCTGCTGTTGGGTTTGAACCCGGGTGTTCCGCGTTGTAAACCTATACCAATCCACTGCGTCACCTTTGTCGTATTCAAGCGATGTGAATTTTGCCAATGAGTTGTTAAGTAAAAGTTCGTTTTAGAACTTGCAGCAGCTTTATGCAGCGCGAGTTAATTATAGAACATAAAGTTTGGAACCAGGCAATTAATTACAGTAGTGAGATACCGACTGCATATGCTACACAACACAACACAATAATGAAGAGCATTACATTCTAATTTATATTTATAACTAGCTGACCCGACAAACTTCGTATTGCCACAAATTAACCTGTGTTGTACATAAATCATGAATTTCGGATGATCTTTGTCACTATCTCGAGTTTTGCAAGCCCCCCAGTGGGCGGCGCTTCCGACGGCGGGTCACCGGCAACACTCGCGACCGGCTCGTCCTGAATGATCTAGTGTTACTATAGATAGTTTTTGTGGTCTTGTTATTGATTAATGTTTTATGGAAGAGTCTCGAATTTCTCGAGTTGGATTAGTTTTTGAGTTTCGCAAAAATTTCTGTTTTATTTGTATGAGAGTCCATATCCCCCTACCACAGGGGTGAGAGGTCTCTAACTATCATAAAATAAATTCAAGACTCAAAAATCTCCTACATGCTAAATTTGGTTCCATTTGCTTGATTAGTACTCAAATTATAAGGAAATTTGTATTTCATTTGTATGGGAGCCCACCCTCTTAAAAGGGAAAGGGGTCGTAATACACCACAGAAAAAAAATTCTGCCATCTAAAACTCTCACATGCCAAATTTAGTTCCATTTGCTTGATTAGTTCTAAAGTTATGAGCAAATTTGTATTTCGTTTGAATGGGAGCCCCCCCCCCTTCTAAAAAGGTAAGAAGTCCTAATTCATAATGGGAAAAATGGTTGCCTCCAAAAACACCCACATGCCAAATATGGTTCCATTTGCTTGATTAGTTCTCGAATTATGAGGAAATTTGTATTTCATTTGTGTAGAAGCCCCCCCTCTTGAAGTGTGGAAGGATCCGAATTCACCGTAGAAAATATTTTTGCCTCCAAAAACCTCCACATGCCGAATTTGGTTCTATTTGCTTGATTAGTTCTCGAGTTATGGGGAAATTTGTATTTCATTTGTATTGGAGCCCCCCTCCTAATGTGGGAAGAGGTCCTAATTCATCACAGAAAAAATTCTTGCCTCCAAAAACACCTACACGCCAAATTTGGTTCCATTTGCTGGATTAGTTCTCGAGTTATGAGGAAATTTGTATTTCGTTTGTATAGGACCCCCCCCCCTCCTAAAGTGGGGAGGGGTCCCAATTCATCATTGAAAAAAAGATTGTCTCCAAAAACACACATATGCCAAATTTGGTTCAATTTGCTTGATTAGTTCTCGAGTTATGAGGAAATTTGTATTTCATTTGTACAGGAGCCCCTCCTCTTAAAGTGGGGAGGGGTCCTAATTCACCATAGAAAATTTTCTTGCTCTCGAAAACCTTCACATGCCAAATTTGGTTGCATTTGCTTGATTAGTTCTCGAGTTATGAGGAAATTTGTATGGAAGCCCCCCCTCTTAAAGGGGAGAGGAGTTATAATTCCTCTTATAAAGAGGGGAGGGGTCTCAATTCACCATAGAATAAATTCTTGTCACCAAAAAAAACACCCACATGCCAAATGTTGTTCTATTTGCTTGATTAGTTCTCGAGTTAGGAGGAAATTTGTATTTCATTTGTACAGGAGCCCCCCCTCTTAGAGTGGGGAGGGGTCCTAATTCACCGTAGAAAATTTTTCTGCCCTCGAAAACCTTCACATGCCAAATTTGGTTCCATTTGCTTGATTAGTTCTCGAGTTATGAGGAAATTTGTATGGAAGCCCCCCCTCTTAAAGGGGAGAGGAGTTACAATTCCCCTTATAAAGAGGGAGGGGTCTCAATTTACCATAGAATAAATTCTTGTCACCGAAAACACCCACATGCCAAATTTGGTTCTATTTGCTTGATTAGTTCTCGAGTTATGAGGAAATTTGTATTTCATTTGTATAGGAGCCCCCCCTCCTAAAGTGGGGAGAGGTTCTTATTCATCATAGAAAAAATTCTTGCCTCCAAAAACACCTACATGTTAAATTTGGTTCCATTTGCTGGATTAGCTCTCGAGTTATAAGGAAATTTGTATTTCGTTTGTATAGGAGCCTCCCCCCCCACTTAAAGTGGGGAGGGGTCCCAATTCATCATAGAAAAAAATTTTGTCTCCAAAAACACACACATGCCAAATTTGGTTCCATTTGCTTGATTAGTTCTCGAGTTATGAGGAAATTGGTATTTCATTTGTACAGGAGCCCCCCCTCTTAAAGTGAGGAGGGGTCCTAATTCAACATAGAAAATTTTCTTGCCCTCGAAAACTTTCACATGCCAAATTTGGTTCCATTTGCTTGATTAGTTCTCGAGTTATGAGGAAATTTGTATGGAAGCCCCCCCTCTTAAAGGGGAGAGGAGTTATAATTCCCCTTATAAAGAGAGGAGGGGTCTCAAATTACCCTAGAATAAATTCTTGTCACCGAAAACACCCACATGCTAAATTTGGTTCTATTTGCTTGATTAGTTCTCGAGTTATGCAGAAATTTGTGTTTCATTTGTATGGGAGCCCCCCCTCTTAGTGGGGGGAGGGGTCTCTAACCATCACTAAAACCTTTCCTGGCCCCAAAAACCTCTACATGCAAATTTTCACGCCGATTGGTTCAGTAGTTTTTGATTCTATAGGGAACACAGGACAGACAGACAGAAATCCTTCTTTGTAGGTATTAGATTAGAAATGTGCGAGGATTAAATTTATTCAAGTGAAATAAAAATAATTAATCTCCAATAGCTTCAGGTTCTGATGGTTTGATCACCAGAAATATAAACAAAAAAGCAACACGCAGAACTTGTTAGCAACTAAAGTTACTTCAGAACTTCATGTAGCATCGTAATAGCTTTGAAGTATCTATGAAGTACTCGCAGCACTTCTTGAAGCATTTAGTTCCACGTATACTTGATATACACTACCAATCAGCAAGAAAATTCCACGGAACTGAATCTGAACTAATTATGAACTTTCGAGTTCGCCTGTCAAGTAATATTCGAACTTTTGGTTGCTTGGGCATAGGATTACTCGTTGATTACATAAAAACACTTCTCGTCGATTACCTGGTACCGTGGACCCCCGTTCGTTTGACCATTTTTAATCTGAACACTTTTTAATTTGAACCCCGTTGGTTTGCACGACGTGCAAATTAAAAATGGTTCGAATGTCATTCTCAACATGACATCATTTGTTTATGCAGACAATGCACATAAACACGATTCGTTTGTACTGACCTAGCGTGTTTAATCGGTTTC
Source organism: Sabethes cyaneus (assembly GCF_943734655.1). Classification (NCBI taxonomy): domain Eukaryota; kingdom Metazoa; phylum Arthropoda; class Insecta; order Diptera; family Culicidae; genus Sabethes; species Sabethes cyaneus. The sequence continues at coordinate 156,245,561 of NC_071355.1, read as the reverse complement.
ACATTTCGTTTTCCTAACGATTAAGAGAGAAATCCGATCGGAAAATGCAATATTCCTAGAGCCCCGTGGTTCTCTGTGTATGTAACTCAAGTAAGGCTGTGAACCATTTCGCGAAATTTTTAATTTTTTGGTTAAAATTTGAAATTTCGATGGGTTTTCGAAAATAACCCTGCTCGGGAGCATGGTTAGTTTTGACAGTTCAATGGTTCGCTTCTGAGAGCCAATGAGATATGCCAAAGAGAAAGGAAAGAGCTTCGATGTGTTTCACTGATTTTTCCTTGAATTTTTTTCACCAATGTATGGATGTTTTCTCAGTGTATAACAAATTTGTTTATCCAACCCAAAATGAAATAAGGTAAATTTTATCTATCAAATAGGAGTGAAAATGAACACCAAAAATTCATCCAATTCCAACCTGGACTAAATAAATAAATTCGCTGTTATATATCGAATTTGTTTATTCAATCCGGATTGGAACTGGATGAACTTTTTGTGTTCATTTGCTCCTATCTGACAGATAAAATTCATCCAGTTTCAACCCGGATTGAATAAACAAATTCGACAATAGAAACATATCTTCATCTTCACTTTATATATGCTCTCATTGAGTAAAACAACTATCAATCTGTCAAATATGAAATGGTTCACAACCATCGAACTGTCAAATTTTAACTAAAATGTTAAAAATTTCGCGAAATGGTTCACAGCCTAAAGGGTGTTTGCACATTGAAATTCATGTGTAAGATCTTTTGGTAACGCCTTGTCCAGGGCTTCTGCCAGTCCTTTTTTTTGCAGCAGTCATACTTCCATACGATCAACAATCACGCTGTCCGTTTTGTGCGGGAGTTCGTATTTTCGTACCTCGCTGCAGCTACCGCACACATTCATAATTCCATTTGTACAGCAATATGAATGGGTAGTAACAGCGTTTCTTCTTTCTGTCGGGACAAAATCCCTCTCATCCATTCATTCTGCTTCATCCATTCACATTTTCGTTTCGATCAAACTCCCTTAGCAGTTTGAATGGTTGTAAAACAGTCAATTGATCGGCAGTCACCATTCAGTTTGGAAGTTTTGTGCGTCAACGTTTTCTGGAATTTTTGTGTGGCACACGTTTTCTGGCAGTTAAAACGGGATCGAAGTCGAAAGAAAATGGCAAACTCTAGTGGTACGAAAAGAAAGTTTCGAGATTTGGTTAAAGATTTTGTAGAAGAAAATGATGTCGGTGTGTGGTGCAAAATAAGCGATATGGGGCAGTGTAAATGTTTTCAGAAAAAATATGATGCTGGTAACTTTATACGTCATTTTCGTGCGGCGCATTTTGCGTTAGCTAAAGAACGGGGTTTTTTAAGGCAGGTGATGAAACGGCGCGAATAGGCAAGAAAATAAAAAAAGTTTCGGTGTCAATAAACGAACAAATCATTGTTAACGCGTGCGTGAAGCTAGTAGCTTTAAGAAATCTGCCCATATCATCGATTGATTGGCCAGAAATGCGGGCTATTCTGGATCCGCTCGGTGCGTCTCTTGGCGCAAGTTTCTCGTCGGGAGCAACTAAGAAATACATATCTATCGCAGCAGATAAAATAAAACAAAGCATTGCCAAGGAGATGAACAAGAAACTGATTTCACTAAAGATTGACTCTACTTCACGCCATGGGCGCCACATTTTAGGCATCAATGCGCAGTTTGTGAACGATGGCGAAATTGTCATCAGAACTCTAGGTAAGTAATAAAATTATAGTCAATGGAATTTCATTTTGTTGTCACGTAAAAGAGGGCAGTGAGCAGAGTGGAGATCTCTGATTTCATTTCTTTATTCCTTCTAGTTGTCCGAAAAAAATATTTCAGTCGATTTGGTTATAGACGAAATTAGGTACAATCACAAATGTGTCTATATAACAGACTTTTCTTTAATAGGTGGGAAGAGTGAGTGTGAGACAACGAGTCTTGAATACTGAGACCATATGTTTTGGTATCCCGGGGCAAGTGAGAATACGGGGTAAGTGGGAACGGAGCTCATAACTTTCTTCAATCCCATTTTCTCCAACCGAACCTTCCTGCTGTCGCACTGTTGACTACTCTTACCAAAATAAAGTTTGAACAGTAGCGGAGTATTTCTTTTCATGGAATTACTAGCATTTGTACATTTGTGCATTTGTTGCATTTGTAGCATTTGTGGTTGATTAAAATCGGGTTATTAAGTTCTGACGAACCAAAACATTTTTCTCTGACTTATTTCCTTATAAGCGATTAAATTTGCCTAATTCGTTTGAATAACGAAGATTGCGAGCTTTTTGACATTATTCGTCATTGTTTACAGGTATGCTAGAACTGAAAGATAAACAAACCGGAAAATTTTTAAAGAGCAAAATTGTCGAAATATTGGCAATGTACAAAATGAACCTTAATAATGTGTATTCTATTACCTGCGACAACGGAGCAAATATGTGTGCTGCAGTGAAGGAACTGCAAAAAGAGTTTGTGTTCCTAAGATATGAAGAGGAGTTCGAAGAACCGATTGATGTGAACGACATTGACGATAGCGTGCTACAAAACATAGAAAACGAACTGAAGGACTCTGTGAATTTGATTCGTTGTGCTGTACACACACTGCAGCTCGCTGTCACAGATGTTACAAAACGGTATGACGATAACATCCGTAAAATAACCACTGTGGCAAAAAACTGCAGAAAGGTTTTATACAAAGTATACTTCGAAAAAGAGAACCAACCGCTGCCACCATTATATGCAAAAACTCGCTGGGGTGGATCGTTCAAAATGTTGGCGCATTTCAAAGCAAATAAAGAGTTTTATATGAGTTTGGGGGCAAAAAATAAAGAATTAGGTAATTTGTGATAAGGCCATTACAAATATTTTATAAAGCTTTTGTCCTTCCGGTGTTGGGCCACTAAAAGGGGGGGGGGCGAAAAAAAAACAAAGAGATTTTTTTTAATCGAGCAAAAAAAATAGATTTTAGGCATTTTTACTTAAAGATTAAACGTGAAAACCAAATCTATTCTTACTTTTAATATATACGTCATTATTTTCAATGCAAAAATCTACGAAAAAAAGACAAAAACGAAAGAAAATTTTGTTAGCCGATTTTCGCAAATTCCTTTGTTCGAATTTCCTTTTCTGTTTCCTGCTAGAAGCATTAACTCAACTCGTACAATTATTTTTCGAGCTTTTCAGGCTGCAGAGCCCACAGACAATTAATTTTATAAAAAAATAACTCATATGCTACAAATTATTGTTTTGCCCCCGATTTTTCATGCCAATTTCCAAAAACTTTAAAAATAATTTGCAATGGCCTAAGTAATGAATATATGAAGCAAGCATTGGCGGAACTAGCGCTCATTTCTAGGGGGGGCTATAGCCCCCGGAATTTTTTTCAACCGTTTTATTTCGGTGGCATATTAAAATTTAATGCACATTAATGCCTGGAATCTTATAACAGTCATGCAAATAAACTTTACTCTGAAGTTTTTCATACCTATAGTTATCTAACTATTGGTTTTTCATAAATTACAAAACTCAGTCAACTTTTCTAGGGGGGGCTAAATCTTTTCTAGGGAGGGCTTAGCCCCCCCTAGCCCCCCGCTAGTTCCGCCAATGGAAGCAAGGTCCGAATTATTTTAATTACAGATCTCACCGACAGCTGGGAATTTATAAATAATTTTGATAAAGCTTTCCGCCCAGTCTACGAATGTACGATCCAAATGCAGGATAAACATGTCGGTTTATCCGACTTTTATATGAAGTGGATAAACACGATTAGAGAGGTGGGTGAGATCCAGAATGATATGGCCACCCTGTTATGCGAGACTCTTCAAGACAGGCTAAGTGCTTTAAAGCGCAAAATGCCATTCAAGGCTGCTATTTTACTCGATCCACGATTTAATTACAAAAACTCCACTGTATTTACGCCTGAGGAAAAGGAAGACATTCGGGTAAGTATTATTACTGAGAATTTCTTTATGATTGACTCTATAGTAGTTAGGCTTACTTATTTCTTACTTACTTATTTCACACAATTCAATTTTCAAAAAAATGGAATAGGAGACTTTGATACGTTTGTTCCCTTATATTTGACTTAGAGTTTTTTTTTTCTTAATTCTAGCGTTTTATCATTAATACGTCAGCTCGTATTTCTGCGCTAAGTGAGAATGAATCCAATTCACAACAGGCAATGAAAAATGAACCGCCCACAGCTCAACATGACGCGCTTGATAACTATTTAACAAACATGTTTGGAGGTTCGTTAGAAGATTCCGTTGACAGTGAAGAATGTTCGCGAAATAATATTCTGGCTGAACAACTAAGTGTGCTCGATGTCGGACTCCGTCAACCCCATACCATTGATGTGTGGAATTACTGGTTGCAAAAAAAAACAACCCATAAGGATCTGTTTGAGGTGGCTGTGAGTGATCTACGCTGTTCCCTCAACGCAGGTGTCAGTGGAACGTGCGTTTAGTGCACTGGCGTTGACCCTGTCCGATCACCGTACTTCGCTAGGCGAAGGTACCCTGGAAGACTTGCTTATCGTGAAGCTAAATTTGACAGTGCTTGAAAAGATTCTTCCGGAGCTCAAAAACTTGCAATGTGACGCAATCTGATTTAGTGATATTTCTTCAGTAAAACTGAAACCTTAACCGTAACTCCAACTATTTACAAAACTATCAAATAAAAATAAGAGAAATATAAAATAAAACACATACATAAGATAAATCATACAGCTGTACATTTAGTTCGAATCAAACAATGTAGGTATTTGACACAGCTTCTCAAGATCCATTTAGACTGTTCAATTTTTTGGCAAGATGTGGAATGCAACATGTAGAATGCGACATGTTGTTATTTATTGCTCAATGTTGCTTTGGCGCCACCTGAATACAGTAGGATTTCGAATTCAGCTACAAATGCGTGTCCCTATGTTGCCAAAATCGAGATCATTTTTTGTTCTGAAGACATTGAACATATCAACCAAAAAAATATTTGAACAGCAACGCATTTTCTTTTAATAATATTGCTCAGTATTTTTACAAAGGATGGTTACACATATTTTTTAAAACAATATGCATGGAAATCACTGAGGTAGCTAATTTATATATTTTTGGACAGAATCAAGTGTAAACTCGATTATCTGAGCAATCTTAACCAAAATTAAAGCAAACTTGTACTTGTATGGTACACTCATATTGTACAGGGATAATGAATCTAAGTATATTGTCGATTATTGTAAGCAATGGGTACCATACAATTGTCCTAGCGTTTTTAAAACCTCAGCGTTCAGTCCAGATTTGAACCCCATTGAACATCTTTTGAAATAACTTCATAACTATAAGTATAAATCAGTCGATTCTAATAAAAATTACTTAAACCGAGCACTTGTAGAGCAATGTTAATTTTATCCCAAAGAGATTGGTACAGGTCATCAAGAATATAGACGGTCCTACAAGATAGTAGTTTAGCAAGAAATTATATTTAGTTCAATTAATAGTTAACTGTCCGAATACTTTTTTGACTGCGTTTCAAACAATTTAAACTGTATGGACCTAGGTATGGACTCTATCTTCTAAACGGAAAGTTTTTCCGCTAATTATTGTTTTATTAAATATTGTTTTGAAAAATATTTGTCACCATTCTTTGCAAAAATACTGAGCCATATTATAAAAAACTATGCGCTGCTCTCCGAATACTTTCTTGGTTGACTGTAAATGTACTAAAACTTGAGTAATTACCAAACCAACGATTTCGTTACGAACGTTCCTATGGTAAGACGTAGTTCTATGTCAAATAAAAATATTGCCTTTCAAAATATTCCATAACAACCAACTTTTTACCTACACTGAGAAAAAAACCATGGTAACGCGAAACATGTACCCATGGTTATCTTAACTATATGACAATATTGTAGTGCGTACCATGATTTTTATCAACTTGAGAAGTTTCGTGGTTAAAAATACCATGATAGAAACCAAAATGACGACCATTTCAATGGTCAAATGAACTTTTTTCTCAAGCTTCCAATGACAACATTTTGCCAGCTTGATATAACAACATGAATTGTCAACAAGACCATAAAATTGTTAAATTTACTACCGTTTTCAAGAAGCAAAAATACCATGGTAGTTCCAACAATTTTAGAGGTTACCTTTATCCGATATGTTTAGTGTTTTTCAACCGATTATGAAAACTTGTCTAAATAACAATTATATGGTGTTTTTTGCCTTCTTTCTTTCTGTCATTTGAAACCGCCATTGCGAAAAAAGCTTAAGACGCGTTGTGTTTGTGTATACCTTTGTGTGCCTGTGTATTTATTTTTCCCATTTAAGTGAAGTTTGTCTAGTAATTAATTAAAAGCAAGTACAATAATGGATACGGCTAACGATGATATATTAGAGGAATGTCTCGACGACCACCAATATCATACAGGTAATTTTGTTTGTACATAAATTTTTCCCGCATAAAACATCCTTTCCAGAGCAAACTGAGGATATTGATCTACAAAATTTAATTGTTAACCAATTTACACTAAGTCAGGAAGTGTATACAATACTACGGAGTAAGTTTACTAAATAGGAAAAATTGAATCAAGATTACCGAAAGAATTTTTGTCATCATTTCTACAGGACATGGCGTAGACATGAACTATATCAAAATACTCGATGAAATCGCATTAGCCGATATATTCGCTGATACTAAGTCAACCGCTCATAAACACGCTCTGCGTATAAAGCTGGTTAACTGGGAAGAAAGTGCGCTGTTTAAATCTCTGGATGAAAGAGAAGCAGTTCCAGGCCCTTCCAGAGCCCCTGCTCGGAAACTTACTTTGCTTTCAACCGAAAAAACGCTCCAGTGCCTCGATACAATTTTAGACCACAACGATAAAGGGAAGATAGTGTGCCAATATTTTGAGAAATATGGCCAGCTAAATTCAGAACATAGAAGAAATTTGGCACACGTAATAGTGGACAATTACATCGCGAAAAACGAGTATTTCCGGCTGGCGGATATGGTCCGTTTTTCGGAAATGATAAGTCAAAAATTTTCTACAGAAATCGCTGTAAAATTTTAGTTTTTTTAATTGATATATATATATATATATATATATATATATATATATATATATATATATATATATTAATGTATGTTTTTATACTTTTAGGAACTGTATTTCTCGCCACGAGACGTTAAAAATGGCAAGAAGAATCCGTCGGGATTGCTATATGACAGGTTCCACAACCGGAACAAGAAAAGGTGCCTGAAAAAAAAAGAAAACTTAGAAACACGTCAACTCAAAAAGGAAGTTCTGGAGCTATCAGCAACAGGTAATTATATATAAAATATTATATCAAAAATTTGATTTATAGCTTATCTGTATAATTGTTTACTATAATTCATATTTATATTTCAAACTAATAATTCCTATATATATTAAAATTGATATATAATATACTTGTTAATATTTCTCCTCTGAAGATAAAACACTTTTGTTCACGGTTTGTCACGTCTTTGCACTTATAGAAATCGCTTGTTTTGATGCGGATAGAAACTGGTTGCGGAACAATATAGCTCCCTGGGAAGAAGTGATACGCCGCTGGAATGATACCTTTTTTGTGAGGTACAGATCGGTCCTCACAGATAACAACTCATCTCGAAGTAGTGTAATGGAACAATGGCCAAGGATATGCGATCCAAACGGATATTTGCTGGTAAGAACATTTTACAATTGTTTCTTTATTTAGTATACTTGGAAAGTTGAAAGTTTACTCGTTTGTAAACTTACCAGAGTAAACGCAAACGAGAATTAAAAATGTACTCAAATCAACGGTACTTACTTTTGTTAATTCTATCTAGAATTCTATACCTTGTTTTAAAGCGTTTGCAAGTTTAGCCTTATCGGATTAACTATACGTTACGATTTTTTTGCGTGCAGATTTTGGCTAAAGCCGAAGAGTTCTGTCATCGGTTTCAGCCAAAGCATAATGCAATAAGACCACACATAAATGGTGCAACATTATTTTTTTATCGTTGCTCTACATCAAACCAGAAAAATTTTTGCTTTCCGTTTTTTTGCGGCTTGGAGCAGCAATACGAGCAATACCAATCGAGAAGTCTTCCGAGATTCAGAGGATATTAATTTCAACGACATCGCAATCTAGGCTAAATTGGCATTATCTTGTTTGTTTTATTTTAGTTTCAAATTCTTGGTAGTGATGAAGATTGCGGGTAGGTAATGTTTCAAATAATTACTTTAATATTCTTTCAACAATTTGATTTTCTGTTGTGGTTTTAGTTCGTTTTCTTCGCTTCGCATACATCTTGAGATGTATGTTTTTGAGTGGTTTGCCAGCTCAGGGTATTCTAATACGTATAGTGTCCGACTCTATTTTGATTGTACTTGACACATATAGGATGTGCTCCGGATCTTTTTCATCACAGTGGTCACACAGTTTTCGTTTGGTTCCCATCCCCATTATTAGAACCTTCCATCCTTAGTGAGTGTGTGTCCGCGGATCTGGTTCTGTTAAAGGTTATTGTTTCATCTGATAGTGTAAACCAAAGCCGTGGAGCTTCAACCATCATTAGTAATTACCCTTCTTTATCGACAGACTCGAAGAGTACATGAAAATTAGGGGGTGGGTCAGTGCAACGATCGTACTTGACTATTTAACAAGCACCGCCTAGCCAAGAACATACGACGACTGGCTTGTAAGACCGGCATCGTACCTCGAAGCTAACTGGGCGGTTCATCTGTGGTGAGTGTTAGGTTTATGCACCGAATGTTGGGAACTGGTTCGTTTACTATCTCATACCATTTTCCTTTTGTGTTAGATATTGCTTGTTACTGCCTTTGCCGGTTTTTCTATATATGTATCTTTTCTTTGCCAGTTCCTAGTTACAAAGCATCCGAACTCGGTATTTATTGGATGTGTATTGGACGGTCATTCGCCCCAAAATAGTAAATTTATTTTAATATCAGTAACTTGTTTTAAATTAATTCTATTCATTTAGTGTTTTTAAAGAACTTGATTAGTTTCGTCTCTGCGAACTACTGGTTGCCTAAAATTTCTTCTATTCTGCCGCTTAGACCGCACTTTGAGCGGTGGCTGTCATAGGCTTGGCAATTGACAAGGATATGTGGAAAAGTTAATGACTCCCCGTACGTCGAACACACGCTACTTTCTCCCCTGAACAAGTGCTGATGAGTAAGATTTGTATGTCCTATATGTAATCGACTGAGTGCTCTTTGCTCTGTTGGTCCCCATCGGTCAGGCCATGGTAAGTTGTGTGTTTAATTAAATTTAAGAAACTGGGACTATTATGCCACTGCTCTTCCCATTGATGTCGGATTGTCGTTTTGCATGTGCGGATTAAGTCCACTGGGTATCCGGTATGGAATCTTGTCGTTGTTGCTTCCTGCTTTGGCAAGTTGGTCAGCCAGTTCGTTACCAGCAATTCCGATATGTGCAGGGATCCAGCATAGTGCTGTTGATTGATTGGATCTTCCTTTCCTCCTAGTGCTTGAAGAACGCTCGCAGAATCGGTGAAGATGACGGTGTTGTGATGCTCTGTCATCACGTTGTTCAGTGCAAAAAGGATCGCCATGGCTTCGGCAGAGAAAATAGAACATTCCATCGGGAGTTTCCTGGCCACTGATTTTGATTCACCGAAACCAACACTATGAGGTTAGATATGTATCTGTTCCCCTACCACACCGGAAGGCGAACTGTTGGTTCAGATGATGGTTACTTTCAAGGTAATGTACTAATCTTCTATTTACCATGCGCTTCATGGTTTTGCTGAAACAGCTTAACAGCGTAATTGGACGTTGGTTTCCTAGTTTTCGTGGATTTTTGCCAGGTTTTTGGAGAGGTACAATGATTCCTTCTTTCCACGAAGCAGAGATTGATCCGGTGTGCCATATATGCTATATAGCATTTTCTGCCTAGCTCATACGGCATCATGTACGTTAATGTTCCATCAAGGAACGGATTTTCTTCCGATTTTCCCAGATATCATTGGGATGGAATGTTCGGCTGCATATATTATGTGGTTGCTCAATTCTGCAACAGAAAATTGTTGTTCTCGAGGTATACGTTCAACAAGAATGCTCTCGTATTCTTTTCAGTTAGCTTGATCGTGTATCCAACGCTTACGTGTTTGCTATATCGGTATGATATCCGGTAGCTTCATGGTTGTCGGATAGTGATCGATCGTGTGTCTGTCTTCTTCTACCTTCCATATTAATTTCAGATCGAGCTCCGGTGATATAATGGTGAGGTTAATTGCGGAGGTTGTTCCGCTTCTTGGGTCTAGCCTAATGATCTCCTGTGTTGAGGATGATTGAATTATGGTTGGCAACAAAGTCCTCTATAATAGTTCCTTTGGCGTCTACTTTGCTATTGCCCCACAACGGGCGGTGGGCATTAAAGTCACCAAGAAGTACAAACGGGGGAGGTAGCTCGGTGATCAGATTTTCCAGCTCTGATGCTAATTCTCGAGGTGGCATATGACATGGTATGTATACTGATGCGTATGTGGCTTCCACAGGGACTTAACGCGAGCGGTAATTACTTGTAGATATGTTCTTAATTTGAGATATTTCTGTGGCGTTTTTTGGTGAACAGCGAGACCTACAACATCTTTTGTGAGGGAGAGTTCGGACCAAGGTGAATTGACCACTTGTATTCAGCTTGATGAAACCTGTTCATTAGATCAGTGCGCGAGAGGTGGGTTTCTTGTATTGCAATTACCAGTGGCAGATGTTTCGAGACAATTAATTGTAACTCTGCATATCGCGCTTGAAGGCCGTTTACATTCCATTGAAGAGCGATACATTGTCGATCACATTTTCTTGGTTTCCTTTGGGATTTGTTATCCTGTCGTCCGTATCACGTTCACGACTAGGGGCGCTATGTGCGTCGCTAGAGTGATGGTCGCTTTGATTGTTGTTTGCGGTAGTTTTGTTTTCGAGTCCTTCAGTCGACAATTCGCTAAGCCGCTGGCTATAGTGATGTGTAATTGGAATTGTTTTACCTTTTCGTCTTCTATTGGTTATATTTGTTGGAGTTTCTGAAAGAAATGCTCTGCCTTCAGCTTTTGTTCCAGTTGCGATATTTGAAGTACTTGCCTGAAAGTGCAAGTCTCCCACAACAGCAGCCGCCGAGGACGCATCAGTCAAACACCCCTATTCTGTATTTCAAACGAATCTTTATTTCGTTCGACTTGTTCCGAGAGATGCTTGCTCATTTGATTTTGCTGGCGGAAATTTCGTTCGAAATACCAATCCGTTCGAAATATAGAATAGCGGTGAAAACTGGAACGGCCCCGGTCGGAGCCAGTGCAGGGACGTGCTTTGGTTTATACAAATTATTGGAGATGTTGGCGTTGTCGAGATGGTTATCCGGTGTGGTGAGTTGGTGACAGGTGTAATGAGCATTACTTGGTTTATTTTTTAATTCAGTCCGTTCGCGATGCGATGGAGCCATGGATTTGCGATGTAACCATGGCGATGGCATTAGAGATGAGTTCTGATGTCTAGATAAAGAACGGTCTGGTCGGTAGCTATCTAATCGGATGTCGGATCTAATCGGAGGGAGAGATTTCCATTTCAGAACCGAAGATATACATCAGTGATGTATCATTTGTCAATCGTTTTGGGTTTATTTTGTTATGATCATTCTTATTAACGATCTTTTCCTTCGCACCTGTAGCTTGTGTTTCGGTTCCTGGGTTCTCGGCGTCAGGAGTGATAAATGTTTGTTTTTTGCTTGCTGGTGGTTTTGCTTGTTGGGATTTCGTGGATCGGTTTGGTTTAACTGCTTATTTTTTCGTAGAAACACAAGTCTTCTTTCCACAGGTGATGTCACTGATAGGGTGCGTGTCTAGTATGCTAGCAAGCTCTCGGTTTTTGGTAGCAAGTTCGGCTTCTAATTGTTCTACCTTAGCGATTAAGTCTGGGATGGTACCGTATTGTTTGGCGGCGGTCAGTCTTTCATGTGGTTTCATCTTCAGAGTGGATTCCAAATCTCTGATTCGTTCATCTCTATGAGCAATTTTACGATCTCGCTTTTGGATTTCGCTTAATAGGGCGTCGATTTTCGCATCCTTTTTACCCTACTCCGTTAAGACGTGATCGAGTTTAGCCGACACATTAGCTGGTGACCACATTAGCCATCGATTTTGCGTTATGTTGTTCGTAAGCTCGTGTTGCGTCTGGGTAGGAGATTCCCGCGTCCACATGTTGGATTTTCTCTTCCTTTACATATGAAGGGCATTTTCGACTAGATAATTGATGGTCATTCGATTTGCATCGTTTGCAGTATGCTTTCGATGTACATGGTTCACTTTAAGCCGTTCATGTTGAGCTGAACAGTTACCGCAGCTAGGTGAGGGTTGTTGACAACGAACACGTGTCTGTCCGAATTCGAAGCAGGAATAACAGAGTAATGGAGAAGGATAGTATAGCCATGTTTTGCACCTCATCCACCCAAAGTTGATGTGTTGGGGGACCCAAGGAACATTTTTGTTGTATAGCAGCTTATCATGCGCTTGCTCCATTGGTTTTAGCCCTACAATAGTTGAATAAGCTACCCTTAAACAAAAATGTTCGTTGGGGATCACTGTGCCCTCGAGAGTTAGTATAATTGTCGGGGTGCTTATCCGATCATCCCCCATGCTACTTCGTTTCGTTATTCTTTTTATGGCGGTTACCCCTTGTTCCTTCAGATTTGTTTTGATGACTTCTGCTGAATAGAGAACAAAGGATATTCACCACAAAAGCACTCGCTAACTATTGTTCGAATCTCTAGCGGAGCGTCCACGAATACGACCGCACACGCCGAATGACATACGAACTGAATAATATTGCAGTTGATTTTGGTGGAATACACTTGGAGATATCTTTGACTTTGAGTGTTATTAGTTCTGTTCTGCTTTTGATCATCAATTGTCCTGTTTCGGTATGAATAACATGTATTGGTGTGGTTTTCAGGTATCATGGAGATTTGAAGAACTATTTTGAAGTGTTTGCAGTTATTGAAGATTGGTGTGGGCTGCGGATCCGTAAACTTGGGCGCCGTATTTCATTTACTTCTGATGATAGCATTTCCTATTGTAATATTTTGATACTCACACCATCTGTATATTGATTTCTAGGTTAAGCTCGTCTGTACCTGTATTTTCTAGATGTAACGGTTGGCTTTTGACGTAGGACTACGTCTTTATGTACTATACTGGGACTGGGTAGCACTTTGTGAAAACGAAAATAAAAGTGTAACGTTTGAATGATAGATTTCAAATGATAATAACTATTAAACTACTGAACGAAACTGAACAATTTATATGTCGTTGGCTAGATAAAATGACCAGCGATTTTATGAAGGGGATGAGAGACTAATTTTTTGGTGGGCGTAAGACGGGGGACTACCATACAAATAAAACACAAATTTACTAAAAACTGAAGAAGTAATCAAGCAAATGGAACCAAACTTGGCATGTGGGGATTTTAGAAGGTGGGATTTTTTTATGGTGTATTGAGACCTGTTTCCTTTCTAAGAGGGGAGCTCCCATGCAAATGAAATACAAATTTGCTCATAACTCTAGAACTAATCGAGCAAATGGAATCAAATTTGGCATGTGGGGTTTTTTGGGGTTAGGAATTTTTTCTGTGGTGATACATTCGGGGGAATGATTTTGTAGGAAATGATGCTTTTTGGGGAATAGAATTCTGTGAAATGGGTTTCTGGGGAATGGTTATCGGGGAATTGGTTATCGGGGGAATGGTATAGAATCTAGTATAATTGATAGCTTATAGTACAAATTGATTGCGAAGGTTTCACGAGCGATTTCAAACATGATGTAGATTGACACTGATACAGGTTCCAACACCCAATGTGGTTGAGAAAAGCCCTCGAACTACTATTGGACGTTTTCTGTTCCTAATAAACACCAAACAGATCACGTGACTAGCCACGCGCTGTTGTTAATTAAGAGTGTACCAAAATGAGATGGAAATACAGTGGACCCCCGTTCGTTTGAACGATTCCTCATGCAAACTAACGGGGTTACTTTTTAATTTGAATAACTGGTAACCCGAAATATGCTGAAACCTGTGTGAACTGGCTGCCCTGCTCTTTGTTATTGTTTTGGTGGTTTGTTTTAGTTGGCAGTTGCAAGTGCGAATATTGCATTTTCCGATCGGATTTCTATCTTAATCGTTAGGAAAACGAAATGTGAAACCGATTAAACACGCTAGGTCAGTACAAACAAATCGTGTTTATGTGCATTGTCCGCATAAACAAATGATGTCATGTTGAGAATGACATTTGAACCATTTTTAATTTGCACGTCGTGCAAACCAACGGGGTTCAAATTAAAAAGTGTTCAAATTAAAAATAGTCAAACGAACGGGGGTCCACGGTATATAGCGTTAAACCGATAAGCGCCGATTCTTTCGATGTATTCGACAGAGCCTGAGTGTCAACTGAAATTAGTGTTTGTCCAACAATTTTAAATATAATAATTTTACCTGGATTTCCGTTTTTAGGTTGATGCAGATTTTGCCAACATACTCAGTGATGCAAACACGTCTTGCCTATTTACGGAATGGGAAAATTATGCTGATTCTTTTCTTGAATATGTGAAACACTCCACTATAAAAGACAAATTTTGTATAAATCTTTTAAACCAGCTGGAATCCGAGAACTTACAAACAGGTAGTATCATACACAGACAAACAGACATAAAACTCACTGTCCATTTTTTCGCACGCTGAAGCAGTCATTGCAAATTTGGTATTGGTTGAGAATGTCTCCATATTCGCCAAAGTGGTGCTTTTTTACGAACAGAGGGAAAAACCACTTATAAAATAATTGTTAGTTTACACACTTAAAAAAAGTACCGAGTTCGGTAAAATATCGTAAATTTTACCGAACTCTGAGCAGCAGAACGTTCGGTAAAAAATTTTTATGATGCCAAATATTCGCGATGACGGCATTGAAAAAGATTTTGTAGGCTGCTCGCACTTACAGAAAATCTCATGCCGAACTGTCAACGTGTGCGTGATGACAAAAGCAAAAATACTTCCATTTCTTTTTTTCTCACGCAAAACCCTGAACAATATCAGTAACGCCGTCATAGCGAATTACTAATGATCCGTAAACGTCGATTGGCACCATCGAATTTTGCCGAACGTTCGGCTGCTCAGAGTTCGATAAAAAAATTAAGTATGTAAGCGATACCCCTGTTGTAAGTTAAAATTTAAAAAGATTGATTATGGATGGAGCCAGTGTTCAAGCAAAATGTTCATAATGAGTTAACGGGAAACTAGCAGTCATTAACTTTTCGTCGGAGAGCCCAATTTCGGAAGCAGTTTTGAGCCCAAAAGCGGGATTCTGTTCATGAAAATGTAAATATTGCATTCTTCTGCACAATCTGACCAGAGCGATTATATTTTCATGGACAGAATGTTTGTTTCAAACAAAAAAACTGCTTTCGGAATTGGCAGAATCAATGCCGACTAATTTCACCTTAAAGTTAAAGAGTTCTGGTTGTTTGTCTGTGACCATACGTTGTTTATAGACCATTTCATATATGACAAGCGACAAGGTAACGTGCTGATATTAATATTGCGCTTTCCCATACTGGCACTTAGACAATCCGCAGATGACCCCACGGGTAAGCAATACCAATATCAGCAATATTGTCAGTTCGTAAAATGGTCTATTGCTCTACATACAATCGAAATAATTATGTTTTTGTTTACAGATTACCGTCATTATATCGTTGCATCATTGTTCCACGCTGTTATAAAACCGGTGAGAAACTCTGCCAATAAATTACCGACTATAGTTCAAGCACAGAACGACGTATGTACTCTAGTTTCATGCAACAAGGAGTACGCAGATGCAACTGCAAAGCTGCGCGAAGATACACAGAAAGTGAAAGATTCTCTGCCCCCGCGAATTTTCATCATCAAGAATACTGACCAAATTACATTTTTCGTGGTTTACAATGGACTAGAATATATATTGCCGTCATTTCTTCGTGCTGTTGATGTAGCGTTGAAACTCACATTCGTTTTGGACCTGCCGTTCACAGAGAGTGCAGTATTATTTTGGGGTTTTATTTCCCGCTATTTTTATAAAATAGACTTTCGAAAACACGCACAAAACAAACAAATCTTACTGTTAGAGCAATTTCTCCAAAACAGGCAGAATGAACATTGTATGAATTAAGATAATCTGTGATAGTCATGGCACCTATCATAGGACTATATATTTTATCCGCTGTGTGCAGCTCATTCAGTTTAAAATAACAAGTGCTATATGCATAAACACCCGTTTATTGATACACTAGTCTATCAAAAACACGAATACTGACGATGGAAGACGGTCTGGTATGCTTCAAATGTGATGACGTTTTTCATCAAGCCGAAACATATTTCGAACATCTTACTGGAATTCACGGATCGTTGCCATATTCTACTTACCATTGTACAGTGTGCGTACCCCGCACTGTTTTCCAGTGCGACATATATTAAAACAGCATTCTAAATCGTTCAAAAACGTCAAATTGACTGAACAACAGGATCTGTTTATTCAGAAAAGTAGTGCCATCATCGCTGAACAACCTGGTCCATCATCAGTAACTCTGATCTGATCTGATCTGAAATTTTACTCTAAATCTTTACGCTAAAAAATATTACCACGAAAGCAAGTTTTAAATTTACAACAATCGATTACATCAAATATTGTAGGACCTATAATAAATGCCTTTGAACAGGTTAGTCAACTTACAGGTAGTCCAAATGTTAAAAATTTGCTAAGGGATTTAAAAGATCCATTCGAATTTATTAGGACAGAGCACAGGTTTAACTCACAGTTGAAAAGTTTAGAATTAACAGAAGAACCACGTGTATTAAAATATGTGGACAAAGACGGTAACGGATAAGTAAAAGGTTGTCTCACACCAATCAAATTTCAAATAAGAAAACTGTTTGAAACGAAGAGTAATCTGAGTATTACACTTGATAATATAAATACTTTGGAGTCGAATCAAAATATTTCGAGTTTGATTAATGGGTATGCATGGAAGACTATAAAAAGCGAGTACAAAGATAAATTAGTTATACCATTTCATCTATTTTCGGATGACGTCGAGATTAATGATGCAATTGGTGCTCATTCCGGTGTACAAAAAGTGTTTATATTATAACTCCTACTATGCCCACATATTTAAATTCTCGTCTGGCTAATATTTTTGTAGCTGGCTTCCTTAAAAGTAATGCTATTTCACAGTTAGGACCATCAGAATCGCTAAAGGAGTTGATAGATATATTTGTAGATTTAGAAACAAATGGTTTAAATCTAAAACTAAAGGGAAAAACAGTTAAAGTATATTTTGTTCTAGTTAGCTTTTTGGGAGATAACCTCGGAATTAACGTTCTTTCAGGGTTTGCTCCATCATTCAGTTCGATGTTTTTCTGTCGTTTTTGTAAAACTAATAAGTATAACGCTCAAATACAAATTATAATAGATGACACGTTGATAAGAACTGTCGAAAATTACAATGAAGATAAACATAGAGACTTCAAGGAAACAGGAATCGAAGAACCGTCAGATTTAAATAAGCTTACTTGTTTTCATGTTGTAAACAACCAAGTGGTTGATATCATGCATGATTTTTTTTCGCATGGCATTTGCAATTATGATTTGGCTATCATTTTAGAATACATGATTGTAAAATTGAAAATTTCGCTCAAAAAAATTAATTACTGTATTCAAGTCTTCGATTTTGGACCCACGGAAAATAGAAATAAGTTTCGTAAAATTACAAGACAGCACATATCTAAAGTAGCTTTCAAGATGACTGCTCGCGAGATGATGATGTTTATTCATTACTTCCCGCTGCTTTTTGGTACACTTTTTCCTTTAAACGATAAGGTTTGGGATTTTGCTTGCTCATTAGTAGAATTGGTTGATTCAATACTGTTACCTAGGTATACAACAGAAATTCTAGATGCTTTGCAGGAACAAATTGTATATCATCATACCTTATATTTAAAACTTTTTAAAACTAAATTAAAACCCAAATATCATATACCGTTACATTATGTACAATCAATCAAACATGTAGGTCATATCCGCTATATTTGGTGCTTCAGATTTGAAGCATTTCATCAAATATTCAAACAATATTGTAGAAACATAACGTCCCGTGTTAATATTTGTCTAACCCTTTGCATTAAAGCTGGTTTAGTATTTGCAAATAATTTGAAAGACAATAATTTCATTCCACCCATTATAAAATACACCAAAGGAAAATTATTGCTTCCGAACTTAGAAATTTTTCAATACTTGAAAACATTTATAAACTTCCTACTTTAAATATATCTACTTGTAATTTAGTAACATACAAAGGGACAGAATATCGATTGGGATATTTTTTAACAATTTCATCGATCAACATGAACAATATACAACTCATGGAAATTTTAGAACTGATAATATGCGGCGAAGAATTGTTTATATCATGCAAAGAATGGTTGATTCAGGGCTATATACATACTCTTTGTTGTTCTTTTGAAATCATGGATAGCCTTTCCAGATATGTTATATGCAAAGCAGAAGAATTTGATGGACCCCCAATACATGTGTACAAAATTAACAATAAACAGTTAATAAGATTAAAAAAATATTATTAGGTTACGTACAGGACTATTTTGAATAAATGTCTGAACATTTCAAAATGAAATAAATCTGTGACTTCGAAACAGCGGCTATCTATAGATATGCTTATTTGTAACAGCAGAAGAAACCACTAAGAAACATATTGTTCGATATTATATAATATAACCAACTTATGTTATTTTATAAGAAAAGAAAACAATTCCAAAATGTAACATTCTTGTTAAATTATAGGTAATCTACAATATGTATATATATTATATATATATATATGTTGACATAAACGATTGTTTGTTATTTGAATTGTGAGATAATGAGAAATTGGTCTAATTTAGTTTTATGACCATTCACGTTATATTTACTCCGAATGAATCAATTGAATCTTGCAATAAATGAATGTGGTGCAGCTGGAAGTATACTTGCAGGTGCACCACATTTATTTATTGCAAAAGATTCGCTTGTTTCATTCGGAGTAAGTAAAACATGAATGATCATAAAAACTATAAAATTTATAGTTGAGATGACTACGCTCATGGTTATTTCAACAATAGCTAATAACGTTATTTTTACCATGAAATTGTCACGACAACCAACTCGTCACGTTCATTGCGTGTTTAAGATGACTATTTTCTTGTCAGCAATACCATACAAAACCTGGTCATGATAACAAATGCATTGTTATGATAACAATTTTATAGTTTTAAATTATAGTTGTCACATTCATGCATGGTCATTTTTACCATAAAATTGTCACTGCAACCAGCTAGTTCCGTTTGATTTTTGTCCAAGATGACTATTTTCTTGTCAGTAAAACCATACAAAAAGTGGTTAAGATAACTAAAGCATTGTAATGATGACAATTTTATGGTATACAGATTATAGTTACCCCTGCTATGCGTGGTCAACCGTACCATGCGTGCATTGTCCAAGCTTATAGTCGAAATAACCATGAAAATGTTGTCTAGACCAGTTTTCCCAGTCGGTTGAAAACCACCATACTTTTCTGGTCAAGCTTACCCCTAAAATGGTAGAATTTACCATGAAATTTTTCTGAGTGTACCAAACTATTTCAAATGTTATAAACCCATCGTTATTAGTCGATTGTTTTCAAACCAATCCATCTATATATCAAACCAATCACTCTATAGGAGTCCATAATATATACAAAATAATCTTCTCTACGTCATGATCACATTAGAGTGACTGTATACAGAGTGGCGACAATGTCAAAATTGGAATGATAATTATCTGTCAGTGTCATTCCAATCGAGCAGACGACCTATCCAACGCGTATGCAGGAAAGAGAAAGAAAAACCTTGGAAAAACCGCATTGCATACATTTGGGATGACTTGTCGCCACTCTGTATATAGTCACTCTAGATCACATATAGCTTACTGTGCCTATCGGATTATTCGATAGAACGAAAAAACACCAACACCGAAAGTGCGTAAAAGAAGCAGTGCCATTCAGCTACATGACTGTCCATTCATGCTGGAAGACATATACGATGTAAAAAGAAAGGGAGAAACGAAAATAAAATACTCCGCATTCTCCCGTTCATTGTGCAGTTTGTACTGTTCAATATGCATGCTAAACGGGAGAGTGAATGGAATTTAAAGTCGGTTTCTGTGGCGCTGCAACAAAAAAAGCAGTGCGACAGTCGAAAATAGGTAGAATGAATGCCCAAGTAACCAAGAGTTCGAATAATGGTGTCTAACAAGGGTTAAACAGCTTTATGTATATCAATCTATAACTTGCTAAGCAGCGTCACTTTTAAGTAATTAACCGAACTTTCAAGCTGTCTTGGGTTCACTGCATAGAACGCTAAGCAGCTTCGAAATAAACTGTCAAAAACTAAAAAAACAAATTTAGCAGCACTTCTATGTTCTATTTTTATACTTCTACCTAACTTCTATATTCGTTGCATTTGCCTGCTGTTGGGTTTGAACCCGGGTGCTCCGCGTTGTAAACCTATACCGATCCACTGCGTCACCTTCGTCGTATACAAGCGATGTGAATTTTGCCAATGAGTTGTTAAGTAAAAGTTCGATTTAGAACTTGCAGCAGCTTTATGCAGCGCGAGTTAATTATAGAACATAAAGTTTGGAACCAGGCAATTAACTGTAGTAGTGAGATACCGACAGCATATGCTACACAACACAATAATTACATTACATTACATATAATTACATTAGAGCATTACTTTCTAATTTATATTTGTAATTAGAAATGTGCGAGGATTAAATTTATTCAAGTGAAATAAAAATTAATCTCCAATAGTTTCAGGTTCTGCTGGTTTGATCACCAGAAATATAAACAAAAAAGCAACACGCAGAACTTGTTAGCAACTAAAGTTACTTCAGAACTTCATGTAGCATCCTAATAGCTTTGAAGTATCTATGAAGTACTCGCAGCACTTCTTAAAGCATTTAGTTCCACATATACTTGATATACACTACTAATCAGCGTGAAAGTTCCACGGAACTGAATCTGAACTAATTATGAATTTTCGAGTTCGCGTGTCAAGTAATATTCGAACTTTTGGTTGCTTGGGTGTGCCATCTTTCGCATTCAAACGCCTGCTGCTGCAGGGTAAGTTGAACGTAGAAAATGTACGCATTCACGCATTTACATTCGATTTGCGATCCCTCTTCAAGCACTGGCCTTGTCTATTTATATCGGTTAAAGCAAGGGCACAGACAAACAGACATAACTCTTGGAAGAAAAATCAAGAAAAATTATCGTACCTCACATTTAGCCTGAACACTAGCACCATCTATGATCGACATTCCCAAATATCAAATAGCAACATGGGTATCCCTCGAAGTAGCAAATATTTTTTATGGGGAATTTCCCTTCTTTCGTTAAAAAGCACCACTTTGACCAAAACGGAGACATTCCCAATTTAGCACAAATTTGAAATGACGGTTTAATCGGTACGAAGAATGGAAAACGAGTGTTATGTCTGTTTGTCTGTGGCAAGGGTTAAAGGCAAGGTGCGTTGTAAGCATAGCTGCTGGAGACCCCTTGCTTTTTTCAAAGGTGCGTTGTAATTGTAATCCTTGTAATCGTATCTGTTGGAAAACCTTTGTCCAGGTGGCAGCACCGAAACGAATGAAAAAAACAACTGGCAACTTTTCTCAGAAAAGACGCCATCTTTTTTCATTACCTTTCTCTGTTCAGGAGTGTGGTTTTGCGGAAAATTATTTTCCTTAAAAAATCTTAAGCAAATAAGCGTAGTATGTAATAGTAAGTGCTGTTTTACAGTTGAAAACTAGTTGTTCAGTTTAATTATCAAGTGAAGTCTGTACATATTGTCGGATTACCAGTAACCGAAAAAAACACCATGGATTGTAAGTCTGCCATTTTTGTTGAAAAATTGCATCGTTTTATTTATTTAGGTCGTTTGATATCCTAGTTAAAAATGTTATTTTTTAAATGGGATAATGTTTTTCCTTCATGATTGGGAATGCATCTTTGGGGAAGGGAAGAGAAATTTGCCAATATATATAACGAGAACTAGAGTTCATATCTGAGTGAAACTTAATGCTGATTTGCAATGTGATTGTTTATAGTCTCACCGAGTCCAGAGAGTGACAATTCTGGCTACTATAGGAATCGGAGCCACCGGGACGATCGAGACCGAAGCAACCGTGGACGCTCAAAGTAAATATTCAGCTGCATAAGTGTAGTTTCAAGCGCCGCATGGAAGATATGAATCACGGAAGTCTAGAATTGGCTCCAACTGCAACATTCAACGGCTGGCTGATTTTCTTCTACGTACTGATTAGATATTTTATTTTTTAGGGAACGCTATTATCGCAACCGATACAGTCGCAGCAGGTCAAGATCTTACAGCAGAGAGCGCTATATTAGTAGCAATAATCGAAGAAGTCCAGAAAGAGATCTCTATCGAGACTTGATAGATCAGGATTATGGCGACAACTCCTACGATAATAGGTAAGTACATTATTTACGTTTATATTTTCCTCTGAAGCAGTCATTTCTATTTGCAGGGATCGTGATCGGTATCGTCACAGAAGCCGAGACCGAGACCGTCGTTCAAGAGACAGGGACCGCAGGTAAGTAATTATTTTACTCTAGTGAATATACACAATACACATTCGTAAATTTGCTTTCCACGTATTTTCCAATTTGATTTCATATCACGGCAAGGAACTTAATAGTCCCCTGCTATTCGAAAGCACATATTTTAAATAAAAAAATTAACGTTTACAGAGATCGCGACAAACCAAACAAGCGGAACTTTTCACCTGTACAAAACTCGAATGATTTTGATGATCATTATGACAGTGGCGACAATCAAGACTTTTTTTACCAGCAGAAACCTAACAATAAAATTATCGTTCGAGGACTAGCCGCTCATATAACAGAAGCGAATGTAAGTTAACATTTCTATGTTTAATATCTGTAAATAAAATTTAACGTTTCTTACAGATTAACTGTGACCTTATACAATGTGGCCTGCAGGCATTGCATGTTCGATTGATACGTCGAAAGAAAACAGGTAATAATTTTATACATTTACATATTATAAGATTAGATTTTGAGAGATTGTTAAGATGCTTGGTAAGTAAAGAGCGGTATGGCAACGAGTGTTGATTTAGCATTTACGACTAGTAGGTAATGGTACATCATAGAAAAGAGGAAAACGACATACTCGGATGAACAGAAACGTTTTGAATGCTTGAGCATTCTTGTATATCAGCAGATCTATCGAAATTGAATCTAGCAGATAGCAAGAAAAATGCCCACAAACAAGCTAAAAACTTCAGTGCCAACCACCCACTGACAGTCTTAAAATTGATATTGTTTGTGTTTTGCTCTTTCTTCTCTTCAAACCGGCCCGGTCGTGATTTAGGTGCATCGAGAGGTTTCGCATTTGTCGAGTTCCGCACAGAAGAGGAAGCAACTCGCTGGATTTGCTACAAACAGGTATCGACTCGTCGTCTAAACTTTAAAAATGGGAGTCTAATCTTCTGCCAAGTGTTCTGAGGAAAAAGAAACAATCATTGTGGTGAGCCAGCTTCAATTTATTCGGTATTGTTCGGTCGATGATATTCTATTTAGTAACGATTTTTAATGATTTTGTATTCATATGAAACAGCTCTGTCTATAATGTGCGGAAAAATGAAAATTGCTTTGTAAATATTAAAAATTTAAACCCACTTCCATTGTCCCGTAACTCGCATGAGTCTTGACCTTTTTTCGTTGTGTTGCACTAGTTTGCAAAACCAACGTTCGATAACTCTAATCGTTTAACAATAATTCAATGTTATTAATGGTGCAAAAATTTACTTAAATTATGCCCAACTTGTTTTTTTTTCTTTTTTTTTTCAAAATTTGTATAATATAGTGAAAGAAAGCACTGAAAACGTGTACAACGTTATTGACAAAAATTTATTTTCAAGCGGTTTTCAACAAACAAATCTTGATATTTTGCAAACCGTACCGTACTTATAAAAGTATAAAAGTAATTATAAAAGTAATTTATTTTACTGCATTCTATAACTTTTGAAAAGCACCATATGCGCCTCGATTCTGCATTCCGATCGGGCTCGTTCCGATTAGAAACGTTCCGATCGACGTGTGTTATAGCATACGATGTATTCCGTTTGAAGCGCAATTTCTGATCGGATCCGGCTCCGAACGGTATGTAGAATAGAGGCGATTAGAGGTGTGCGCCGCCGCCGCCGATGATTTAGAACCGGCGCGCCACCTAGGTCCTTTTTCCCACGCCGCCGAAGCCATTTACCCACGCCGACGATATAATCCAACATTGACAAAAATGCGGGTCAACATGTTGACAGCACATAGTGAACCCGTTTTGTGAATTCATTCTTATAATGTACCTTTAATTTAGATTCAATTAAACTGCTTCCGTGCGTCCAACTGAGTGCGAATCGAAAAACCTAACGTAAACGAACTTTAGCATGACGTTTTCTGTCAAACTTCTGTCTTGCTTCCCGGTGCTCATTTGTTTTTAAGGAGACATAAGCGACCAAAATTTTTGAAAAAGTCAATTTTTTTTCAGATTTTAATTCTGCAGTCTTTTTTGTTTATTTTGATACTAATTTTGTAATGATCCGACCACGGGAAGTGACTGAAAAACGATCGAACACATAAGCATTCCACTGCGGCGTGGAACAACCTCGCTGGAATAAAACGCCGCTCCTGTAAAAACACGATTTTCAAGCTTTATGTACCTTTCTCTCAGAAACTACACACCGTATTGAAATTTTTTTTTTTTTTGGTTTAGTAGAAGCTTGGCAAAGACTTTTATAACTTTTGAGCTTTGTAAACTAATCACAGCTTGAGAAAAAGGAAAAAGAATATTTTTTGAAACTGTAATTCTTTTACAATTGACGAAGGGACGGTAGAAGAAAGTAATGAAATTTTTAGAGTGAGGAGAAAGAGCGGAATGGTGAGAGCTAGTATTACTTTTCATTTCGCGGTTGTAAATTGACTGGTGCTAAAATTAGGTGCCGGTCTTACCCCCATACTGATTTCCAGTGTTGCAAGACCGCAAACGTGTGGTCTAATTTTCTCGCACGCGCATTTTAGTTCTAACGAACACGCCGGCATGAGTATCTCCTACGGACTCTCGCTCTTATTTTTTCATGCACTGCGACAAGTTTTTGCGAGTGTGTATTTCTCTCGCTCGTCATTGCAATCCAAGCAGCTGAGGGCTCGCAGTCTTATCCGCGTGTGTAAGTGAGGACGTAAGGTGAACAAAAAAGAAAAAAATGCAAAATAATCAGTGTTGGGCACCGCTAATTCGCTAACCGATACAATTTGCTCGATAATTGTGAAAATTTCGCTAATCACTAATCGCAAACTGCAAATTAACAGTCACTGTCTATATTTGAACATATCGCAACAACTTGCATTGTAATCTATCACTGTACAACTTATTACTAATTTGTATATATTACATGACTTTTCTTAATTTAACTAAGATCGAAACCTATTATTGTGCTTTGCAGCTGTACCTGGATTAATCCAGATTATTTTCTCTAATGCCAATGTATATGACAAAACAAAACAGCAACATTGCAATTGTCATTCTTTCTCTTTCTTACTCACAGCATTCGCATGGTCGCACTTTTTGTGCCAGTCGCACTTTTAGACTGCGGTGTCCAGTAAGGTGCAAAATACGGGATATAATGGATAAAATGCTTTACAGTTTATTAATTTTAAAATAAACAGCGGCACTTCATTTGGTAGTATGGACCAGCAACAATTCGGCTAGTCTTAGTATAAATTATAAAATATAACTAGCGTTTCTCGATTGGTCGGTTAGCGAATTAGCGGTGCCCAACACTGAAAATAAGTATCCATATATCCTAGTATGCCGCTAGCCCACACGGGCTGTTGGCTTCTCACAAGTTGTTGGGTTTGTGAGCGGGCTATGCAGAAAGACATTTCGAGGCTGTGCGCTCGCTAGTAAGTAGGTAGCAGGAAGTATGCACCCAGCATCGGTGGTTGCTTATCGTACGCTTGCGTCAGTTGCGTAAGCGCTGGATGCTGCTTATACTCACTCGCATGGGCTTACTTTACTTCTTGCTCGATTTGCAACATTGCCGATTTCACCCGCCTAGTTTTAGGCGCCGTCTATTATACGTAATGCATGTAATATCCCTTAATTTAAAAAAACACATTGGCAGAAAACTGAAATTTAAATTCGATCGGAAGCTCATATGTACGGCATAAAATCGAAAGATGGGGTGCGTATCCCAATCTTCCCTGCCTTTTACCACAGAACAGAAGTGGAAGTAGAAATCCATACAATGCTACTTTCTACAGATACTAGCGAACCTCGGGTAGCGAGTCAGTTTTTTCCACGAAAACACACGAACGCATACGAAAGCATGTGAAAGCTGCTATGCGATTGGCAGCGAGCGTTCTGCTTATATTGCTGTTACTCGCTTCTATGAGAAAACCTTCCCAAAGAAAAATAAAAACAAAAAAAACTCTGTTACCAGTTTTGATCGCCGAATCGTTCGGATTTCCACTTCTGTTCTGTACTTTTACATACTAGTGTCTACCATATCGCGTATTCGCACACAAATAACAAATTATTTAAAGATTTAACGGTCGTTAAAAATCATTCACAAAATAAGCATTAATAAGATTTGTTTTACTTGTCAACTTTAGTTCGATTTTAAAAAGATTTTGCTTAAACTTATACGAAATGCGGTAATTTAACGGTGATGCACGCCGCCGCCGATAGTAGCGAACGGCGTCACGCCGGCGACGCCGCCGCCGAATAAAAATGATTCCAGCGCCGCCGCCGCCGATAATCTGACCGGCGCACACCTCTAGAGGCGATTGTCTGAGCGCAACATGAAACATGATCACCCTAATAATGCGAAACGATTATACAGAAGTCGCTTTTTACGCGGTTTTACGCGATGCAGTTTTTTTTGTTTAAGTAGCAGTTTTTTTTGTGTATGAAAATACCTATATTCGCTGTGTTTAGATTGGCAAGAAGAATGCAGTGAATACCATGCAAAGTATTCCAAAGAATTGAGATACGGTGATGAAGCACGTCATTCTTGTGATGATGTGAAATGGGGTAAATGTTGGCGACACCACTCTTATGTTGCTTTTGACTGATGAGAAGGGGCAACCTCCTGTTGAAATTAGCGCTTTCTATCTGGGATTAAATTTGCAGCCTGAATTAGCAAATGATGCTCTATGTAGTAATTGGTGATGATTTTTTATCACCGCTTCGATGAAATGTAATAAAAGTTTAACATTCTAAGAAATTCTACCCCAAACCAAAATTTTCGACGCATTTTGAAACTGCTATATAGCCAACAACTTATCTCTAGAAATTCAGTAGCATGTTTCAGCATATATACCATAATTCTTTTGGTTGTCTGTTATAAGTTTATAGTCATTTTTATCATTATCATCTATTGAATGCGATTGGATTCAACAATCTATAGTCATCTGCAAACAGAAAAAAATTGAAAAATAAAGGATTCTATTTGGCACGACTTGATTTTGGAAACATATTTCTTCCTTTTTGCCAAGTTGCTCCCGCTTGGTCCAGCAAGCCAGTTTCGACATTTTTTACTTTCGTCTATCTGGTCTAAAGTATTCTAATTCCCATTTGATCGAACCGTGATGCTTAGCTTAGCTTAGCTAGACACTCATTCGTTCATGCAAGCCATGGGTTTAAAATGTTTTATTGTGGTTCATTCAATGTTAATCCAAAACAATGAAGACTGTCGCAACTCCAAAGCATCCGTATTTTAACAATATACAAATTGTTGGAACATTTAATTTGCCAAAAAAATCGCTATACTAAGTAATTTATTTTCCATTCACTATAAGTACCTACCTATGTCAATTCATATTGTTCCATGTATTATATCATGCATAGAGAAAAAAGAAATACCACACTCATCGATCGACATTCCGGTAAATTGAACATAAATGAGGTACGGCCCCACGATATTTGTTTCTATGGCGCTACCCGACCAAAAACATCCGAACAACACGAGGAAGTAGCAAACCATCAAACAAACTGTACCGTAGTAAACGCAACAGCAAAAGGGCTTTAAGCGAGCGCTTAGACTTAGATTCGCTTAACCAGCTCAGCGTGGCCTGATCGAGTATTTTTTATTTTTTCTTTGCCGTTACAGGGAGTGCTAAACTTCAACGACCATCGCGCCGTTATGCAATATACCTACTCCCTGCCAGCTGAAATGCGTGCTAAGGATAAACCGCAAACGGACTGGTACTGCGCTAAGGTAAGTGTCGGGAATATAGCGGATGACACTGATTTTTATTTATCATTATTTCAATTGATAGTGTGGAGTATTTAACTTCAAACGACGAGAAAATTGTTTCAAATGTTTTGCATCTCGTGAAGAAAGCGAAAAAGGAGGTGAAGGAAGCGATGAGATTAGTAATATTCTCACCAAAAAAATCATGCTTCGGAATTTGGACGTGCTGACAAACGAGGAAAGCGTTTTATGTGCTATGCAAGATAAAATTCCAGAACTTGTATCAAAAATTTCTAAGATCATGATATGCAGAGATCCATTGACACAAACCTCTCGTGGCATTTGTTACCTGCATTTTGATAACTTATTGGATTCGATGAATACGTACAATGCTTTAAGGGCAATAGAACCCATTCTGAAAATTGATGGTCGGGAAGTTGTGATTACGTACTGTATGGACACGGAGAACCGAAACCTGGTGAAAGGTGCTAATGGCAGAGCGGCAAACAACGGAAACAGTTATCAGGATGCCGGTGTAGCTGGTGGTTCTGGAGTAGGACCATATCCGAGCAACTATCAGTACACCTTGGCAGATGTTCCGCGATTAGCAGAATACAGTGCTGCAGTTTATGCATCGAACCCGGCTGAACATGAGCATTACTTACAATTTTATACAAATTACTACGTAACGCAAATTTCACAGGTAAATTTCACCGAAAGAAAATCTATGTAGGTAGTAATCATATTATTAATCGTCATGGCAGGGTCAAATGAACAACTTTCCAACGGAGGCACAACTTGGGGAAACGGCCAATTCCGGTGCAGCTGTGGCACAATCAGCATTGGCTCGTAAACAAAATTCAAAAGCGAAATTGGATACCTCCGCCACAACTACCACATCATCTGGACCTGCTGCAATTATCGCACCTCAACCTTTGCAAATCCCGAGTGGAACCGATGGTAAAAAATACCGTGAGTAATTTAAATGAGTATTCCCAATTGGCAGTAAATCAATAAAAGCACTTTTCCCTTCCTTTCAGCGACCCCCGATGTATCTCAATATCAGTATGACGAAACGTCCGGATTCTATTACGACCCATCGACGGGTCTTTATTATGATCCCAACTCGCAGTACTATTATAACAATGAGACATGTTCCTACCTCTATTGGGATACGGAAAATAGTACGTATGTTGCGGCTCCGTCGACGTCAGCGGCCGGTACTGCGTCGGCCTCCAGCGCAGCTGGAAGCACATCGGTCTCCGCCAACAGTGCCGACAAGACTGAAAAGAGTAAATCTAAAGACCAACCTCACGACAAGGTGAAGGTGGCGAAGAAAATCGTTAAGGATATGGAAAAATGGGCGAAGCAACTAAACCAGAAAAAGGATTACAGCGTTCTGCAGCCACCGGCAAAGGTAGAAGAGGCAACGCTGTACTCATCGCAAGGTCAAATATCGGTTAAACCATCAGAAGCATCCGGTGGTTATGCTGATGTGGGTTTTTCGCTGCTGGAAAAGAAGCAAAGTTCGCAGACTGTGACAAACTTTTTAATGAATCAGGGAAAAGCTTCTACCAGCAAAGCAGCTGCCAGTCAGATAGTCTCTACTTACGGTGGATCGGACTCGGAAAATGATATTGAGGAAGGATCGGGAGAACGGGAATATGTCGACTTTGAAAGACTTACTTGTTTGCTATGTAAACGTGCATTCCAATCGCAGGAAATACTCAATAAGCATTTGAAAATGTCCTCGCTGCACAAAGAAAATCTGCAAAAAATTAATCTTCAGAAAGGAATTGGGGGCTCCGGTGGCATGAATAACAAGGGTGGAGCCTACCGAGATCGAGCGAAAGAACGACGTTTAAAATATGGTGAAGCAGATCCGCCACCGGTGAATAAAAGCAAAGAAAGATTCCAGCGCGAATTAGAAAAGCAAACTCAAGCAGCGTACTCTGCGCCGAATCTGGCAGCGGTTCCCATCAGTCAAAATAATGTCGGAAATAAGTTACTCCAAAAGATGGGATGGTCAGAAGGACAAGGACTAGGGCGAAGTAATCAGGGTCGCACTAATATTATTGAGGTGAGTTTTTTTTATTTCTGCTCTAATGTGTTTTTTGCCTTTATAAAAAAGTTTATCTGTTCGTTTGTAGACTGAAACGAGAATTGCAAACGCAGGGCTGGGAATTAAAGCGTCACATTACGGAAACACTGGAGATGATTACAAAACGTACATAAAAAAGATGATGAAATCGCGTTACGAACAAGTAGATATCAAGGACTAGAACCTCTATATAGCTTTTTCGCTAGTTATGTTCAAGAGTTACAACGGCAACGCTGGTATCAGCGTTTCTATGGTTTTAGTTTGCACTGTATAAAATGAAAGCCCTATTATATGTTAGTTTTAATTTAACTATTCATCAAGTTCGTCTATCCGAAATCCAACATTTTAGTTAACATTCAGCAGCAAAGTTATTCAAGAACTAGTAGCACCACCAACGAAAGATTTAAGAAAAATCAATAGGATTAGATTATTTCAATAAATAACAATGTAGTAAAAATTCGATACAATTTGCATAACAATTCTTCTGTGCATTTGATGCACTGCATTCAGTTTTTTTACATTGTGACTACGGAGCTAGTTTGAATATAAACGTCGGAAAATACCGTGCCGCTGTGCAAAAAATGCTATTACAAACGAGGGCTACAAATCGGTACGTCAGTCAGAAAAAAGTGCGATGAAAAGGTCCAGAGAAGAGAGAGTTGCTTCGTGGATTTGCAACCAGTGAACCAAAAATTAGACGAGTCAAGCTGTGTATTGCCACGAGGTAGCATTTGGCCCAGTATCGACGAGCGTGGAATGTCCATAATCCTGAGCAGGAAAAAGCTCCAGAAGGAGGACAGATCGTGAAGAGCTAGAACAACTATTTCGGGCTAATGACACGTGAAAGTTCTATGAGAAGATGAACCAATATCGTAAAAGATACACACCGAAGCCCATAGGGACGAGGAGGGAAACCTGGTCACAAAAGAACGCAAGGTGGTCGACTGGCGGTAGCAGCTCTTCGAGACGTATCTCAGTAGCGGTATAACAGAAAGAGACGGAACGGAAGTTAACCTAGGAATGCCTACAAACGATAACAGCGTGCCGGCTCCCGATTTAGAAGAGATCCGGCGAGAAATCGGTCAGCTGAAAAAAAATAGTGCCACCGGAAAGGAGCGACTACCGGCAGAACTAAAAAAAAATGGTCAAAAATCGCTAGCAACGGCACTTTTATTTATTTATTTATTTGTTCACCATCTTCGACTACGTCGTACAGATTGTTCACTTCATAGCTAATTTAAGCCTCGGATTGTATTACTAAACACATTTCTAGACAGAGTAAAATCGAACACATTACAAACGTCGTTGAAGGAACGCAAATATAAACATTAAAACAATTATTCACACGATAATTTGTTCTGTAGAATTGGATGGTCAATAACGGTGGATTCCGAAGTCGACGAGGAGGCACATCCCACGGTATCTGGTACAGGAGTTCCGGGCAATCCACATTACCTGTTATAAGGTCGAATATAAATAAATGCTGCTGTTTGACGCGCCGGACTGCGAGTGTATCTAGGCTATTCAGTTGACAACGGTCTGTGTAACTGAGAAGATTGACTGGATCATTTCACGGTTGCTGACGCAAGGCGACTCGCAAATTTTTTTCTGAATTCGCTCAATCGCAAGGATCTGTGTTACGTGTGCAGGAGCTCAAACCGGGGAAGCTACTCCAAAATGCTGCGTACGAGAGAGCAATATAGCGTCTTTAACCAAAAAACGTCAGTGAATCCAGACGCACTTTATAGGATAATTTCAAGGATTTGGGAGGAGGAGAAACTACCAGAGAAATTGATAGAGGATTTAATTTGATCCATCTATAAAAAGGACGATCGGATCAATTACTGTAATTACCGCGGCATTACACTATGTCTTCCCAATAGCATGTCTAACCCCAGCAGCAAGAGAGTTCGTTGGGCAGTACAACGGATCAATTTTTTTTTCTCCAGCGAATCTTCCAGAATTGTCGGGAGTACAACGTGCCCACGCATCATATTTTCGTGGATTTCAGAGCAGCATACGATACAGTTGAACGCGAACAGCTGTGGCAAATAATGCACAAGTATGGTTTTCCGGACAAACTGGCAGCTAACCAAAGCTACCCTGGAGCGACTGGAAGTGGTTGATGAGTTCGTGTATTTAGGATCTCTGGTAACCGCCGACAATGATACGACTAAGGAGAATCCCACACTCGTGTGGTCTGATTTTCTCACACGCGTAATCATTCTTACGAACACGCCGGCATAAGCATCTCTTTAAAACTCTTATTTTTTCATGCACTGCAACTAGTTTATCCGACTGAGTATTTATCTAACAGCTAATCAATAAGAACTAATTGAGAAACCATTTATAGAATATAGATGCACTCGACTGGAATCCGCAAGGACAACGCAGAGGCTCATGGCGACGCAGCTCAGCCAGCGACATCCAGCTTTGCTGACGAGAACCTGTTCTGGCGACTGGTGAAAGCCACGGCGAGTAACCGTCGGCAGTGGAGATCTCGGATTTCATGTCTTTGTTCTGCCGGACACGGACCAATAAGTAAGTAAGTTTGTAAAATATGAATGAATAATGTTGAGAATTCGATTGAATTAAAAGAAATATTGAAATAAGTACACTTAAGTCTCGTTTTACGCCCCCTACTGGGGGGACGTGAAAAATCGTTCGTAAAAAAGCGGACGTTAATTCAAATTTTGGACGTAAAAAAGAGGACGTTTATTCAAATTTTGAACGTAAAACAAAGCTTTGGACGTACAACAGTGAACGTAAAAAGCAATCCCGTAAAATGAATGGATGTAAAAAAATCTAGTGGCATGGAATGGTATTTTCGGTAAGCTTTTAATTATTCGTTACACTCAGTGTTTGTTCTAGATTTTTAGCAAGACATTTCCTTGATATTTGTTTTTATTGACATGTATTTTATTATTTCCGACTTAGATAATGGCTGAACGTATAATTTCAAGTAAATCACTCATTACTATTACGCATATGCTACTTTGCTAAAACTTAAATAATGATTAGATAAACCAGCAAATGGTCATGACTTGCAACACTCGCATTGTGACAACAAACTTTGTTAAATATTTATGCACTGCTCAGGGCATCTACTCCTGGGAGAACTTTACCCTCCAATAGTTCCAGTGATGCACCTCCGCCGGTTGAGACGTGTGAAACTTCCGATTCAGTTCCCCACTTGGCGCAACAGGATGCTGTGTCTCCACCACCAATAATGGTAACGGCTCCCGCTTTAGTAACCGCTACGACGCCATCCATTACAGCTTTTGTTCCTTTAGCAAAGTTAGGGAACTCGAATACGCCGGGTGGACCGTTCCATACAATGATCTTGGCACGTGCAATTGGGGCAGCAAATGCCGCTTGAGATTTCGGTCCTACATCCAAACCCATATGTCCAGCTGGGATACCACCCTCAACAGTAGCCTCGCCGACTGCCGCATTCTCGGCAAATTTGTCACCAGTGACGAAGTCTACTGGCAAATGCAGTTGAACGTTGTTCTTCTTTGCTTTATCGACCAGTTTTTGGACAATCTTTGATCCTTCTTCATCGAACAACGAGCCACCGATCTCCATATTGTTCAAAACTTTCAAGAAAGTAAATGCCATACCACCACCGATGATCATCTCATTGACCTTGTCGAGCAAATTTTCAATCAACTGGATTTTATCCGCCACTTTAGCACCACCAAGAATGGCAAGGAATGGACGTGGTGGGTTATCAAGAGCTTGCGAAAAGTATCGCAGTTCTTTATTAAGCAGTAATCCGGCAGCACGCTGGCTATATCCTTCGCCCATCATCGAACTATGAGCGCGATGGGCTGTTCCAAAGGCATCATTAATGTAGACATCCCCAAGCTTAGCTAAGCTTTCTCTAAAAGTTTTAACCTTGTCCTTGTCGGCTTTAATCTGTAAAAACACGCGTGTTATTATGTGTACTAATCTAATCACATTTCACTTGATGCAAGCACCTATGACATAATATTATGCAACCTGTTTGAGTATTACAATGAATGAATAGAGCAGCGGAGTTTGACACACCTAGAAAATGAAAATGGTTTCATACCTTATTTCCGGAAGCATCAACACCTTTTCCCTCTTCCTCCACATAGAATCGAACATTTTCTAGCAAAATTACAGAACCAGTCGCCGGATCCTTACAGGCACCCTCCACATCAGCGCCCACACAGTCGTTCAAGAAAGTGACATCGCGACCCAAGAGTTTCTTCAATTCATCTGCTACCGGTGCTAGGGTGTATTTAACATTCTTGTTGCCATCCGGACGTCCCAAATGCGATGCGAGAACTACTGACTTTGCGCCCTTATCCAAAGCATACTTAATACTGTCCAGTGCAGCAACTATGCGCTGATTGCTAGTAATCTTTCCCTCTTTGATAGGAACATTGAAGTCCACCCTTCATGTAAAACAAAATTTGTGCAAGTTATTTTTGAAGCTTTCTATATCTATTGGTAATTTACTTACCGCATAAAAACACGCT
Source organism: Sabethes cyaneus (assembly GCF_943734655.1). NCBI lineage: Eukaryota > Metazoa > Arthropoda > Insecta > Diptera > Culicidae > Sabethes > Sabethes cyaneus. The sequence goes on along the minus strand of NC_071355.1, from coordinate 156,210,492 downwards.
TTCCTTTCAAGTCAACATTTTCGATACTAAGCTTATTGAGAGCCATTATTGAGCCACTTAATGGTTTAAAGATTCGCAGCAATAATCTAGAAGCCAAGAGCGAAATTGAACCGATTGTTTTCCGACAAGCACTCGTCTTCAAATGATACTGTGTAACGCCGAAAATTTGTTCTGAATGTCACATCAAGGACAAGCATGACAACGTTCGCGAAGGTACCGTTAGCGGCAGGGATGCCAAAAATATAACACCGTTATTTCCATCATGATGCATTAACTGATCGAAATAAGGAAGAAGGGGGTATGGCTCGACAATTTTCACACAATCGATTATTTATTTTCTCTACCTATACATCTTGTAATTGTGTTAACATGGACGAACTCCGCTGGGTAGCTGTCCATCTCGGCTTAGTTCGCGATTACGAATCTGAAAGAGATTCCGTAGGTTAGTATCAGTGTGTGACGATAAAAGTAAAAATATTTCCCTCCTTCTTTTATTTGCACATACAAAACTTAAACAAATATAAGCAACTTAGTAGTCACGAATGTGAATTTAATTTTTTAGTTGGGCTAACTGACAAAAGAGCAAAACTTATACTGTTGGTGACGTCAATTAGGAATAAGATTGTTTATCGAATTATAGTGCATCGTTGTTCGAGTACGATAATGTCGTTGACTAGGGCAAAGTCACGTCCCAACAAACATTTTTATTTAAGAACTACTTAGCTGACCCGACAAACTTCGTATTGCCACAAATTAAACTGTGTTGTACATAAATCGTGAATCTCGGATGACCTTTGGCACAATCTTTAGTTTTGCAAGTTTCTGGGGAGTTCATGGGTGTTTTAATTTACAAAGTTTCTTCACAGTAAAGTAGAAAACAACTCCCCCCATTGCTTAGCATGATAAAATAAAGCGGATAGCATTTAAATATTCACCATCATTACAAACCATTTCGCCGAATACCATTTTGCGGAACACCAATTCTCGTTTGACCATAACGCGGGATATAGAGTTTCGCAGAATACCATTTCGCGAAAAACCTTACGCGGTATGTACCATTTCACGGAAAATCTTTTCGTAGAAAGTATCATTTCGCGGGGTGACCCAACTGAAGGAAAGTAATAGAGGTCAGTAGATCTAGGAAAATAAATTAACCTAGATAGAGGTGATCTCTAAGGGGGGCTGGCCCCCCCGGTGGCCAGCGCTTCCGACGGCAGGTCGCCGGCAACACTCGCGGCTTGTGGCCGTCTCGCGCTGAATTATCTAATGTTACTATTGATAGTTTTTGGTGGTCTTGTTATTGATTAATGTTTTATGAAAGAGTCTAAAATTTCTCGAGTTCGATTAGTTTTTGAGTTACGCAAAAATTTCTGTTTTATTTGTATGAGAGTCCTTATCCCCCTACCACAGGGGTGAGGGGTCTCAAACCATAATTAAAAAAATTCCTGCCTGCAAAGCCCCTCACATGCCAAATTTGGTTCCATTTGCTTGCTTAGTTCTCGAGCTATGAGAAAATTTGTATTTCATTTGTATGGAAGCCCCCCCTCTTAATAGGGAGAGGCAGGGCTGTCATTCGCTCACACTATGCGCCCAATGTTCCAATATTATGCCTTGTCGTACAGAGCGATTCGGCAACACACCTCTACAGTTAATATGCACACAGCGTACGAGCGAAAGCAGAGTGGGAGCGAACGACAGCACTCGGTGAAAATCGCCCAGTGAGTGACAAACAGCACTTGGTGCTGCCCTTTGCCACACTCCGTGCGGAATTGCGCAAAAAAATTGTTTTGTATTTACAAATTTTCTGCCCTTTTAAAAGTGAAAATACACGCTGCACTGAACAACTAATATGGTCTATGTTAAGTTAGTACGGATCAGGCACCACAACAGTAAAAATGTTTTTTTCAATCACACCACTTCAAATGACCCAGCGCAGGGTGTACAATCCAGCCGCGCAGAGTGCGGCTCTTGGTGTGGTAAAGCACGCAGCAAATTTATCACTCTGCGTTTGCGACTGCCTTTTGTTGGTGCGCGTAAAACAGGAAAGAGCGTGTTTAGCAAAAGAGACACTGAAGGGAATTTGTGGGCGAACACACACCGCATGGCGAGTGTTGTGTTGTTTAAGAATGTGTGTCTTTTGGTCTGCGCTGCGGTTTATGCCACCTCTGGGGAGAGGGGTCATTATTCTTCTCCTAAAGAGAGGAGGGGTCTTAATTCTCCATAGAAAAAAAATTGCTTACAAAAACATCCACATGCTAAATTTGGTTCCTTTTGCTTGATTAGTTCTCGAGTTATGAGGAAATTTTTTTTTCTTTTGTATGGGAGCCCCCCACCTGAAAGGGTAGGGGGTCCTAACTCATCATAGAAAAAAATCATGCCTCCAAAAACACCCACATGCCAAATATGGTCCGTTTGATTAATTAGTTTTCGAGTTATGAGTCAATTTGTATTTCATTTGTATGGGAACCCCCCTCCCTAAAGTGGGAAGGGCTCTAAATTCACCATCGAAAAAAAATTTGTCTCCAAAAACACCCACATGTTAAATTTTGTTCCATTTGCTTGATTGGTTCTCGAGTTATCAGGAAATTTGTATTTCATTTGTATGGAAGCCCCCCTCTTAAACGCGTGCAGGGCGCTATAGTTGATAGGATGAATTGCTTATCAACTTAGGGACTATATTGGCACACTTCATTTCAGATATAATAAATTTAAGTTTGTCACGAGGTTTTCAAGCCACCGTAAATCTCGCATGTGTATAATATTTCTCGATATAAATTTTCAAACTATGGTTCATTATGTAGTATCATTACCATTATATTTCATTTATAAAAAAGTTGTATTTTTGATCTTAAGTTTCTTAATTACTGGCAGTACATGAAAATTTCCGAATATCCAGGTTGGTCTCATATAACCGGTGTTTACAAACTGAGAATCCTTTCGTATGGTAATTTAGCATCGTTTGCTTCCGTGTCTCGCTCATTGCATTTTTCTGACAGCGGTTATTTTAGAACGCCATTTTGAATTCATTTGAGCACACTTAGCTATGGTGTGTTTACAAACCGGAACTTTTATTGCAATCTTATAAACGTGCATTTTAATCGTAAAATCGGTTACCTAGGAACATCGCGCGTTATTTTTATCATACGATTATCAAATATCAAAAACTTAATACCTTTTATACAGCTTAGGGAGAAGTCAAAGTCCTTAAGCAAGTTCTATGATCAAAGGATGCCCAAATGGTATCTCGCGCAGTCAATGTTTAGTTTTTGATGAATTGCCAAATAGACACGTTTGTCTCAGGATAGCTTTCGTGTACAGCAACAAAGGTCTATCGGTATTTAATAACTGACCACGCGCGATTTCGAACGAATCGCATATGTTGATAGTACATAACTTTCGGTGCGGTAAATCGATTTTTCATAGTTTTTTTCTTATATCGGTATGTCGCATCTCAACTACCGGTTTCGCAATGGCCACGTAACCAAAAACGACCTCAAACCGTACGCGAGATCGAATGACAGTGATCGCACCACCTGCCTCGGTGGATCCAGATCAATTCGTTTCTACTTACAACAACTCCTTCCTGTGACACTTGTGGATGATGCAGAGGATTCCTCGGTCTCTAGTAGCAGCAAGTGTCGGACTAACATTCCTTTCCCTCGCAAATTGATCTGCATGGGCGTGGCCAGCTTTGCTATTGATCATCATAAAGGATTAGATCACCACAAAATGCACACTGAGAATGATCTGCTACCTCCTAGTCCCAAGCATCATTCTGATGGATCTTTGTGCAGTCTCAGCTGATCTCGATCAATCGTGGGCAACTCACGGGCGGTCAAATTATGCTATGCTATGCTATTTGTATGGAAGCCCCCCTCTTAAAAGGGAGATTCCCCTTCTAAAGAGGAGAGAGGTCACAATTCACCATAGAAAAAATATTCGCCTGCAAAAACACCCACATGCTAAGTTTGATTCCATTTGCTTGATTAGTTCTCGAGTTATGCAGAAATTTGTGTTGCATTTGTATGGGAGCCCCCCTCTTAGTGGGGGGAGGGATTTCTAACCATCATAAGAACCTTCCCTATATGCAAATTTTCACGCCGATCGGTTCAGTAGTTTTCTATTCTATAAGGAACATTCGGGCAGACAGACAGAAATCCATTTTTATATGTATAGATAGCTTATTCATGTATTGTATAGCTGAAACCAATGGACCAAGTACTTGATAAGCTGCTTTATAACAAAAATGTTCGTTGGGTTAGCTGCTTCATCGTTAGAGGACTCCAAGATAATGCTCGATTTGGCCTACTGACAATAGCTCCAACGTGTATTTATCTTATCCATATCGATGAGAAACCGCAGCGGTGATAATATGCAGCCCTGTCTCACTCACTAACCCTTACAGGGTCAGATAAGACGCCATTGTGCAACCTTGCACGAGATCGTCTCGTACCGAGCCTCGATGAGGTGGACTAGCTTATCCGGAACACCTCTACGCCTCCTAAGTGCGCCCCAAATGTTTTCGTGGTTCAGTCGGTCGAACGTCTTTTTGAAGTCAACGAACACCAGCAGAAGAGAATCCTGATTTGCTCCAATATAATAATCTGGAATCAAATAAAAAGAAAACTTATCCAATTTGATTCTACTATGTATATTTATTCTTGACAGATACGTATTTCGCGAACTTCGAATACAGACACTGAGGAAGCCTGCAAGTTATAGGCGAAATACGTATCTGTCGTGAATAAAATATACATAGTAGAATTAAATTGGATAAGTTTTCTTTTTTTATTTAATTTTAGGACATTGACATCGGTTATTATAGTCCGAGCCTTAGAAGATCTTATATGCCCGATCTCAAGAAGAACCTTTAACTCGAAAGCAGAAATTATCGAGGTCAAAAGTTTACTTCAGCAATTATTGAGATACAAAATTCGTTCCGAAATGGCGAATCCAATTTGGTTTTCTAAAGGGACGATTTGTACGGGGTCACAGATAATACAGTAGGATTCAAGATAATGCTCAGCATTATCTTGATTATCATTATCATTGATTATCAGCATTATCTTATCGGAACAGTTCAAAACGTAGAACCATCCGTTATACATTTGGAACCAGTTCCGAAATTATCGAACTTCGAAGTTCGGAAACAGACACCGAGGAAGCCTGCAAGTCGTAGGCGAAATACGTATCTATCAAGAATAAAATATACATAGTAGAATTAAATTGGATAAGTTTTCTTCTTTTTATTTAATTTTAGGATTCGTATTCTACTAAGACGCTCCAAAAACTTCAGTCGATATCAATGTTCCAAATTGAGCGGGAAGCAAATGAAATCTATTTTCACGTGAGCGAGTATGAGAAATATAGCATCCAACGGGTACGCCATTGACGCACGAGTACAACAAACACGCCTGTGCTGTGTGCAGACATTCTGCTACCTACACACTCGCGAATACACACACGTAGCGTCTATTGGCATAGTCCACTCACAAGCCCAACAGCTCGTGAGCAATTAGCTGCCCGTAAGGGCTAGCCGGCACACTGGGATACAGATATTGCATCATTTTTTTCTTTTCTTCTTCATCTCACGTTGATTCTACACGCGGATGAGAGCGAGAGTCCACAAGAGATGTTTATGCCAGTTCGTTAGAACGAGTATGCGTATGAGAAAATTATACAACACGAGTGTGGGCTTCGCAACACTGCTCATTTAACTAAATCCTGTCGTTGATTGATGATTCCAGCAAAACAATTCGCCCTCGTCAGGGTCGTTTTGCAAACCTCCCTGTACAAATTGGCTAAAGTCAAGATAAAGAACCATTCAAGCGTTTCGGAGTTGTGGCAGTACATACAAATATACATCGATCTTTATATTAGGCAATTCCAATTGTTTTTGCCTTCTAATCATTAATCGTTCTTGTACCAAAATATAAACTAAAGAAAATATTTTTAATACATTGCAATGTATATTTGCAATTATTGAATGACTTTTCGAAGAAGGGGTTCTCTGACCTCTTGTGGTAGAAATAGGTGCATAAACTGTCGGTAGGCTTCGTGTTAACAGTTCTATCAATACAAGTCGAAAAATCGCTTTTTTTAATTCTATTGTATCAAAACCATTGCGATGGAATGAATAGCCTAAGCCTTCTAGCTATGCACTAATATAAACTGGTTTGAAATTTCTTTTTTTTTTCTTTACGTAAATAGAGAATGCTTCATTTTGTATTAATAAATTTCGTATATTTTTGCTATCTGGCTTAATTACTCGAGGGTGCGCAGATCATTTCACCGCAAATGTAACTATCGACTATATGGAACTATATGGAAACGGAGTACGCCATATGGAAGATAGTACTGCCACGTTTGCGTTGATCGTTTAACCCTCCAACACACATTTTCATCATAATAACAAATGTAAATCTGCTTGTTTGTTAAGGAATTTATTTGATTCATTACACATTTAATATAAACATCTAAGCAAAACGCCCCGCTAGTAAAGTTTTCTTATGCGTTGTTACTAGGTATTTCCGCACATGTGTTTTATATTTATATATATCTTTCTAAATTGGAAAATAATTGTAAAGTAATAAAAAATAATAATTGTGTATAATTTGAAACAGTTACAATTATTACCACTTTCCCATGAATGCTTTACGGTATCGCAATACTTTAGTACGGTTCTGTGAGATGCTTCTGTCAGCTGCAGCTGGTTCTTGGTAGTGACTATGGTGACACTGGTTAGACTGTGCCGAACACGCGTCATCCTCTTCATCTTCTTCCTGGATGGTGTCGTTCTCATCGTCTGCATCGTCACTTGGTGGTCGTTGTGGATAGTGTCTGGTGATTTTCGAGGGATAATTTCCATTTTCATCGCTCCTTTCAAACACTTGCCGCTGGCATTGCGCATTGCTCTGACTGCTGTTGTTGTTCGTTGACCGTGTGGTACAATTTGCATTGGTGGATGAACCGTAACTGTTGTTATTGTTACAGATAAATCTGAAGCGACTACTAAAACTGTGCTCATTGCAATCCAGCTAGCTAAGTAATGTTCGAATCTCTTTGTGCATGTGACAGAGGAAGTCCACGTAACTAGCGGAACCATCAGTCATGCCACGATCTTCAACCAGGAAGTGACGCAAAACGCTCTCCAATTTGTCTCGTTGCTTAACCAGGGTGAGCTATGAAATCAAATAAACACTGAAAATAAATCGGATTACGTTGGATATAACTACACCATACCCTCATGCACCGATGCTTTCCGTTCTGTATACTATCGACGATACCTCGCACACGTTTGGAAAGTGGATTATCGAATACTGGTAAACCCGTACGATCAGTGTCAATTTGTTGTGTGCATTGAGCTCCAAACACGGATAGTGTAAATTCTGACGACAAACCCAGCCCAAGCCACATAAACATATGTACGCCATTCTCTGTAACAAATTGTTTTCATTATCTTTTGTTCAAAATATCTATCTACTTTAAGATATTTACCTAAGATATAAGCACCATCTTCCATCATCTTATCAGCGGTGCAGCGAATGAAAGCTGGAACATTCGTATCATCTACCTTAACATCGTGAACCGGTACCAAACGCGGATAGAAGAATTGAACGGAAGTCGGCAGATCCATGCTCATAACAAAGTAAATCACGTACGATCGGTCATCCACAGTCAGATCGGAACCACCGGAAAATGCATCGTTTTTCAGTAAACACGAGATATACAATGGCAGCAGCTTCATGCACTCGGGCAGGATTAACTGTCCTGCCGAAGTTGGTGAGGCGCAATTTTTCCGATAGCAAGCCAAGATCTGCGCCGCCCGATTGATGAGCGAATCTTTAATCATTTTCGGAGAATTTTCCAGCAATTTGAAGAGACCTTGTTTAGCGAAGAACAAGATTGCCGTATCCAAATCGCAAGTGCGGAACAAATCCGCCAACTGATTGCAAGTTTTCAAGCTGAGATTAAGAATACGTAAACGACGTTGCCCGGAACAGCTGGTATATAGAAGTGCAACTTGTATGAATACATTGTCATCGGTTAGCTTATCGTCATGCTTGATCTCAATCGCCACCGATTTGTCACAATCTGAAAATCTATAGTTTGAGAAACGGTACTTTTCGTCGCTTGAATCTGATACTTACCGATGCTGGCAATTTCCATATCGGTAGTGTTGGACATGAAAAAATGACCGAAGAAATCTGTTGGTCTTATTCCAGTTGAAGTACGTACACGCATAACAGTTTCAAAGGCGATTGGTCGCGAAATGTTTTTGATTAAATCATTGACTAAGCGTTGTCCATCGATGTCGGCCTAATTGAAGTGGAAAAGACGTTAGGAGTAAACATACGTGCGACATACTAGCCACTTTCGAATCATTACCTGGAAGTATGTATATTTGTAGATTTCACCACCGGTTAATCTGGAAATTTGACCGATAGTGGCCAGATCTATGTATGAGTTGTTGAATACAAACAGATCTACTGATACGCCGGCTCCAACACATTCTTGACCAAGCATATTGTAAACTGTCGATTGCGGAGCTGTAAGGGACGGTTTAATTATATCTAATCTAATTACAGAACCATTAGGACTTACTTAGTACCGTTTTCTCCTTATCCGTTCCTAAGAGTTTTCGATCATCGCGTAATTTTAGTTTTCCTGGCGCCTCCGCTGTTGGTAGTGAAGAATGGAACACGTACAGCTTACCTGCGCACTCTGAAGCTTTCAAAGCCTCAAGACCTGCTTGTAGCGCTGGCAACAGAATGGTTTCCGTTTCGCGGGTATCGCCAAACATTCTGGGTATTTGTTCCATTAATGCGTCAATAACGGCAGCTGATTCTTCAGGATCAACAAGAAAGCCGTCCAATAATGGCATAAACATTTCCTGTTGCAATAAAATTAGCTATAACATAAGTATTAAAAATAACGTTGGCAATACAACCTGAACGTCTCCGACGACCATCATCTGTGGCTGAGCAAGACTGCTCTTTACGTTGTAGAAATGAACCGAGCTATTGTAGGTAATGAAGCCCACCTTCATCGCGCTTCGTTGCTGGCCTTCGTCGACAGGCAAGTTTTGAATAATGTTTTTCATCTCCGAGCAAAGTAGGTGAACCAAGCCCGATTTAATGTTATTGTAGGAAACATCAATCAGGAAAATCATCGCTGGTGGCTTGGGTGGCGTATTGTTGCGACAGTAGTCTTTGGTCGCGACGAATTCATATGTCCCGAGAACCAGTTCGGGACGCTCGTATTTATCCATACGCTGACCAGTATGGTCGAGATGCTGGAAGTACTCAGTAGGTACATCCGTGGTGGCTTTGCACATCAAGCACTGGAAACGCCGACCACCGTCAATAAATTGCATGAATGGGCACATGTAAGCCTTACAACGAATGCATCTAATGGGCCCCAGTTCACCAAAATTGACGATCGGTGGAGCTAACTCTTTCTCGGCCACACGTGCAAATGGAGAAACGATGAGTGCAAATGGAACTGCACTCTGCTTCATCATATCCGTATTAATCGGTACATTATACATTGTCGAGCGAATGAAACGTGGACCGGAATTTCCTTGATCCTGTGTTATAAAATCTGAAGTCACCAGAGGTGGCACCAAACCGGCTTGATTGGTAGCAAATACTCCTCCACAATTGCATTGATTTTCTTTTATTACTTGAATCGGATTGGGCATGCTGTCCGGGTCGAGACGTTTCTGCTGTGGCGGCGACGGCATTCCGCCTTGCGGGTAGCCGGGCATCTGGTTAAATCCTTGTGGACCAGGAGGCTGCTGGAATTGTGAAACATTTTATGTACGATACTCTAAACTGAATGAAATCATGAATGGCCTGCAGAATGCTTATGGATTATCGTTGACAATACTGCCAATTCATAGATCTCAATACCAATTTGCTGATTTCACAACCAAACGTAGTTTAACCAAAAGTATTAAAACAACTAATTAACATCATTTCAATAGAAAATAATGGACAAATTTTTTCCAAAATTTGCAAAGCAAAGCAACGTCTAGGTAACTAATATTCCGCTTTCAGAACTTCACCTTCTGATTTTTATTCGTATAGAACTTTACAGCCAGCTGTGAGAGTAACGCGGTAATTGCGGGATTAGTGCTACGATCCTATTGACTCTAGCAGCCGAATATCAGATGATTGGGTTATTAAGTTAACGTTGTACCTGGAGAGGCTAACTGGGAATTTTTGAACTAAATTGTTCGAACGCTAGAAATAAAATTATTGGCATTTAGAAATATAGCTGATTGTGATTGTGAGCTGAGCTTTTTGTGAAAAGCTGACAAAAATATTGCTTTAGTTACCGCGGCATAACGCTTATAAACACCGTTGCAGGAAACCTTTGCTGGCGAATACCAGTATGGTTTTCGAGAGGAATGCTCCACGACGAACCAAATGTTCATCTTGCGATCTTCGATAAATTCCAGGAATTCAACTTGCAAATTCACCATTTGTTTATAGACTTCAAAACGGCGTACGATTCAGCTAAACGAAACGAGCTGTGGCGGATTATGCTTGAATATGGTTTTGCAACAAAACTTATTAAACTGATTCGTGCTACCCTTGCTGGTTCAAAATCAAGCACCAGAATAGCGGGCGAGACATCGCACTTGTTTGTGACGCTGGATAGTTTGAAGCAAGATAACGGACTAGCGAATTTGCTGTTCAACATTTCATTGGAAGGTGCTATACGAAGGGCCGGCGAGCAGAGATACAGTACCATCATCACGAAATCTCACATGCTCCTAGCGTTTGCGGACGACATCGATATCATCGCTGTTAGCCGTAGAGCTGTGGAAGAGGCGTACACACATCTTAAAGATGAAGCTGCTAGATTAGGGCTTGTCATAAACTCTTCCAAAACGAACGTAGACGTAGAAAGAGAGCGACCGACGAGCTCTTGGTGATTTAGAGCGTAAGATCTTGCGATCACTTCCTGGCGCCATACTAGATAGAGAATGAATGTGGCGCAGGCGTATGAACCATGAAATATACCAAGTAGGTATACAAAGATGCGGATATTGTGAGGCGGCAAACACGGTAGGCTGCGATGAACTGGTTATGTGATAAGGATGCCGGCTGAGACCAGCTAAAACAATATTTAGCAGAGAAGGTGACGACTTCGAGGCAGATCCCGTACCCGTTGGACGAGCACTGTTGACGCAGCGAGTGTTAGTGGCGATAAGAGAGTGGCAACCCAAGACCGAGAAACGTCGATAAACGGATTGTCGCCAAATGCTCCAGAAATGTTGGGAATGCAACGCACACATCACGCATCATATTTTCGTGGATTTCATGGCAGCATACGATACAGTCGAGTGCGAACAGCTATTACAGATAATCACGAGGACGGTTTTTCGGACAAACTGAACTGACGCGGCTGGTCAAAGGTACAGTGGAGCGAGTGATGTGCTTCGTGCGTGTTTCGGAGGCACCCTGAAATCCCTTTGACTCGCGTAAAGGGCTGCGGAGTTGAGTGTCCCGTGCTCTTCAACATCGAGCGGGCATCGAAACGACAGGAACGTTCTACGGAAAAGTAGTCAACTCTTAGCCTTCGCAGACCTTGACATTATCACTAAACCTTGGGACGGCGGAGGCAATCTACGCAAGACTAAACGCATGGTACGAAGATTGGGCTACCAATCAATGCTTCGAAACCCAAATATACGGTAGGAGAGGCTCCAGAGAAATCAACGTTCGCCTTCCACCGACAGTGACGAATTGGAAGTGATTGATGAGTTCATATATTTGTGATCTTTGATCACCGCCTTCAATAATACTAGTAAGGAGATTAAACGACGCATTCAAACTGGAAGTCGAGCCTACTTTTCCCTCCGAAAGACTGGAGTACAGTGGAAAGCAATTCTTGAGATACAGGAAGAGCCACCCCGGTTCTATGCTACTAGGAAAAGAATGATATAAATATAATTGCTGTCATTTCACTGTCACAAAAATCAAATTATGTAAATATCAATTCGATTTCAAAATAGAATGGTCATTAGTGATTTTTTCTTGTTAAAAATCATTGTTATTTTATATTAATCTGTACGTATTGACCAGCTACCGATTCCTGTTTTTATATTAACTTGCTCGAAAAGTATAACAAGTTAACTCATGAAATATTAAAACTTTAAAAAAGAAAAAAACTGTAAAATGTGTTAACTCGTCTTATCGTTGACAAATTAGATATAAAGTCTATAATATAAAACTCACATTATATCCATGAGCATGCGGAGGCGGTAGATGAGGAGGACCTGGCATCTGGCCGGGTTGCGGAGGATAAACAGGCATTCCACCAGCCGACGATACCGGTGGCATTCCTGGTGTCATTGCTGGGGGCATAGCTGGTCCGGATGGGTATTGATTGGGAACGTTACCAGTGGGTGGCATCGGAGGCATTCCAGTTGGACCGGTGAAATGTTGTGGTTGTTGTTGTGAAGGTGCACCAGATTGTGGTTGATACTGCACTTGATTTGGCTGTGGTGGATATTGCTGCGGTTGCTGAGTTGGTGTTTGTTGCGGAATTTGTTGATACGCTTGTGTTGGCGGAAAAGCTGGTGGGACACCAGGCATTCCTTGCGTGGGATAGCCCATAGGCGGTTGACCAGGTCTGGGTGTGGTAGTTGGTGGAAACTGGGCACGCGGTACACCAGATGACATAGAGGGCATGGGTGGCATTCCTGGCTGAGCTGGCAATGCTTGTTGGTGGCCATTTGAAAGGCCATAGTTCTGTCCGGGTGCTGGTGGGGGCCCATTTTGTAATGATGGCTGAGCTGCAGCTGGGAAAAATCCTCCCGAAGCTGGTGCTGTCATTGATGGTGGTCTACCAACCTCTGCTCGGTTTGGAAACGGTGGACCACTTACATTTGCTTTTGGTGCCCCTCCGAGTGACATATTTTGAAATTGGTTGGGAAGCTTAAAAAGTTATACATTTATTTATTGAAATTTTTTACTTAGTTAGAAAACTTTACATTTTGCGTAGCTCCATTCACAGGTGGGGGTGGACCCTGGCCAATTGGAGCCTGCTGCCAGCCCTGCGGGGGCTGTCCATATGAAGCCATTTGGGGATTCATTAGCAGCGATTTAAACTGCAAAAATAAAACTATAATGGATTATTTTTTGCATCCATCATCTACAGCGATGACATGGAACTTTGTCAAGAAATTCTCTCAGGGGAAGTGTCGAGTAATAAAACTTTCTTTTATCGACATGCAAATCGCTCGGCTGGTCAGAAAATTTACCTTTTATCAACTAAACTGTACAATTAATCACTCTGCTGCTAGAAAACACAGATTTTAGCATAATTTAAAAGCAATTTAAGTATAAAAGCATACAATTTGCAACCGATTTTGCTTTACTTTCCACGTCAGACATGCACAAGAAAACAGAAAAATGTCAAATTACATGACAGAACCTTTACACAGCAAATAAAAATTAATGATACTTCGAGCTAACATTCTTAGGACAACATTACCGGTGAAAAAAAATTTATTTCAACTGAGTGTTTTTCGCGTCACTCCCACCCAAGTGTCCCAAGTAACAACGGTAGTTGAATTGCAAGAGCAATTGTTGTTTACGGGTTGGTTTTAAGTGATCAAAGCTGCATAAAGTAAGCATGGTGTTTGAATAAGCGGGGATTTAGCTATTTTAAGTTTTTCAAACCAGCCCTCATCCACGCCCTCTTCCAAAAACTGATCGACAAGCTTAATATTGGATCTTTCTGCTAAACAATCCACTTCTTAACAGCCAGTTTACAATAGCGAATTTATTTATTCAATCCAGGTTGGAACTGGATGAATTTTATCTGTCAGATAGGAGCAAATGAACACAAAAAATTCATCCGGTTGGCATCTCTATATCGAGCTGCAGTAAGTGACAGCAACTGAATGTCCCGCGGGCTCAAAATTTGACAACAGGCCCAAAACAATGTCGAGTGAAACGTATAGCGAAGAAGTGCTATCTCATTTCTGCTCACGCTATCATGTAGGCACCCAAAACATAGTTGCCTACCAATAGGCGGTGCCGCGGTGCTTCCCGCTTACGAAAATTTCGGATGCCTGGCAGAAATCGAACAGAACCAGTCTTCATTTTTCACCCGATTCTCTTTATGTCAAATGTGACACTGAGGCAGGAGAAAAGCGGTTCATCAGTTTTGCAGTTTCGGGCAAAAGGTAAGAGAATAATATGGAACATGACAAAGCAGGTATAATTTAATTGTTAACCTGTTTATTGCACGCTTCGTGCTGCTACAGTCCGCTGCTGCTACCCTCCAAAAAAGGAGGGAAAGCTGAATTATAACAAAAACGGTTTTTATTCGAAACCTCTGGCAGAAATCGAACAGAAATCCGGAAGAAAAACCGAGGCGAAATTTCTGCCCGAATCGGATGTGTCATTTCTGCTAGTTTTCACGGGTGACGGCGGCCAGAAATCCGGCAGAATGTCTGGCAGAAAAAGTTTTTCGCTGCCAGATTTTTGTTCGATTTCTGCCGGACGCGCCTGAGCAGGAATTATAAATCTGATAGGCGAATAAACGCAAAACTAATGAAGCCCATGCGACTCCTACATTTGGCTGTCTGAACTAGGAAAATGATGATCAGTTACAAATTTTCGCTGGACGGATATACAAATCAAAACATTTTTCAATTAAATCTCAGTAAAATGAATATTGCGAACATTGAATTTTCTGCAGCGGGTTAGAAATCTTATTAACCAGCTAGCGCACTGGTGGTTGCAAATGAAATGTGTACTTAGGACAAGTAAATTGAGATCCGGATTTAGTTTAGGTGTGTGTGGTTATGTTTATAGGTTCCAGACCGAAAAATTTAGATCCAGATATATTCATGAAAGTGTTCTATATATTGTTTAAGGTAATTTCAATGATTTTAAGCAAAATTATAACAATATTTCATACAAGGCATGTTGAATCAATGTCCTTATTGTTTAGTATTTATTATGTAATAAAATTATAAATGGTTTTAAATAAAATGCAGGCAAATAAAAATTATAGTAAGTATATATGTTATTTTCTAACCCAACCATAACATTTGATTGATTCCAAAGCGCGCAGTTTTAAAAAAAATTCAAATTCGCTTCTAATGATTTTAGTTTTCTATGTGTTTTGACAGCTCGAAATAAAAATATCATCATTTTTACCGCGGCGCCAACTACTTGTCGAAGTTGTCGAATGAAGCTTTTGTTCACCTATTGATTTTATGATTTTATCAGCACCTGCTTAGCGTGTAGCTGTTACAGCTGTCATTTTCAGACAAGACATGAACGATGAACATGACGTGAGTTTTCGTAGTTGTCAAAACTCGGGTAGTTGAAAATTTTACTTATTCTTGGTCCAGATTCCCGAAAAACGTATACGTAATTCAAGAAATTTGTGTTTATTATTTGTTACAAGAGATTATTTCCTGAATTCCAATTACACAACATATAGACAAATATATACCAATAAATAAAAAATTGAATCACGTAAATTTCAACTCGCGAATTTTTTTCGGAAACCGCAAATAGAAAATAATGTCCGAAGATGGCAGCAAGAAACCTGATGTTCCATCGGGGTGCAACTCTGGCGACCAAGAGCTGGATGACTTGCTCGATAGTAAGTGAAACTGTTACATAATCGTATCATGCTTTTAATATTCGTATGCACTCATTATTCGGCAGGCGCTCTAGAAGATTTCAGCAAACATAAAGAGGAAAATGGAAAGCCCGTGAGCGGAGATAATCAGCAACATGACGATCCTCCAACTGAACAACTATGGAATGAAGAGTTCATCACGTAAGTTTGAATAATAACACACCACGAAAACAACTTTTATACCAGAGCTCATGACCAAGTGACCATATAATTCGTAACAGTTCACAGGCTAAAATGTTTGAGGAGAAGATGGCAGCGTTATTTGGTGGAGGAGAAACAGTTGACGCTGACCAGATCACTCTGGGATTTCAGCGTATTGCTGAAGCCGCAGCAATGGCTGTACGTGCAGCACCAGCAACTGTTCCGGCAGATAATATAGATCCTTCTGTCAGCCAAAGTATTACTGATGCGCTGAAGGGTTTGAGCGAAGGACGAGAAAACTTGCAGACACCGTTTTCCCCTGAGGACATTGCTGGTATGTTTGGGAATATCGACTTGAATGAGAGCGGCGAAAACAATGCGTTTTTGCCATTCATGCAAAACATGATGCAGAGTTTGCTGTCGTCGGAAGTGCTACTGCCTAGCTTAAAAGATCTAACAGAAAAGTATCCGGAATGGTTGAGAGAAAATGGCGATAAAATACCGAAAGAAGATAAGGAACGTTATGAAAAGCAGCTCAAACTAATGGAAGATGTTTGCCGGGAACTAGAGAAAGAGAAACCAGATGATTCGGCAGAAGTAAAAAGGGTTCGGTTTCAAACGGTACTAGATATGATGCAAACCATGCAGGATTTAGGTCAACCACCTGCTGATCTTGTAGGAGATCTCGGACCTGGAAACTTGAATTTGCCAACGATAGACCCGTCGACTTTCAGTGACCCCAACCAATGCGCTACAAGTTAATAAGTTTAGATTTAAATGGTCAGGAAGGTAATGGTTTTAGGTACTCCTCGAGAGTACGAAATTTTTCGTTATTATTTCGATGCTTTCAACGGTATATATTTTTTGCAAGTTCTTTGCTGCGGCATTACTGTTTGTTAAGTAGTAAAATTTCATTTTAAAATCACGTTATAGGTATTCCTATTGCCTTTAGGTGACTAGAAGTAAAATTTTACGCCTTACCGTACATGAGCAATAGTTGATTCAGTGTGATTACTGATTATTTGCAGATGAGTATATTTATACTTCTAATAAACGTATAATTCTGATATTCATAAGTACTTATACAATTTCCTAACGAACCGACCTGACTTGCCCAACCTGAAGTCCCAAGTATTTGTTGTTTCCTACGCCTACCTATTAGAAGTGGTCTATATTACCGGGTCGCACTCGATAACACTTGACTAAGCTAAATTTCATCATTCAACCTTCTGATCATCTTCGAATGGTATCCATTAAATATAGGTGTATCTATTTGCTTCGATTCATTGCTCCAAATCAGAAATAGTCCTATTATACTCAGTAAATAGACATACCTTCATAATTACGCATGGAATACGTTATAGTCCTTTAAACCTGAGCCTATGAATATATATGTAAATTCCAAAGTTACAACTACAAGACTGATTTTTTTTTATCAAAAGCGGTAGAACTAAATTACGGAGTAGAATATTAAAATTACTAGACACGATAAAAGTAATTACGCTTCTAAACGACGCAATTGATTAAAAACAAGACTCATGACGACCATCAAGTGGCCAGACGGACTTTATGTTTAGCAGGTTTAGTATCGGTAAGGAGGTTTAACCCTTTATAAGGCAGTGGCAACTATATTGCCACCAACAAAATTTTTTTATTTTGCTTCTATAATTATATTGATGTCATTATAGACACAAAACAAATATTTTTCGTTGGTGGCAAAATAATTGCCACGGCCTTATAAAGGGTTAAAGACTAAGAACGTAAAGCAACGAAACACTATACATGAAAACGCATTGGATGGTATGGATGTGATATTCAGAATTTGGAAAAAACGAGAAATAATTATTTGTACTTACAACTCTATTTAAACTGAAGCAAAATATAAGGCGCATCAAAGAAAGAATCGCCGTCTGCCCTCCATTTGGTGCCGCTTGTTGGTAATCAACCATTCGTAATCACCACATTTTACGTCGAATAAGCCCTGCTGAAGTGAGCGGAGTTTCAGAGTAAACCTTGGTCCCAGCTCGCGCAGCTTAACCCGTTTACCATTTTTATCGAACTCATACACATGATGGCGAAAGAATATAAAATCTCGCTGGTTGTGAAATGTGGCCACTCGACGGCCTTCGAATTCTGGTTCGTAGTGGAACAGCGCACCAAGCATACGTCCGATCGTTAGACCCAATCGAGTGGTAAAGTTGGTCAGTATCACCTCCGGTCGGTGACTCGTGATAACCGAATTTCGTTTCTTCATATCTTTCAACGATTTAAAGTTGCTCACCTTGAAGTGTGCAGTGGGTCCGTCCGGAAGATGAATCACTAAAAGCCCTTCCGGTTGCTTATTATTTTCGTTGATGACCACAATATCAGTGTATTCCTCTCGAATCGCACTCTTGCAGACTTTTTTCAAGGTAGCTTTATTTCTAGAATGGATCATTGCGTTAGGGATGATTTTTTCCATCTCTGCTCCGAACCGTCGAGTGCGAGTATGAGGTGTGGCATTGTATGTTATCAACACTTTCGGTTCATAACTCTTCTGAAAATATTTACTGAATTCATCATGGTCCAGATCATTAGCTACTTCTGCTTTATCGTCGTCGGTTACGATTGCAATGGCAGACTGATCTTGCTCTCTTAAGCTTTCAATTGTATGTCCGGCAGATTTCGGTCCACCTTCAAGTTTTCGTGATTTTCTGGCGGCCTTCTCCTTTTTCTTCTTTGAACCTTGCAAACGTTTAAATTTTTTCGACCGGATCTCCTTGTTTTTGATAAAATTGATTGGATTTATTACCGGATAACTGACATCTTCACCCTCCTCATCATCCTTTAGGCCCCTTTTCCGCCGCCTTTTTAGTTCTAGTTCCGCACGTTCCGCAGTTTCGCGAGCGGCCTTCTCATCTAGGTACTCTTGCAACCGTTTACGCTTTTTTTCACGCGGTTGACTTTTGGTCGAATTACTTTTCATAGTAGCTTCACTATCGCTGTCACTAGACATTTTTAAACAATCTTATTCAATACAAATTAACTAATGGCTTAAAGCAGTAAAACGAGTAAAACCACGTTGCTTCGCGAACGTTTAAGGGAGGACAACAAACGTTGTATGTGTGCGACAAATGACAAGAAACCACACCACAAGATTTTGTTTTCTTGTTTGTTCTGTGAGAATGAATGAGAAGAAGATATTTTTCCTTTTGTAATTTCGTCCGCAATGACAGATATTTACGAAATCCTACACAAGAGTGAAAAGGATATATGAATGCCGGCAGAGTTTACAGGCTTATAAATTTCTATTCTAAATAGAGTAAAATTTAAATTAGTTTCGTTAAATTTACACTGAAAGCAATTCGCTATGACGGAGCTGTTGATATTTTCCTGGTTTTTCTAAATACCGTGCACACTTAAACGATTCGGTAAAATTTACCGAAATCTAAACAGCTGAACGTTCGGTAAAATTTTTTATTGCACCAAACATTACTAATGATCTGTAAACGTCGATTGGCACTATCGAAATTTTTACCGAACGTTCAGCTGTTTAGATTTCGGTAAAATTTTACCGAATTCGGTGCTTTTTGTTAAGTGTGTGTACCGCCATCCGGGGTGAGATTGTGCCACGGGGGTGAGATTGTGCCAAAAACGAAAAATGTTTATTTGTGAAAATTTATTATATCTATAGAAACTGGTGACCTGAATTAAAAATGATAATGAACATAACATATTTATTCATAACTTAGAATGGAACACAGATAATATTAGCAAACTATTTAGCCTAAACAGGGTTTCAAAGTTCGCGATTAAAAATACTCGGAAATAACGCATGTAATAAATGTCCCGCATAAACCAACTCAAACAAGAAATTGCATCAACTTGCTATTTTGAAGGTATATAAACTAATCATTTACAATGTATTGAAAAGTTATTATGCGTTGGATAAGTTTTGATTACGAAAATAATATTTTTCGAAACTTTGTACTTTTCGAGCTTCACCGGGGTGAGATTGTGTCAAGCCATAACAATCGATCCATTTTGTGGATTTCACATACACAACAAAAATACCCAGTAAACCATTTGGTTTGTATATCTCGATTGCAACTGAGATATACGAAATCATATCTGAACGAAAAAGTTATATTTCACGCCATATAAGAACATATATGTACCAAAGTGGAGGCGATTTACGTGCGAAAATTTTGACATATAAGAACATATATGTACCAAAGTGGAGGCGATTTACGTGCGAAAATTTTGACATATAAGCCCAAGTAACACACTTGGTTTTAAATAAGAATTGACAACGGATTTAAAACAAATCGAATTGCTAACCTTTCGTTTCCATATACTTAATTACGACCGGATTAATACTGAAACAGCGCAAGAAACGAGCTAAAATGTAACATGTATGTGAAATATTTCAAAGTGACGCCTATGCGTTGCATGGTTTTTGTACTACCAACTGAAAAGCTTAATCGCGCTGTTGACAGGAATTTTTTTTCTGATATTTCTCTGAAGTTATATTTACATTTACAAGCAAATAATGACAGACATTTTTCGCAAGATAAAATGGCTAAAGTTATATTTCGGTAATTCATCAATCACTTAAAGCAACATTGTAGCCTTCAAATAACCCAAACTAAAATGCAATTTTTATCGTGAACTTTGCCATGCTACTTCCGAAAAATCGATGCGCTCAAGATTTACTTTTATAAGCAAAAGTCGAGTGGAATCGAAATAAATATCATTTTATGACAATCTCACAAAACATGCTAATTTCTTCGAAAACCGGTGGGATATTTTATATTAATTATGTTATATGTCCCTTGTATATATAAAATCATTCTACGACACAAAAATAATGATCTATAACATTATATTTTGGCGCAGTCATCGGCCATGTTTATACAAGATTGCGTTCAAATGAGCACACCGATAACCGAAAAATTCGAAACCAATAAAAAGCTTTACTGTATGCATTTTGTTTCGCGTTAACTTACAACTGATTCACACTTAATTTTTATTTGTGAAAGAACTTAAATTGCGCTCAAAAAATACCCAGAATACTCATAAATTGGAGCATTTAAGCTCAATAAAATATTGCAATGTTGCGAAAATGTGTCAAAGTTATGGATCTGTGCTGTACTCATTGTCATCGCTTCGCCGCTGTTCAATGCCGGCAATTCGCCACTACGAAGTTGCTGATATTGGTTTGATTTTTGTGTGAGAAAAAAAGAGAAGGAAGTATTTTTGCTTTTGTTTTCACGCAAGTTTTGACAATTCGGCATGGGGTTTCGTGTGAGTGCGAACATACTTAGAAATCTCTTTTACTTCGTAGTCGCGAATACTCAGTTGTAAATGTTCAATAAAAACTTAGCTTTACAACCGAAATGCAACTTTAACCTGTCATTCTGGCTGAAAACATCGGCGTTAGAAATAAAACATTTTTATAACATCTTGTTTTCCTTGCAACTTATTTATAATTTAAATGCAACTGTTTTCTGAATATTTTTCTAAAAAACATGTTGCAAGTGTTACTTGGGAGAACATATATGTACCAAAGTGGAGGCGATTTACGTGCGAAAATTTTGACAATTATTTGTAATTCTATTTTGCCTAGTTTTTATAACACGCAACTAAATACTCCTAAATATATGATTAAGATATAATCAAATAATTCAATCGTCTATACTGCTCTATAATTCACAGTCATGAAGACACGCTCGACTGCAAAACAACTTATTGTTCACTTCGATTTGACATACTCTAATCATTATACAATTCCAATGTGAAATTGACATGAAAACGATTTAATGTGAACTTTCTATTACGGTTTTGTGTTATCTGGGTACGTCAGTATACTCACGTTCTCACGATTGCATCATCCATTTTGGAGCAAACAGCATCATAGGTCTGCTAAATAATTTAAACAAATTTTTACTTTTTCTCTGCACACTCAAACAGTTCGGCAAATTTTACCGAAATTTAAACAGCTGAACGTTCGGTAAAAATTTCGATCGTGCATATCGACGTTTACTGATCTTTAGCAACGTTTGGTAACATAAAAAATTTTACCGAACGTTCAGCTGTTTAGATTTCGGTAAAATTTTACCGAATTCGATGCTTTTTTCTAAGTGTGTGGAAATTTCAGATACTTTGAATAAACACTCTAATATAAGACGAATATATTATACTGTGTATAAACTGCCAGTTTTAAGGAGGGGGCGGGGGGTGGGATAGGCCACATGTTCTGCGGCCGCGGGTTCTTGACCGAAGTAATGGTTACTTTTGTTAAATGATCAAAAAGGTATGCCCCCTTAGGATACACCCCTTTATATATCTCCCCCTTGTTAACCCTAGAAACGCTACTGGCTATATTGAACGGGCCACGGGCAAATTGAAAAAAAGCAAAAAAAACTTAATACGTTTCTCTTGCTCAGCAGCTATGGCAATATAGCTCATATGCAACTTATTTCTCTCCAGCACTCAAAGGCTGTGAACCATTTCAGGAAATTTTTAACTTTTTGGTTAAAATTTAACAGTTCGATGGCGATTCTATTCAACGGATTTCTTTACATAAAATTATGTTTTAAAGTTTTATTTTCTCAAAGGAAAATAGGGGAAAATGAGCAAAACGGGGCACCTGCCGATGATATACAGGAATGGGGTTGGCACCACGCGATTCTCCGGAAAATTTTACATAAGATCACCTATATTCTATTAGTCTGCAGGACGTATCTTGATTGTGTCCGTTTTTTGGTTCCTTTTTGCCCATAGTGCATTGTTTCAAACAGAAATGTATGATTGAAATGAAAATGTTTATTATTATATCAATGTTAAATTCAAATTTGAAAATGCTTCACATTTAATTCAAAACTGTTATTTTCTTAATTCAAATAGAATTTCGTTTTGAAACAACAAAATTTTTAGGCTGTTTTAAAAAAAATTTATTTAGGCTTTAAGCAACTATCCACCTTTTCGCGTGCTTAATGGCGGCTAGTGGGCACAACTTTTGGAAAATATTTAAATGCTTTTGGCAACTTTGCTAACGTATGCTTGACAGTTTTACCACAGACAAACAGACATAACTCTTGGAAGAAAAATCAACAAAAATTATCGTACCTCACATTTAACCTGAACACTAGCACCATCTATGATCGACATTCCCAAATATCAAATAGCAATATGAGTGTCCCTCGAAGTAGTAAGTATTTTTTTTGGGGAATTCCCCTTCTTTCGTCAAAAAGCGCCACTTTGATCAAAACGGAGACATTCCCAACTAAGCCCAAATTTGAAATGACGGTTTTATCGGTACGATGAATGGAAAACGAGTGTTATGTCTGTTTGTCTGTGGTTTTACAAAGGGGAAAATGTCAACTTGACGTAAGCAGAGTTGCCAAAAGCATGTTATTTTAGCCGTGAAGCCCTATAAATGTATATCTTTATAGGGCTTTAACTAGCCGCCATTAGGCACGCGAAAAGGTCGATAATTTGGTTAGAAACAAACTGGAGTTTTTTCGCTCCGTGTATCAATCTATCAAATATGAAATGGTTCGCATTCTGAACTGATTTTAACCTTTCGACGAGAAATAACTATCGAAGTGTCAAATTTTAACTAAAAAGCACAGAGAACAGACTACCAGGTAATCGCCAAAAAGTGTGTAAAAGGTTTTTATGTAATATACGAGTAATCCTTCAATAAAGCACCCCTCGAGCAGTAAGTGGCAAACTAAATCTTGATGTCGCTGCCATCGCTGCTATGTAACTCCAGCACAAAGAAATATTGATAAAGGTACATGGATATTTTTTGATGCGTTTGGCAAACTATTTCTGGAGGGCGCTACCGACAGATTTTACACACAAAAAATCGATTACTTCCCAGGTAATCAATAAGCATTAAAATAAGCAGTAAATCAGTCGTTTATTAGCATCCCTGGCGTTTTATACTGCAAGTTGTTGTTTATCAGCTTTTTGACTGCATAACTGTTGCAAATTGGCATCCAAAATTCTGTTTAAATTCTTCTTGTTGGTAACTAGCTGCAAATAAGCATTGTTAGCACTATAAGAGGGCTAGCAGTAAAGTAGCCGCATATTTTGCCAAAATAGCATTTAAGTAGTATTTAAGGCAACTTAAATGCTTATTGGCTTGCTTTTAAATTGCATTGGAAATGCTTATTGGTTACCTGGGTTCCTTCGAGCCTGTAAATCTGTTCTCTGTGTAAAAAGTTAAATATTTCGCGAATTGGTTCACAGCCTTAGCACAGACAAACAGACATAACTCTTGAAAGAAAAATCAACAAAAATTATCGTACCTCACATTTAGCCTGAACACTAGCATCATCTATGATCGACATTCTCAAACATCAAATAGCAACATGGGTATCCCTCGAAGTATTTTTTATGTGGAATTCTCCTCCTTTCGTTAAAAAGCGCCACCAAAACGGAGACGTTCCCAACTAAGCCCAAATTTGAAATGACGGTTTAATCGGTACGAAGAATGGAAAATGAGTGTTATGTCTGTTTGTCTGTGATAGCACCATCTCCCGGGCAACCATTTCTTCATGTTTCTTCGTTTTTCGATATATCAGTCTTTAAAGACACCAATAGAGAAAATCGATGGCGATCGTTACCATTTCTAAAAGAAATTTCTACAAACTTAGAAAGTTAAAGTTTACTTTATAAAGATCTTCTCCAAAATATCGATATCAACCGTCATCTTCGAAAGTAAATATCAATTTCTGTCGCCAATTCGTTATTAATCTTTACGTATTTTTTTTGTTTTTATTTTTGGCTCGGGCAAGTTTTGAACCCATGCAATTTCTAAACTGTACCACTAATCCTCAGATCTACGACTACTCTTGGGGAGCTTAGATTAAAATGGCAATCATATTCTAAAGGATCCCATGCATGTATATTAACATATTGGCGAATTCGTCTATGTACGAGAGTCGGGAACTAATTTGGCGAAACTGGCAGAAGATGTTTGGGTTCAGTGCTCAGTTCAAATGATTCGGCCAACATATTGTTAATTTCGGGTTGAACATACATCATATATGCACATGTATACGCATCGATGCCATTCAAAGATACAGTGATATCAAAACAGAAGTAGTTTTAGATAAATATCTGCGAAGAAAATTAAAGTTTTTGCGATACTTTCATACTGAACAAAATTTAGTGTAATATCTTTAAAGATTTTTATCAAATTACTGACAAAGAAAATGTTTTAAATGCGAGTATCGATCTATGAAGAAGTTCAAATATTCGTATCGATATTACTGAAAATCAAACGTAAAGATTTATCGTCACAAAGTTTTATTTTTGTATAAAGAACTACAAAGGAATTTCACGAGTGGTTGACCGGGCTATGATCGACATTCCCAAATATCAAATAGCAACAGGAGTATCCCGTGAACTAGCAATTATTTTTTACGGGGCATTCCACATCTTTCGTTAAAAGCGCCAATTTGACCAAAACGGAGACATTTCCAACTAAGCCCAAATTTAAAATGACGGTTTAATCGGTACGATTATCACAGTCGAATCTCGCACACGATTTCACTCAAGGAAAATGAAGTGAAAAAGAGGGGCAAGAAGGAAAAAGAAGTCAAACTCATAAATTGATTCAACTAAAAGTTACTCTAGTACTCTGAACTCAGATTAACAGTGCAAAATGAGGTATGTTGCATTAAATGATTATCACAGTATGTAGTCTAAATAGTCAGAAAAGGGCAAGGGGTCGGTCACTCGGCACAGCCGTTTTTATGTTAGGCGACTTGAAACGAGCCGAACTGTGCCGGTGCTGTACCGAAAGTGCCGAACTGCAAGATTAGTTAAATTCGTTAAAATCTGATAGATCTGGCAACCGTGCGAGATGATTTTGACAACTGGCAGTGCTCCCATTTCATATGTAAAATTGAACCGGAGGTGTGTAAAGCCCTATAAATGTTATTTTTATAAGGCTTTAGAGGAGTGCCGCTTGATATCTCTGCAGTGCCGGGGCACTATGTGCTGAGTGTCCGACCCCTTGGTTTATTTACGTTTTTCGTTGGTATTTTGTCATTTATTTTCCACGAGCACTGGGTAAAAATGTTTATCAAGTAATTTTTATGGGAAATTCCCCTTCTTTCGTCAAAAAGCGCCACTTTGACCAAAACGGAGACATTCCCAACTAAGCCCAAATTTGAACTGACGGTTTAATCGGTACGATGAATGGAAAACGAGTGTTATGTCTGTATGTCTGTGATTAAACTAAAAACGACAAAACTCAAATACTTACCTGATATTTCATAACACATTTAAATAAATGCTGCCTTTTCCCTTTTGCAGGGAGAAGTGCAAGAATAACGAACATTCGATCTAGATAATTAATACAGTGGACCCCCGTTCATTTGAACAATTCCTCATGCAAACTAACGGGGTTAGTTTTTAATTTGAACAACTGGTAACCCTAAATATACTGGAACTTGTGTGAACTGGGTGCCCTGTTCTTTGTTATTGTTTTGGTGGTTTGATTCAGTTGGCAGTTGCAAGCAGCGAATATTTCATTCTCTGATTGGATTTCTACACTAATCGTTGGGATGTCCAATTCCCTTCAACACTAACACAGATCATTAATACACTTGCACTTAGGCAAAAGCCCTCTTGGATGAGTATGTAAATAATAATTTAAACCAAATTTTTTTTTATTGCAAATTACATCAAAAACGCGAAATGCAAAAATCTTGCAAACAGTTTACAAGCAAAATGCTAGCAGCGAGCTGTCAAATATTTATGTCAACTTATTGCAAGTGTCAATCCCAATAAATTGACATGAATAATTGACGGCTCACTGCTGGAATTTTGCTTGCAAAATGTTTGCAAGTTTCTTGCATTTCGCGTTTTTGATGCAATTTGCAATATAGATTTTGTCGGGTACTTTTCTGTAGCGTGTAACTTTTTCATATAGGGCATACGCCAATCTCTTCTAAAATGTCTTTAATTCAATGACGTTTTCATGTATCTATTTTTTTCTTTTTCCTTTTGTGTCTTCTTGTAAGCGATCTTTTGCACATTCCGCCATGTTTTTTTCGTAAGTCGTGTCAAGTTGAAAAATTGATCCGTGTTAAAGACAGTCTATTTGGTGGAATAAGCTTTCCAAATATCGATAACAATATAAAATAAAGTATTACGTTTACGTAGCAAGTGTTCTGTTATTCACTCGTAAGGTGTAGGT
Source organism: Sabethes cyaneus (assembly GCF_943734655.1). NCBI lineage: Eukaryota > Metazoa > Arthropoda > Insecta > Diptera > Culicidae > Sabethes > Sabethes cyaneus. The sequence goes on along the minus strand of NC_071355.1, from coordinate 156,183,464 downwards.
AGAACGGGAATCGGAATAATAATTGGAATTCCTGCTAAAAACAACAACAGTGAAGAAAAAGGGGATTTATTGCTACAGAAATGAATCGGAGCGAGGGGTTGGTCCGACGTGTTAAAACTCGTGATACGGATTCGAACAGTGGTAGTGGCGGAAACGGAGGCAGCAGTTCGTCCACTAATAATTTCGATCAAGAAGGGAAGAATGATAAGGATGAAGAGCTGGACGATTGCGACTCGAAAGAAACGCGACTTACATTGATGGAGGAAGTGCTACTTCTCGGGCTTAAAGATAAGGAGGTAGGTGGTATGCGTATTTATCTTATGACACATTCTTGGCACTTGTGAGTGTAGTTTGTCCAAAAGAATAAATTATGAGACAATTCTCCGAAAAAACATGTCTGGTGTAAACTGTAAAAGTCCAGTTCGTAAAGAACAAAAGTCGATGATTGTAAGTGTTGTTCCAGAGAAATATTTACGTATGCTTGACCAATGATGATGTTACTGACTGATGTGTGGTCCGTAAGTAAAACGGTACACTATGTGTTTCAATAGCAAGTGTGTACTGATAATACTTTACGGTAATATAAATTAATGATACTATTATCAGAATAAAGCTCAATGTAATTATAGTATGATCATATTAGGAAATAAATAAAAATGTAAAGTAACTGATAGCTATATCTTCAAATAACCTTTAAGCCTTTAACAGGAAGCTCAAGTTTTGATTTTCATGCAATCTGGGTGAGCGCCAGGTAAGAAACAGTCTAAAAATATACCCGTTTTTCATGTCCAACGGCTCAATCCAGATATTTTTTCAAATCGAAGACTGAAAGCGAACGTCTTTCCTGTTAATAGGTTTCGATGTAAATAAATATCAAAATACATGCTATTAAGTGGGTTTATATATATTTTGAAAGAATTTGAATGCATTCTTTCTACATATGGTTTTATACGTTTTAGTCAACACCAATAAGTAATTTTTATAACTTTATTTTTACAATTGACGGAGAGGATGGTAGAAAAGAGTAATAAAAGAGAAGTTGCATAGTATCCAAACAGAATGAGACAAGGTGTGAAGTGGAAAGAGCGGAAAATAAATAAGAAAGAGTCATTGAAGCGACGCTTATGAAGTTGTGTACCGTTCCTCGTTACCCAAGCTAGGGAATTCGGTGATCAAACCATGTTATAATTGGCACCAATTTCAATATTTGCGAAAACAAAATTCGATTTTTTCAAAGTGGGGTCCCCTCTTAAGTTCGTATTAGTGGCTTCGAGTAAGAATAACTTCCAATAATAGTGTAAGATCCAAGTTAATCCTCCAAACAGTTCGGCAGTTGAATAATTATGGGTCGCGATTACCATTGTTGACTCTATCTCTGCGTAGGTTACATTCCCCCGGTCGAGTCAACAACGAAATCCTGATGGACAACCATCTTGAAGCTATCAACTGGGTTGTGTCGCAATTGAAGCCTAGAGATAAAATTGTTATTTTGGGTTATTTCAGCTTTAGCGCGATCTCTTGGTAGCGTAATTCCCATGGTTCTTTATTCCCGATCGTCCATCGATACATATAGCATCGCTGGACTTTGAATGGAATTGAAAACGAGAATCATCAGACCCTTGATCTGTGCTTCGTTAGCGATGAGCTGTGCGTAGACTGTACGGTTACAGAAGCTCCGATACCACTCGATCTGCAGGCATCATATGCCTTTATTTACGCAACTAAAGATCAGGCCACTACAACGCTTCCGGGTTCCTTCCGAAAGCCTCTCATATGACTTCAGTAAGACCAATTTCAACGGTATGAACAGTTTGATTTCTAGCATTCTTGTATTTGTCAGTTCGGGCCCCGTCAAGTCTAAGCGCGTACCGCCCACCCAACCCAGCCTGGGCGAACGCTAATTTCAAGTATCTTAAAACGACGAAACCTGCAGCCCTTTGACAACACAGCAAGTATCGCACTAATGCTACGAGAATCATAAGACTGGTAATTGCGATCTTCAACAAGATTGTAGTCGTCGCCATCGAAAATGTTCCACGACTTTCTGTACCTTTGCCGCGGCTTGCTATCTCCGTTGATATGGTTACGTTAGCTGGAAAACACTAAAATCCTCGATGGGATATGGCCCTGACCCTGACGGTATCCCGTCATTCTGTGACGCTGTATGGAAACGCTAGCGACCCTGTTTGCAGTCGTATTCAACCTATCTTTGGCAACTGGCATGCAGTCAAATTGCTGGAAACAGTCATCTGGTTTTCCTGTCTTTAAAAAAGGTGGCAAACGAGTAGTCTCGAACTATCGAGGTGTAGCTCCCATTAAGTGCCACTTATAAACAGTTTGAGTTGATTATTCTCCAGGAGCTTGCGCAGAAATACAAACATTACATTTCGTCGGATCAGCACGGATTTATAGCTAAATGATCTCAACAACCAACTTGACTTGTTTCACTTCGTATATAATACGCCAAATTGAAAATGGTCATCAAGTGGACGCGATATACGCTGACTTATCTGCAGCATTTGATGAAATGAATCATCAAATTGCAATTACAAAGTTTGATCGATTTGGTATGAATGGACATTTGCCACTCCGGCTTCAATCTTCCCTATGTGGTCGAGACATGTCTGTGAAAATTGGTGATTAAATTTCTTCACCATATTTAGTTTGTTCTGAAGTTCCATAAGGAAGCTATCTAGGACCATTTTTATTCCTGCTGTATATGACGTTAATTTCATTTTGCAATGTCCGAGACTCATACGTTAATTTCATTTTACATAAACAGATAAAGCAACCACAAGATATGACTTTTCTGCAGAAACAGCTGAAAGTCTTCACTAAATGGTGTCAAATTAACCGATTTTCGCTGAATGTGTCTACGAAAACCTTCACTATTCAACTGTGATTATGTTTTGGCAGGCGTACGTTTATTGCGTGAATCCACAGTTGAGGATTTGGGGATTTTGATCGATGCAAAATTAATATTCAAGGATCACATTTCATACGTGGTGGCAAAAGCTTCTTCATAGCACAGGCTTTTATTTCGTTTCGCGAGAAAGTTTAAGGATATCTACTGCTTGAAAACTCTCTATTGCTCAATATCGAATACAATGTACTAGGATACGCGTCTGCCGTCTGGTCTCCTTATTATCAGAACGAAATTCAACGTGTCGAGGTCATTCAGCAAAAATTCACCCGCTTCGCTTTACGTTATCTCAGATGGACATATCCACAGAACTTACTCAGCTATAACAGCCGTTGCATGCTAATCGGCTTGGAATTACTAGAAGAGAGACGCAATGTAACAAAAGTATGCTTTAGTTTATGATGATTAATTTTTACGTACATTGAACGAATGGTATATAAATAATTTTTGAAAGGGAATTATTAGATTAATAGGTATCAGTCTCTTGCTTACTTAAATCATTCGTAGAATATGTTGCAATGAAAGGACAATAAACAAAGCTTGTACCTACATACTTTGAATTAGTTTATTTGGAAATCTCGAAAAGAGTTGCTTTAATTTCCTCAAATCTCTATTCTAATCTTAAAAGCACATTGAATGCAAATTATTATGTTATAACATGCACTTTATTAATATTTTTTGCAGGGCTATACATCGTTTTGGAATGATTGTATATCAAGTGGATTGCGCGGTTGTATTTTGATAGAATTGGGTCTACGTGGTCGCGTCGAACTTGAACGGGCTGGAATGCGACGGAAGGGATTGTGTACGCGCAAAATAATCCTGAAATCAGACACACCAACCGGCGATGTTCTATTGGATGAAGCATTAAAACACATCAAAGAAACAGAACCTCCGGAAACAATACAGAATTGGATTGAGTACCTGAGCGGTTAGTGCGATATGCCAAACATAAATATTGACACTCAGTCGTAATTTGACTATTTTTTCTTCCTATCTTAGGTGAAACGTGGAATCCACTTAAGTTGCGCTATCAGTTAAAGAACGTACGTGAACGACTTGCCAAGAATTTGGTGGAAAAAGGAGTGCTAACCACCGAAAAACAAAATTTCCTCCTTTTTGACATGACGACACATCCGCTAAACGATAACGTAATCAAGTGCCGGCTAGTTAAGAAGGTAAATTATAACATTATTGTTTGAACGCACTTGGTTTATGTCCAAAGTGTAAACAAAATCGAGTGAGAGAGTTATTTGCTGGGCTAGTATAACAAAATTAACTCTTACTCGATTTAGTAGTATTTTACTCATGAAAATGACACAATTCTTATTGGAAAACCTCTTTCTTTATCCAATCAATAAAACAACAATCAAATTTGCCAACAATCTCAACGGTTGTATTAAATATTGAGATAGAAAAGACTTTTACCTTTTGATGAGTTCTCTATGTCTAAAGATTAGCAGCTAATGCGTAGTCAATTATTTATTTTCAGATTCAAGATGCAGTGCTAACAAAATGGGTCAATGATCCCCAGCGCATCGATAAGCGTATGCTAGCGCTGATCCTTCTCGCTCACGCGAGTGACGTGCTAGAGAATGCCTTTGCCCCACTAAACGATGACGACTACGAGCTAGCAATGCGACGCGTTCGGGAACTTTTGGACTTAGACTTTGAAGCGGAAGCTGCCAAATCAAACAATAATGAAGTAATTTGGGCAGTGTTTGCGGCGTTTACTAAATAAGCCCTAGTTAGGTAGATTGCCGGTCGTTGTCCCTTTTCGCTCTTGCAAAGGGATATGCTACGATATGAAATGTGAGTATGATAAATTATACGAACATCAGGACACAAGTTTTAGAGTGCTTTGAAGCTATGGTGCAACCTCAGAGCATTCCTTCCGATTCCGAACTTGTTCCTGGCATTCCTTTTGATTCCCACTTCCTCGAAAGTTCCAAATTACCCACTTATATCGGAATAACCACACAGAATAAACAATGAAAACTATAAGACATGCATGGAGCAAGCAAGATAGTAGCACTAGTAATATCACTTATTGAATATATTTTATTTTTACCTATTTATAGCGAATAATCCAATAACAATAAAAAATGTTTTTACCGATACGATCGTTACAAGCTGCGCTTATGAGAATGATTCAATAGGTTATAAGCTCATACATCCACGTTTCTATAGAACACAGCGGAATTGGAAGCTAACAGATTCAATTTGGTCTGAATCACTGTGTTCAGCGCATTCACCAAGAGGAAATTTCACAGTCTTTATAAGTATTGTGATTTCATATCCTGTTTTGTTTCTTAAATTCGTAAAGCGCGAAGTGGATTTTACTTGACACAATTTATTAAATATTGACTTGCCTTGTAAAGGAGAGAAAGGGCTTATATTTTTTTTTTGGGTTAGCACGCTGATTTGTCTTTGTCACAATGTTCATAAGTGTATATTTTTATATGCGAAAGTTCACGATGGCAACGAATGAAACTTTGCTGCGGTGTATCACTAGGAAAAATTACAATATTCCAGCAAGGACGTATCGTACTGATCTTACGAAAGATAAGAAAATGTAACGCTGTTGGTTGATATTGCCTGGAGAATAACAAAAGGTAGTGCATAATCGTAGGATGACACTATTTAACAAATACAGTTAGAGTTATTGCATGGTGTAGCACTGATCAAACGGCAATAACATAACTCGTTCGGTATTGAGTGATCAAGGATAGCTCGTTTAGGGGAATGCAGTGTAAATAGATTGAAAGGGAAGTTTATTGTTATCAAAAATATGATATGTAAAATACATTAACGATATAAAAGTAAATAGTTCAATTATCATTATCATTATCACATCCATTTTATATCCGATTAATTTTTAACATTTGATTTTTATTTAAATAAAAAAAAAGCGTTTGATACTAAAATTATCCCTCACTAAAAATTACGGAATATCATTGACACATTCCAGCGTTTCGGGACACAATTAGCACCCATTTTTACTGTGTGAGCTGCTTCGTGTTTCGCCAATTTTTTGGCATATACCTTGTAAAATCGTTGATTAACGGGGACATTATCTTGCACTTGAATGCCAGGGATTTGATGAAATAGCAACTGATTTGCATAATAGAGATGGTGTCCCGTAGCGCTGGAATGTGTCTCGTGCTCCTTATGTGTTATGGACAATATGAGACAGTAGATTTGTTAAAAAATTGCCACATACTGATCAAATAATCTCTGGTGACTGATGTCATATAGGGAGTTAAATGATTGGACGGTAGTGAATAGTTGAGATAAAGTTGAGGGGATTGTTGAATATAAAAACAGAACGAGTTTCCATGAGCGCCGTAGTAGTAAGTGGTAGTAAGTACACTCAAGTCACTTTTTACACAAAGGATACGTTCCGCATGAATCAAAACCGCTTAAATTACTGGATAACGCGTACCATCAGTGCCAAGCGTACCTGTAAGCATAAAAGGCCCCATAGTGGTCCTCAACCTTTTATCCAGCAATTACTATCCTTACCTCCTCGTGGTACCAGTCGGTATAGGACGCTACCTTAGCGGAGATCGATTAACCAATTTCGGAGGAAACTAAGGTCGTATACCGACAGGGAATGGGCACTAATGTTTCGCTTCCGCTGAGTGTTCGCAAAAGGAATAGCTTTGCCAGCCTTGAGCGCCTGTCTCCAGGTTAGGGGCGGCTCATGACGATGATCTCAAGCCCAAGGTCATTAAAATATCACATCTATTACAGTGGCGGCAACATTCGGAAACACACCTGGAAACTCCCTAATGTAGAGGCCTACTCTCAGATCGACCACGTTCTGGTTGATAGTCGATACTTTTCTGATGTCGCAGATATGGACCAAAAATCGACTCGGACCACTATCTCGTAGTAAGCAAGACTCGCGCCTAGTAGTCAAACGTATTCAAATTGAGACCAACTAGGAAGATACGACTGGACATTCAACGGTTATCAGCGGAAGGAGCTGCTGCAGAGTATTCTAGAAAACTGATGACCGGAATACCGGATCGGTTAACAAATTGAAGGGAACCTGAACGAGCACAGAAGTACAATCATGATGCGATCACTACTATAGCGCGTGAAGTGTTGGGTAATGGGTACTGCGGCTGCTGCCACTTTCAGTGAGTTGTTTGGCCAACTGTGGCACGCCAGAGCAGACAACCATACCGAGATGCTAGAGCTGTCGAAGAGACTTCACCGTCGTAAGAAACGCCAGCAGTGGGATCGCGTTCTTGTGAAGGCGGAGAAAAATGCTTTCAAAGGCACGAGACGAGCTCTTTTAGAACGATAAACGGAATCAGGAACCGGACCGTGCACACTCTTGTTATGGGCAACGAAGGGGAGGGGAACCTGGTTACCGAAAGGTCAGAGGTGGCTAGGCGTTGGAAACAACATTTCGATGCATTGTTGAATGGTGAACAAGATGGAACGGTTAACAGAAACAGAATAACGATTGAGGATACTGGATCAGCTATCGGTCCACCAACTCTGGATCTGGACGAGCTTAGAAAAGCAGCAAGAGCTGAAAAATGGCATCCTCGCCGAACTTTTGAAAGTCGGGAGCGAACGGTTGTATTGTGTTATTCATCAGATTATACTAAACGTACGGACTGAGGAGGAAATACCTACGGACTGGTTGGAAGGTCTCACATGCCTTATTTACAAAAAGGGCCATCGACTCCAATGCAGTAATTATCGTGGCATCACTCTCCTCAATTATGCATACAAAATTCTCTCCCGCATCTTGTTTCTCATGCTGAGGTCCTTGCAGGAAATCTTTGTTTGCAAATACCAGTGCGGTTTTCAAGAGTGACGCTCCACGACGGACCAAATGTTCACCTTGCGATAATTCCTCGATAAATTCCGGGAATTCAACTTGCTGACTCACCATTTGTTTACAGACTTCAAAACGGCGTACGATTCAGTTACAGGAAATGAGCTGTGGCAGATTATGCTTGAACATGGTTTTCCAACGAAATTGATTAGGCTGATTCGTACTATCCTTGATGGTTCAAAATCAAGCGTCAGGGTAGCAAGTGAGACATCGAACTCGTTTGTGGCGTTATATGGTTTGAAGCAAGGCGACGGACTATCGAATTAGCTGTTCATCATTGCTTCGAGGTACGATGCTGGTCTACCAAGCCAGTCGTCGCATGTTCGAATCTCGGCTAGACGGTGCTTGCTTGATAGAGTCAGTAGGATCGTTACACTGGCCCCGTAATTTTCCTGTACTCTAAACAGCCGGCTGCGAAGTCTGTCGATAAAGAAGGGTAATGTCTAATGACGGTTTAAGCCCACGACTTTGCTTTGCTTTGCATTGCATTGGAAAGTGCAATTCGAAGAGCAGGCGGGCAGAGAAGCGGTACCATCATCACGAAATCTCATATGCTCCTAGGGTTCGCGGACGACATTGGTATCGGTAGCCCTTCGAGTGTTGGAATTTATGTGGTTATAGATGGCGATACTTTTGAACTGGTCAATGAATTTATTTACCTTGGTATGTCAGTGATATGTGACGATGTGAGTTGTAAAGTAGAGGCGGATAGCGGCTGCGGGCCTTCTACGGATTACGTAGCTGAGGTCCCGTAGCCTGCAACGCAAACTAAGTAATGAAATACAATACAAACTAAGCAATGAAATTGGTAATTATTCGTTATACTGTTTCTTCGAAACTTTATCGTTTTATATTAACTTAAGGTTAAATCGTCGGTAAGTCATTGAGTAGTTTTTACCAAGTTTTAGTTAGGTATATGTAGCATATTTGAAGGTAAACACATTTAAGTGTATATATTATAATGAAGTCATGTTTTTAATATCATTTTGATTTGATTAAATGATTACAGTCCAAAAGGCAAATACATTAGTGGAATGAAATCGGCAACCTTAAATACCGATAAATTTATAAAGAAAAAGGTCTTACGTGTTTTATCTGAAGTAACTTCTAACAATATTTGCAATCGGATATCGGAAAAACTCTCGTATCAGTTAGAAAACGGTTTTATCAGCTCAGATAGAATCTCCTGTCGCCTTTTCTGCTTCTGATAACTAGCTTCTATAGTCCCCAAAAGACTCGAATGAATCAAATCCTTACTGGCGGCCAAGTTATTCTCTAACGCTTTGAATTTTTTAATGATAGATTTTCCTTCAAGGCTTACTTTCAGCTGCTTCACGCGTTTGAAATACGGTTTTGCAATTTTACGACAAGCCTCATTGAACTGATGTTTATCGTCGTGTGTAGTTTCTTGCAAGTTATCCATGCTAGAATCCATTATGGCCAGACTCTTCGAAAAATGGTCAATTGCGTCACGTTCTTTGGCCGCATGTGTCAGAACCGCGTCATTGTGTTCCACTATTTCTGTGTAACGTGCTGACCTTGTAAATTCGATGGTTTTCCGAAATTTGGCGTTACCAGAATGGTGAGATATCCCTTCCATTGATTCGAATCTGTAATGCTCTTATTTGTTACGTGATAATGACATATAACTGCGGAGAAAATAATTTTGAATTAAAAACAATTTCGAAGTTAAAAATCAAAACTTACATTTTTCACTAAACACGTGTAATAGTCGACTCGATCGATAGCAGTTTGGTTGGTCGTTTTCGGTTGACTATCACTAGGGATGTGCGATACTTGTGGCGATATTCGATAACTTGTTGACCTAATATCGAGGATATTGATAGTTTGGGTATTTTGACATCGATACCTCCGGATACAAAGGACGTTAGCCAGACCCTGAAAAATGCAGCAGAAAGAAACCCCTTGGTCAAAGTTTGGTGCTGTCAGATAATCCGCACAAAATAATGGGAAACTGGCAACCTGTGATTTGTAAATTCATGGTGTTATCACCCAGGGCCTGGTTGTTACAATTGTGGATGTCTAATTCCATACCATCTATAGTTTCGATGTTCCACTCATATCAAATTATTAATTTTGGAATTCCTACTTCTTATAAAAATTCGCATGAAAATTTTTCTTACCCGCCTGACACGAGAACCGCATCTGAAAGATGTTTTCCTTCACTCCTACAGCTCCTACATGAGAAAGAAATTGCATCACACCATGCCCCTGGTTGGTGCTGTACCTCTGTGTGCGTATGTGTAGGTGACCGGTGCACGATATTTCACGGTTAGCAAAATTCGCCTTTTCATCGCATTTTTGGTCGGAACGTCAACTGAGTAAAGTGTTGTGGAAAGTGCAAAAGTTCTTACGAATTTTAAAAGGAAGTTCTTTTTCAAAAACAACAGAAGTTATTTTCTTCGTTGTGCTGTGCACCGAAAGTTTCGTTCAAACAAATCGTAGACCACTGAAAAATCCAGCGCCATGGCGTCCTACCAAATCGCAAATTTGTTGGAAAAGGTACGCAGGCATATAAATTATTTTTGTCGTAATTTCCCCTCGTCAGCTAGCGTGATGAATTGTACATAATATGAAAACGGTTTCTGCGAAAGAAATTTTTAGTATTTCTATAGTGATAAGATTGTCCCATTTTATTTTGAATAAAAAAGCAACACTCAAAAGAAAATTTTTTTCGAGTTGAATTATGTATGTATACCTACTTACCTATAAATACATACAGTAACGTCGGAACGCTAACCATTCTGTCTAAACGCAAGTAGGTAGTGGAAATGCTACAAGTTATGATTATTGAGCAAAAGAACTTTGCTATTTTATTTTTTTTAAGTTTCTAATAAATATCAATTGGCCTGCAATCGTTGGTCAATGTTTGAAGTTTTGTTTCTATTAAAACTTGTTTTGTTACAAAGGCAACCTAAGTACCTAGATAGCTCGCAACAAACAGCAAATATTAATCTCAGAGTTAAATTTTTGTCAAGTGTAAGTTTCTGTACTTAAAAATAATTTTAATAAAGTAACGTGGGTTCTTAAAGGATGTTATAGATTTTTTAGCTTGACACACAAGCAATTGATCATCACGGAATGCCTAATTGCGAACGTTTGGCTTTGATCTTGAATGTTTTCTCGATATAAATCTGAATTCTTATTGATTTATTCCTTTTAAGTTCTTGGCATTTCTCTCTCTCAATCAAACCCTATTTTGACAACATTGATTTTATTCTTCGAGAGCTTACTTTATATCTTACACCATGCATTCAGAATAAATTCTGCGTCAAAACTATTCTGTACGGTATGGTTTAGGGGGGTCGTACCTTGGAACGTCAAAAAATAATGAGTTTCGTGAATTTTCTTCCGGATGTTGGAATTATGAAGTATAAAATATTTTTTATTTATTTTTAACTGCTGATTACCCAATCCTACTTGGTCCCCTTTGTCTCTCAGTCACTTGGACATCTGTTATTGTAAAAAACAGTTTTATAATCCAAGAAACAAATTGTTTTTCTTGGTTTAAATGTGTCTACTCCCTTTGTCAGTTTCTCTCCTGTTGTCCCCTAGCCACTTGTAAATCTGGCTTCTTTTCGAAAATCCCTATAAAGCGAGACAAAGTTGAACGTTTTTGAACCTCCTTGTTACTGATCACCCTATTCCCCCTTGCATAAAACCAGCCACTTGTACAACTGCTCCAAATGTAATCCAGATGTTCCAATGCAAGAGAAACGCACCCCTTTACTCATTTGAACTTTTCTCACCCTTTGAAGAGACCATCTCCCTCTTATTCAACCCCCCTGCACTGATTCTTTTATGTCGAAAAACATGTGTCTGATAAAAGACGTTTGATGAAGAACTGTCCAGACGTTCCGGAGTTATGGCGGGACATACTGTCGGTTCCTTGCCAGTCAGCTCCCCCTTCTGTTACGAAGCTACTTATGAGGACATAGCATCAAAACCGCAACTCTTCGAGTGTACGACGACTTAGCATCCATTGTCCATAAAAAAAGGTTCCGGTATATTGCTGTTGCTCGACTTCTCAAACGCTTTTGGTACAATTCCACACAGTAAACTACTGACAAAGCTGCGAGTGCTCAGTTCAATTTTTCCTCCATTGTCGTGAGTCAGATGAGATCGTATTTACTTGGAAGACAACAGACAGTATTTTGTGGGGACCGCTGCTCACGAGTATGAACGTGCCGTTCAGATCTGCTGACGGTGATAAAGTACTGTTCAATTCAAATTTATGCCGACGAAGTGCAGCTTAACGTCGATATGCCAGGTCCTTGTTCGCGCGAATTAGTTAGAAAGGTGAATGCTGATCTTGAACGAGTTGAGGATTGGTCACGACGGAATGAGCGTCTTGTGTATCTTGCAAAGAGTAAAGCTCTATTAATCACAAATCGACGTCGCAGAACCGGAGGCACTGTTTTGCCAGCACCTGGACTTGTATTGGCTGGTCAAAGTATCGAATGGTCAGAAAGTGCTAGCAACCTAGGATTTATCTTCCAAAATGATTTATAGTGGGATGGTCTGTTAGCACAGCATGTACGGAAAGATTTCTGCTAGTCTACGAACGCTTTACTTCTGTACTCCCTTCGCACCGACTGCCACCAAACTGTTGCTCTTTAAATCGCTTATCCTGTCGCATTTTCTGTTTGGCGATGTTCTTCACATTCGCCCTAGTGTAAGCTCCCTGAATCAACTGCGGGTCGCACTAAACTGCTGCGTGAGATTTGTGTACAGACTGAGTGGCTTCGACCATGTGAGACACCTCCAGCAGAACCTGATTGGATACCCTCTACAATGTTTTTACGCCTATCGGTCGTGCGTTTTCCTGAGGAATCTGACGAAAACACAGTCACCTAGTACTCTTCATCAAAAGCTTACCCAAACTCGTGGGCGCCGCTTACAAAGCCTGATTGTGCCAGCCAATAGTACAACAACGTACGCTAATTCATTGTTCGTTCGAGGTGTGGTTAATTGGAATTCGTCACCACTGTTGTATTATTATGTAATTAATTAAGTATCAACATTGTATTTGTAACTGTAACTGTAACTTGTAATTTGTAACTGGGTAATCGGAGGTAGCAATTTTTTTTAAGATTTATATCTTACGCTACTGGACAATTAATAAAAAAAAATTGATCATTGTCTTATTTATTTATTTATTTATTTATATCAAGATATCTGTATTCGAATCGTGTCCGCTTAATTTGATTTTCAATGAATCGCCTTTCGCATGGATAAATTTTAAATGTAATGTAATTGTATTGAGTGTATAATAACCAAAAACCGCACTGTTATAGCTTCGAGGTACGATGCTGGTCTAACAAGCCAGTCGTCGTATGTTCGAATCTCGGCTAGGCGGTGCTTGCTAGATAGAGTCACTAGGATCGTTACACTGGCCCCGTAATTTTTCTGTACTCTAACAGTCGGCTACGAAGTCTGTCGATGTTATGAACGGTAATGTCTAATGACGGTAAGCCCACGGCTTTACTTTTTTGTATAATATTCGAAAAGTACCAATGTAGTCCTTATAGTTAGGAAGAAAATTAAGTTCTATAGTATCTTAGTTGCTTTACGCAAAGTTACACTGGACATCTCCGGACGAAAAGGAAAACGTTTCCATTTCGAAGACGTCCGAACCGTAAGCGCACTTTAACTTCCCTGTCAATCGCTTGATGTGGGGCAACTTTGTCGAAGCGTACAGTTTGTAAAAAATATTTTACATGCCTGTGTATTCGCGCTGTATATTTGGAAGTAGCTAGCTCGATGATCACGAGTCTGTATAATGACTATAAGGAACTCTATTGCGCGCCGTGGATTGCCAGTTTTTATAGCGACAGCGGCACTAACTTCATTGGCTCTGAACGTGAATTGAAACAAGCATTGCAAGCAGTCCAACCAAAACAGAATGGTGCAAGAGTTCGTATCTTCAAGTACATCCTGGTATCTCAATCCACCACCGGCTCCTCACATGGGTGGAAGCTGGGAACGAATCATCCAATCCGTCATGCGAAACCTGTCCCAAAATTTTGCAAACGAATTCTGGGTTAGATGGCTACAGGAATACCTTCCGGAAATCACTAGGCGTTTTAATTGACATGAGAAACTCCCACTGATTACCGAAGGAGATATCGTGCTTATTGTCGATCCAAACTCACCGAGAAACTGTTTGCCAAAAGAACGTGTCATTGGTACGCTGAATCACAATGGACAGGTACGGACAGTGGCCATTCAAATGACGAATGCCGTGTACCAGAGACTAGCTGTTATGTTTGCGGTGCTTGATGTTAGAAGAAAGGAGGAGTTAGCAGATTCAGAGGCGGAGTGAGCAAACTGGGGGTGAATGCCAATGGACCACCATTTGAACCGGAATACAACGAACGCGCTCCAGTAAAAACAGGCCTGCTCGGCCGAAAGCTGGCTATTTAGTCTAAGTGATGAGTGGGAATAAACGTAGCTGTCATTGCCAAAGGTGCAGTATGAGCAAAAAAAAAACAAGCAAAAGGAATTCAGAAAACGGAAATACAGTCTTTACGATAGTATTATTTAAAAGTTTAATTAAAAAAGTCTTTCGGCTGTGGGAACTTACATTCTAAGAGTGAATCAAAGGTTCAAATCTTTAGTATGGTACGGCATTCAGGGCGGGTGATAAGTTTTGATAGCGACGAAGTCGCTACAGTAAAAAGTAACGGACATAGACAGGAAAGGAGATTGAAGCACTAAAACGAATTGAAACGGTTCTTGTTGCACGATTAAAGTCTGTTGAATTGAAATTGAGAATAATACATTAAAATTTGTGTTTTCTATCAACAGATGACATCCAACGACAAAGATTTTCGTTTTATGGCCACTAATGATCTGATGACGGAGTTGCAAAAAGATAGCATAAAATTGGATGACGAGTCTGAGAAGAAGGTTGTCCGAATGGTTCTTCGCTTGCTGGAGGACAAAAACGGTGAAGTACAGAATTTGGCTGTCAAATGGTAGGCATAATTTTGGGGATCATCACATTCAAAAACATTAATCATTCTTTATTTTTAATGCAGCCTTGGCCCTTTGGTGAACAAAGTTAAGGAGAATCAGGTAGAGACGATTGTTGATTCGCTCTGTGCAAATATGGTTTCGAACAACGAACAGCTCCGTGATATCTCAAGCATTGGTCTTAAAACGGTTATATCCGAATTGCCGCAATCATCGAACTCGCTTGTTCCAAACGTATGTCAACGAATCACGGGCAAGCTCAGCAATGCCATCGAAAAGGAGGATGTATCGGTCCAGCTAGAAGCTCTGGACATTTTGTCTGATTTATTGTCTCGATTCGGTGATTTGCTGGTCCCATTTCACGAACTAATACTAAAGGCGTTAGTTCCACAATTGGAATCTGCTCGTCAAGCAGTTCGCAAGCGCACGATCGTGGCTCTTTCTCATTTACTAACAACTTGTAATAATAATGCTTATAACAAGGTGATTGAGCATCTGCTGAATGGATTAGAAAAGCCACAAAACGAGGGTATGGTGCGTACTTATATCCAGTGCTTGGCTGCTATTTGGTGCGTTAAATAAAGTATTTTTTGTGTTATTCATTGTAATGAATGTTTTTTACACTTTTACAGTCGACAGGCAGGTCACCGTCTTTGCAATCACATCGAGCGGGTGATGTTCCTGTTGAATCAGTACAGCCACCGAGATGACGATGAGCTGCGCGAGTTTTGTCTGCAAGCATGTGAGGCTTTTGTTCAGCGCTGCCCAGAGGCCATTCTGCCACACATCCCTACGGTATTACGCGTATTACGTATTGTTTGTGTGTTTATTAATGTTGTGTTGCAATTTTTGCAGATTGTGGAATTGTGTTTGAAGTACATTACCTATGATCCCAACTACAACTACGAAGCAGATGATGGCGATGGAAACGTTGCTATGGACATGGAGGATGACGAAGATATTGATAGTGAGGAGTATAGTGACGATGACGATATGAGCTGGAAGGTTCGGCGTTCGGCAGCCAAATGTTTAGAATCGGTTATTTCTACGAGACACGAACTATTAGAGGATTTCTATAAAACATTGTCGCCAGCATTGATTACTCGCTTCAAAGGTACCTTCATATAATCTAATGTTAGCAAACAACGGATTGTGAACAATTATTGAAATTATTCTTTTTGTCCATTAATTTTTTTACAGAGCGCGAAGAAAACGTAAAATCGGATATTTTCCATGCATACATCGCTTTGTTGAAATCTACTCGTCCCATTGGGGATGATATTGCTCATGATCCCGATTCAATGGAACAGGTTCCAAGCTCGATAAGTATGCTGCAGGATCAAGTGCCAATGATTGTAAAAGCGGTGCAGCCCTTGATGCGTGAGAAGTCTGTTAAAACCCGTCAAGATTGTTTTTTACTTCTCCGTGAACTTTTGAATGCTTTGCCAGGAGCATTATCCAATCATATCGATCAATTGATGAGCGGCATTCATTATTCATTGAACGACAAGAATTCTACATCAAACATGAAAATTGATGCATTAGGTTTCGTGCATTGCATGCTGGCAGGGCATAATCCCCAGGTTTTTCATCCTCACATAAAAACCTTAGTTCCGCTAATAGAAGCCGCTGTTTTTGATGCATTCTACAAAATTGCAACTGAAGCTCTCATGGTCTTGCAACAGCTTGTGAAGGTTATTCGACCTCTGAACATACAGACCGATTTTGATTTTACGCCTTATATACAACCACTTTACTCGAGTACCTTGCAAAGGTTACGATCTCCAGAAGTAGACCAAGAAGTTAAGGAACGTGCTATTGCCTGCATGGGCCAAATAATTGCTAATATGGGGGATATGCTTCAACAGGATCTAAACACATGTTTGCCCTTATTCATGGAACGACTACGTAACGAAGTAACACGTTTAAGCTCAGTTAAAGCTCTTACTATGATTGCTGCTTCACCTTTGCGTGTGAATTTAAGTCCCATAATCGCCGAAGTGATTCCAGTGCTGGGATCGTTTCTTCGGAAAAATCAGCGGGCTCTGAAACTTAACTCTCTCACTTTACTCGATACTTTGGTGACTCATTATAATCAGTTTATCGATCCTATACTCTTGCGAAATGCTGTTTCCGAAGTTCCGCCACTACTCTGCGAATCGGATCTTCATGTTGCTCAACTTTCATTAGTATTGTTGACTTCAGTTGCTCAGCAGCAACCACAAGCACTAATCGGCGTGCACGAACAAATTCTGCCGGAAGTTATGATCCTGGTCCGATCACCTTTGCTGCAAGGGACCGCGCTCAACTGCACATTGAATTTATTCCAGGCACTGGTACAGGCTAATTTGCCCGGTCTCAGCTATCGTCATCTACTAAACATGTTAATGCATCCAGTGTATAGCCAACAACAGGGTCAAACTCTACACAAACAGGCTTATCATTCGCTTGCCAAATGCATTGCCGCATTAACATTGCAAGTGCCAGCAGAGGCTGTTACAGTTGCCCGAGAATTTTTGCGGGAAATACAAAATCGTCGCAGTGACGCTCATCTGGTTTTCTATTTACTGACCATCGGTGAAATCGGACGGCACTTGTAAGTACAACTTCAATTCTGAATCTCCGATTTAGACACATACCGTTCAAAACTTAAATCAAGCTATATCTTTTCCTCCGTTTCAGTAACCTAAACTCTATAGACTCCCTTGCGCAGATCATCTTGAACTGTTTCTCGGCCTCCTCTGAAGATGTTAAAGGAGCCGCTTCACACGCTCTGGGAGCGATAGCTGTTGGAAATCTCAACCATTACTTACCGTTCATTTTAAATGAAATTGAAGCTCAGCCAAAGAGGCAATATCTTCTGCTTCATTCGCTGAAAGAGGTTATTTCGTCACTTTCTACTAGTAAGCAGGGACTGGAACAGTTGCTTCCCTCTGTCCCATCTATTTGGGCCCAATTATTCAAGCACTGCGAGTGCTCCGAGGAAGGATCTCGTAACGTTGTGGCTGAATGTTTGGGTAAATTGGTTTTGGTCAATCCTGAGGAACTACTTCCACAGCTGCAATTGGCTCTGCGCAGCGAAAGTCATTTGATGCGTACAGCCGTGGTCACGGCTATTAAATTTACGATTTCTGATCAGCCACAATCTATAGATCCTCTGCTGCGTCAGTGTATTGGTCAATTCCTTTTTGCGCTGCAGGATCCCGAGCCAGCAGTACGTCGTGTTGCATTAGTTGCATTTAATTCCGCAGTTCATAACAAGCCTAGTTTGGTACGAGAGCTGCTTCCGGAATTGCTGCCTCAGTTGTATTCGGAAACAAAGGTAAAGAAAGATCTTATTCGAGAGGTCGAAATGGGACCTTTCAAGCACACTGTCGACGACGGGTTGGATATCCGAAAGGCTGCATTTGAGTGCATGTATACACTCCTGGAACAAGGTCTTGATCGAGTAGACATTATGCAATTTTTAGAGCACGTTCAAGCTGGATTGAAAGATCATTACGATATTAAAATGTTGACATATTTGATGACAGCTCGACTTGCTATTTTGTGTCCTTCTGCTGTACTACAGAGTAAGTATTCAGTTATCTTTCTTTTGACGTGCACTTATAAATAATTGTTTCTAGAGCTCGACCAATTTGTTGACCCTCTGCGGGCCACATGTACCCTTAAAGTAAAAGCTAACTCTGTCAAACAGGAGTACGAGAAACAAGATGAACTGAAACGATCTGCCCTGCGAGCCGTGGCAGCTTTGCTGCAGATTCCCAAAGCAGGTATGTTGTTGAACTGTGAGTTTTGTTTCAATGTTTTTTTTTAATTTAATCCGTTTTAGACAAAAATCAACATTTGGCAGAATTTCTGTCACTGATTCGTAGTTCTTCAGAATTGCAACCATTATTTGAATCGGTTCAAAAGGATTCCTCTGTTTTGACCAACAATAATTCAGATAGTCTTTCGATGGACCAGAGCTAGGTGGAACGCGGATTTGCGGTCGTTTCGAGTTATTGGTTCAAAAAACGCAAAGTATGGTAAAGACGTTGCTCATTGAGAATATTTCGATTCGGTTAAATGCATAGACTTCCTAATCTTAAATGTAAAAAACGGTTATAAACAATTCAAGGTGTGATATGCTTAGAGTTAGCCTTATCCGTCGCATGCGCGTTGCATCATTATGCGCAATGAGCAAGCTCAGCACACACAATGTAACGTTCTGGAAGTTTGAGGAAAAAATATGTTAACATACATTTATTTGATGCATTTAATGTGAGTGAAAGTTTAGCTACGACCTACCACACAAACAATCAAAACGGATTGGTCTTACAAATTAAAACATTTAAATAAATCATGCCAAGCTCTATCACACGAAAAATAATACATATATTCAGAGACCGCAAGTACACGGTCGCTGGACTCTGAAAATACAAGCGCGTTGTAAATTAATTTCCATCCCTCAATTTCTGAATTTAATGTTTAATTGAAAGCATACAAAACGACGAGAGATTACTGTTTAAAGTAACCAGTGAATAAACACCGATTATTAGTAAATAGCGGAGTCTTTTTTCACTTTTATCTTTTATTATAATAACTTTACTTTTATGGCAACGGATTTTACCGATCTAATTGAAAATGAAAATTGGGTCAAAAAAAGAATGCACGTAAATTGATTAATTTTTTTTGATCAAAATCAAATTATTTTTCGTTTCTAAGTTCAATTAGTGTAAAATACTGTAGAAATATTCATCTAAGCGTCCGGTTGACCGAATCCGAATTGCCGGGCCTTTCATTCAACTCTCAACTCAAACTGCGGGTTTTCGGGATAAGGCTCCGTTTCAATGGAATGGACCAACCTTTTGTTTTTGTCTTGTAAATTTGTCTTCTTCTAGGTAATCCCTATAAATCGAAACAAAGAATTTTTTACGTTTTTGAACCTCCCGTTTGGTAATGGCCTCCCTATTCCTCCTTTCAGAAACCCAGCAACTTGTACAACTGCTATCGTTCCAAATGCAAGAGAAACGCACCCCTTTACTCATTTAAACTTTTCTCTTCCCTTGTAACAGTCCGTCTTCCTCTCTTGTCAACACCCCTGCGCTGATTCTTTTATACCAAAAAGACATCTTTGACAAACGACGTTTGATAAAGAACAGTCCAGAAGTTCCGGAGCTATGGCGGATCTTACATTTATATTCACGTTCCTCGTCTCCCTACCCGAACCCGACCCGGGCCACAACATTTTTTTCCGTCAAACCCGAAATATTTTTTCTATCAAACCCGGATCCGACACGAACCCGAATTTTTATTTTCTGTCAAACCCGAACCCGACCCGAGCCCGAAATTTATTTTTTGTCGAATCCGAACCCGCCCTGAACTTGAATTTTATTTTAATTTTTATAAAACTCACCTCGATCTAAATCTTACCAGTTTTCTTTTCGTATTATGTTTAACGTTCAAACTCTGAAATTCATTTGAAATTTGAGTTTCAGTTTCCCTTTGACTTGATTAAAAGCTATAAAAAGTCAACTTATACTAGAATTGTTTTTTTTTTACTTTTTGCGGAAATGCGTTCCAAGTTTTCTATAAAACCGCGTAAAAAACGAAACGAAAAATCATTTTGAAATGCTTGGATCTTGTTTCAGTATGACAATTTTAAAATCTGACTTTTGGCGATTAGATACCGTTATAATCTAATCGCCAAAAGTCAGTTTTTAAAATTCTCTATACTAGCTTAAAGCTGGCAGACATAAAAAATGTACTTTTAAAGACTCTTAAACTTATAACTATTCCGAAGCACGAAACTTTTTTGAAATCGGAACACAAACCAGCAACTTGTGATAGCAGATATTTCTTGTCTTCTATCAGTTGGATCAATCGTTGGGTATGAAATGGGGAAGGCAAATGAGGAGCGTCCAATATAGCTCTAGCCATCCCAAGCCCCTACCTAGCGCCTCCACGTGGCCATACCCGATAATGCTCTATTGAGTAGCCAAGCAAGGAGGTGCGGTGCTGGGTGGTTCCCGGCTGCCTGATCTCAAAACGCGGTTTGTAAGCCTAATATAAGTTATTTTAATTATTTTTTTCGTTTTAGCTTATGAAGCACCTCCTGCTATATAGTGAAATCTTTGGCCAAAACGAGTTTTAATATTGCACATGGATACCAGAAGAAAAATTAAATTAATTATTGGAAGCATTTATGGAAACTCAAAGGATGCAACTCTATTCCATTCGAAGGACTGCTGGTGAGCAGACATTGTCATATAGCACAGAGACGTGTAGAAAACAAACGTGTATCTATGCAACTTGTCTCAGTCTCCTTTGTTTGCGCCTGAGCAAGTGTATATTGAGAGATGGTATATAAAATTGGGAGACATGCTTTTGGTTAGCTCTCGCACATAGTGAGCACTGTGTTTGGAAAGCTCCCAGCAAGCACCGTGCAATGCACTGTGCTTATTACAGCTTTTTGTTTTGCAAACTTCAACCGTTAGTATGTTTATTAGTGCATCTACTTCTAACGATATTAATATATTTTCATAATGCAACATTTCGAGTCACTTAAAAACTTGTTTAATTAGAAACTGAATTTGAGAAACATCTTTTAAAAATGATAATTAAAATATGATAGCAATTACGAGTAAATTACAGTCCAATGTTTAGAGAAGTATTAAGAGTTAAGTTTTCGATTACGTTTTAAGTCGTTCGTGTCCATAATTTACACCATGCCTTTACCAAACTTAAGTACTTTCCCTAGAAAACTCTTCTAGTTTCGTCACTTGATCCCGATTTATACCGATGTTCCTTGGCGGAATGCCACCTAGGTGTATGTTGAAAAACATCACAGAACACGGATTGAAATCCATTACAAGTTTGGATCGGAAAGGAAATTAGCACATACGTATAATGTGACTTATTTCAATTTTCGACACCAAAGCTCCGCAGCTTCTACAAGAGAATAATATTATATTACGATATCGTAGACAGCCCATTTAAGGTCTTTCAAAAGAGTTACTGGCGCAAAGTTACGTCTCCTGGAAATTATAGTTCCGGTTCTTGGGCAGGTATAGTCGAAACTTGATCTCAAACTATTAAACATTCAACTGATGCTGCTCAACCCGCAATCTCTGAAGCATACTATGTGGTGCCAATATTTTGTGAGAGTTTGCCCTGTTTTATCACGCAACTCCTGCTTACATTTCTGAGATATTAGAACGCCTTGCGAACAGCCGATGATGGGCATCAACAGCTTGGTTAACATATTATGGCTGGATTTGATGCACCATAAAACATGTGAGTGTCCACCAATTTTGGTACGAATCATATAAACTTCCTAAAGCCAAAATCGGACACCAACAGCTTCGCTGTTAAGCACGTGATTTCATACGGCACGCATATCTATGTGTTTATTTCGTTCCTTGTACAAGCCGACAACACGTGGTTTCCAAGGAATCGAACGTTATTGTGGTAGATCCAAGCACTGTGCTTCAAGACAGAGCTACTCAGAGACATTTCTGTGCGAGAGCATGTGCTGTATACTTGGGTGTGCCTACGTTGTTTTCAGGTATCTCTTGGCTTGAAAAGCACAGCACACAACTGTCTCTTGCTAACAGAAACAGGCGCCTACTAGTCACTTTAAAATATATTGTGCAGTCTCGGCATATGTTGTGCTACACAGTAAGAGAATAGTGCTACTCCCAATGTCTGCTGGTGAGATTGTTCTATTTTTGCCTAGATTTTGCGCATATGTACCACATTTCATATCATATTATTAATATCATATATGTGAAAGGCTGGATGCTAGAGTGGATTGCCAACCTGAATCCTTAAGGTCTGCAGCAAATATGACACTTCTCAATTCAAAACAAACAAATCATCACGTGGGTTAAAGTTGGTACAGCGAAATTGATTATTACATGGAAGGATCCTAATGCTGGAAGGCGACTCTCATAACCCTGGAATGCGCACAAGTGCCTCTGCTTGTGGGTCCACCCAATCCCTTCTGGCCCTTCTGTAACAGCATTAGTGAGAAATTCATTTGCTAATCAAATTTGGATCTATTGTAATTTTACCTACATACATTGGCAAGTCCTTGAAGTGATGGTGGCTTTCCCCTACTACTACTACTACTACTCTATCAGTTGGATCCTAGGACAGGACGTGCCAAGTGTCAACCGCGACGTTGACCCAAAATTGACTCAATTTCTGATTGGCTGGAAGCGACGAGCAACCGTTAATTGGAAAATGTAACGCGGTATAGTTTTCAGTGTTGCTGAAACTCATTAGCGGGAATACGACAATAAGTTATTATTTCCAAATTTTGATTTCTTTTGTATTCTGTAGTTCTATGCTTGGTTCACCATTAGTTTTGTTTGTACAGTAGACTCTCGGAAAAGTTAACTCTCTGAAAAGTTAATTGTTCAGAAAAGTTAAGCGAATATTAGCTCTCATGCAACGCTCTAAAAAGTTAATTTTTAGCTTAACTTTTCTGAGAGTTTAAATTTATTGGTTGTCCAAAGCGTTCATTCACACACGTGTGTTTTCCTTATATCTTTATTTCTCATTTTTCGGTTTATTATCGCCTTTCCACAGCTTCATACAAAGTATCATCATAGCTGGGATTAAATTAAACTCTTGTACCGGACAGTTGTAGTAATAGTTCAATACGAGCACATAGTTGCTTCAGGATTTTTGAAAACAAACTGGAAAAGCGCAAACTCAGATTGAATTTTAAATGCAAAGGAAGGAACAGTAAGGAACAAAAAATAAGCGCGAACATTGTCAAAACGTTGTCGTAGACTACGAAAAATCAAAAATAAACTAGAATTACCGATTATTTTAAATTTACTGAAAGGAACTAAGTATCATTTCATAAGGATCTTTCCACATATTTCTTTACATTTCAATTTCCAGATTCCCAAAAATGTGTATCCTATATCCGAGAAAATTTTTTTTTGCTTTTGTATTTATCATTTTCGATGACTCTTAGGACTACTCAGAAAAGTTAATATTTCGGAAAAGTTAATCGACCCATTCCCCAATCGATTAACTTTTCCGAGAGTCCACTGTACACGAATTTTAATTTTCAAAATGAAATGCAAAACATGATTTTGGTCGCATAAACTGTGGCGTATTCGGGAGCTGTTGTTCGGTAAACGAAGTTATTCTTAAAATAATATGTGCAGGCAACAGTGGTGCAGAGTGTAACAAAGAATATTCAATCGGGATGGCGGTAATAATAAGAAGAAGAATAAGAAGCCAGTTGGCACGTCCTGTCCTAGGTTGGATCAATCGCTCGTTGGGGCACAGTTCTGACATGATCCAACTAACGCATTCTGGGTGTATATAACTTTTGGTCCAAATCCGAAAATATCTGAGTCATACTAAATGTCATTAAATTATTGCTTGTTTTTTATGTTTAAATAATACTTTTACACGAATTGAATGTGGAGATGATCCGGTTTCGCATTACTCAAACTCAAACCCGACCCAAACCCGGGTTTAATTTTCCGCTAAGCCCTAACCGGAATATTTTTTCTCGGACAAACCCGAACCCGACACTTGTCAAAACTTTCAAGCCCGGGTTTCGGGTCTGAAAACCCGGATCTCTACCATCTAGGCGTTTAGGAGTTATGGCCCTCCCTTTTGTTAACCCCCCAGTGCTGATTCCTTTATATCAAGCAACATGCGTGCCAAGTTTGGTGGAAAACGATCATCAAGGCGTTGTGGAGTTATGGTGAAACTCTGGTGTTTGTTTGTATAAACAAACTCACGCTCACTTTTATATAGATAGATTGCCACATTTTTTGGGAAATGGGAGCATCATCATGGCACTCAGGCTTGATTTGCTCTTTTTACTTTATTTTTGCTCTTTTGACTACAGCGTCCCAGTCAAACAAAATTCGAAATAGTGATGCATAGGCCAATTGTAGAGTTGATTATTATCTACAATATTGTTGAATAAAGTATAGTTTTGTCTTTTATATTTATGGCACTATGGGGCTGAGCACTCTTTTTGCTACCAATGGCATTGCAGCTCTGTAATGCTATAAATACAAAAGATTAAACTATACTTTCTCTAATAATATTGTAGATAATAAGTAACTCAACACTTGTCCTCTAAATCACTTTTTCGAATTCTGTTTGGTAGAGGCGCTGTAGTCAAAAGGGCAATAAAGAAGTAAAAAGAGCAAATCAGCCCTGATGGCACTCGTTTGAAGTGGTGTGCTTAGGGAGAGTGGAGCGGCCCGACAGGTTAACCATGGTCCGTTTAGAAACATATCGTGGATAACGATCCCCTGGAAGGGGATTCTCAACATCTCCGGTACGTGTAAGTGATGTTGCTTACTGACCAATTTCCCATACAGGATCTAGTGAATGTGACCAGTCTTTGAATACAATGCAGTCGTTTTTATCATGATAGGCCCATTGCTATGAACGGTAGTACCATTCATTCATTCATACATTCTATCAATATTTATATTGGTTGTATAACAGGGTATTGTCTAAGCCGCTATCATCTGAAGCTAATGGAAAAGCTATAAGAAGGTATATGGGTCATTCCACGTCAAGTGACCGAGAAAAAGTACAAACTTGTAATCGACCTTCTCGGATTTTCACCAAACTAGGTCAGATTGTTCGTTTTGGATCAAGAAGCAAAAATCCCAAGTTTGGTGCCGATTGGACTTTCCCTCGATTTTTGGGAACCCCCTCCCCCCTTTTATTAGTAAAAGCATCATTTTCGTTAATTTCGCTTATTTTCTTTCGCTTATATCTTCGTAAATATTCGATTTAGAAAAAAACTCTGTTCTACATTTTCATGGGAAATCATCTGAGGAATCCGCAAAAAATATTAGTGTTTTGGGGCAGTCCTGCCAAATACCTTTATTTTCGATCTGAAAACTAAATTTGTATTTTTCTCTCAATGAGTACAATTTGATCTTAAAAATTTCAACACCATCATGCTCCTCAGACTTTTTTACATAAGAATCACTCAAAACCACGTGGTGTTCCGTCCCGTTCTCGAGATATAGCGTTTTGAAACAAACAATTCGCAATTTTTCAAGTAAAATCATGAACAAAATAAAATTCCATAGCAATAAGCAAATAACAAAACAGTAAAATTATTCTGGTTTACTCTAAAGCTACATTGCGCTGTTGTGAAAGCACATAAACAGTATATAATACAACTAAAGTTTATTTTTGAGCGTCTTAGCAGAATACGAAAATCCATGTGAGAAGGCAGCAGAGGTGACACAATGTCAACTGTGCAACAATACCATTCACTTGCGCAAAGCAAAATGCAAAAAAATTATCAATGCCTAATTGCTTTTATCGAAAATCTGTATTGTATTGACGAAATGAGCAGTATATATCATTGTTTAGGTTTCTATATAATTCATATGAAATTAATTAGTTCTTGGCCGGAGTTGCGAAGAAAAGGAAATATTGAAGGATCGCTTCCTGTCAGCAGCATCTATTCCTGGTATCCGATCTATGCATGCCGCAATTCCTGTTAGTACCAACTTTGTTATAATGAAAACGGTTTCCGAATCAAATTCATGGACTACATATCAAGTATTAAAAAAATAAACAGAAAAGGCACAAGGAAATAATTATTTGGAGAAATAAAAATATATTAATACTGATATAAAATAGTGATATGGATTTATAATGTTCCAATACTAGTGAAAACTGTAAAGTTGGCATCAATGTAAGGAAAAACTATATTATATTCTTGAATGAAAGAAAAATCAAAACTACAAAACTACGTTTCGAAACGAGAATCACAATGTCACCCCAGTTCGAAAACAGACATTTATGAAGCCTTCAAGTAGAAGGTGAAAAGCATATCTGTTGAATTAAAACTAATAGTGGAATTTTATTGTGAAAATAGGTTTGACTTTTCTTTCACTCAATTTTCGTATTCTGCTAAGACGCTCAAAAACAAACTTTTGTTATATTATATACTATTTATGTGCTTCCACAACAGCGCAATGTTGCTTTAGTTTAACCCAGATTAATTTTGCTTTTTTGTTATTTGCTTATTGCTAGGAAGTTTCATTTTGTTTAAAGTTTTACATGAAAAATTGGGAATTGTTTGTTTCAAAACGCTATATCTCAAGAACGGGACGGAACACCTCGTGGTTTTGAGTGATTATTATATAAAAAAGTCTGAGGAACACGATGGTGTTGAAATTTTTGAGATCAAATTGCACTCATTGAGAGAAAAATACAAATTTAGTTTTTAAATCGAAAATAAAAGTGTTTGGCAGCACTGCCGCAAAAAACTAATATTTTTTTCGGATTCCTCAGATGATTTCCCATGAAAATGTAGAACAGAGTTTTTTTTCTAAATTGAATAATTACGCATACATATAAGCGAAAGAAAATAAGCGAATTTGAAGAAAATGATGCTTTTTCTAATAAAATAATTTTCTAATAATTTTGGGGGGGGGGGGTTCCCAAAAATCGAGGGAGAGTCCAATCGGCACCAAACCTGGTATTTTTGCTTCTTGACCCAAAACGAACAATCTGGCCGAGTTTGGTGAAAATCCGAGAAGCTCGATTACAAGTGATTCGGGACACTTGACGTGGAATGACCCATATGTTGCTCTGTTAGGGAGAGGGCTGTTAGAACCCTATAACATTTGAAGGATAACTCCAAGCACAGTAGTGCACTTCATCCGAAGGACAAACGCTATTATTCAAACATTGCACTATGGGCAAAAACGAACCAAAAAACAGACGCAATTAAGATACGGCTTGCAGGCTGATAAAAAGTAGGTGATCTTATGTGAAATTTTCCGGAAAATCGCGTGGTGCCCATCCCCTTTCCTGTTTCCGACCATACCAAACGGGACCTTAACCAAAAAAATTAATGTGCTCTAAACCAAATGGGGTAGCAGCTGGTTGGAATGCCATTTTGAGGGGGTTAGACTACATTAAAAAAAACTGGGGCAATAAATAAATAGGTGGTTGATATAAAACTTTCCTCTTTCTCCTGTAGCAGCATAGAGCCGGGATGGCTCGTGCTGTATCTAGAGTTATTTTGGGGCCGTACACTAATTACGTAAGGCATAATGGGGGGTGGCGGGGTTCCGCAAAATCTTACAAAATCTTATTTGGGGGGGAGGGGGGTTTAATCATTTCTTACGTAAGATTTTCATACACGAAAAAATTATGAATAATTCACATTTTTTAATAGCAACTCATGTTACTTGTTACAAAAGATTTTAAATTGATAAGTTAAGTTGTGAAGTGTCGAAATCCTTCATGCTGCAACGAAATGCGGAGCAATCTGCTAAGTATTTTAGCTTTGCCCACTCAGGGAAACAGCAGTCGACCTACTTGTTCCAGAGCCATCTAATGTCATCGGCTTATGCTATTATTCCAACATATTTCGTTGCAATGACCTATCCCAATCCCGCAAGGCAGCCATAAAATCCCTTATGGTATTGCATCTGGCAGCAATTTTACGAGTCCTTCGCAAATCCGTTTTTTAATAATAATTATCCTGATACTAAATACATTAAAAATATGCTTGTCAAGCAAGGAGGGGCGCAGTGGGGAGGCAATAACGAAAAGCTGATGGTTCAAATTGCTAAATTGCAAACATGTGTGGTAAACGCAGGAAATAACCACGCTAATAATTTTCGCGTGGGACTCTAAATAGGTGGAAACTCCGCAATATCACAAGAAACATTTTTGTGTTAAAGTAGCTTATTCAATTAATCTACTAACCAATGGAACAAGCGCTTGATAAGCTACTCTAACACCACCCACTTCCGTGAAAGGCATAAATGTTTTTTGGGATGTATTGTTTTACTGTTTTCAAATATCTTGCCTGCTGCGTGTGATCAGACTGGGGTCAGTATTTTGCTTCAAAGGAAACCGTGGATGGTCATTACAGATCTGTACATTAGACGCAATGCAGTACCAATACCAAGATAGGACCATGTCGCGTGTCATCTAGAAATGGCAAAGAAGTTCTTTGTACGCTACTTGACAAGGACACGTGTTCAGACGATTTAGAGTGGATCAATGCGAATTAAGTGAACGCTAGTGAGTTTTTGCGCATACACCAACATTTATTAACAACCTGAATGCTGAAATACGTTCTGTTTGTGAGTGGGCCATAAAGAGATTTATAACAGATAATTGATATTGTTTGTTTTTTTTATGAATTTGTTTGAACCTTAGATTTTATGAATTTGTTTGAACTTTGTTCACTGTTTCAATATTCTTTCAATGTCTAACTTTTTAAATAAAACTTTAATTTTGATGTTTCAAAAAATCTTACTAAGATTTTTTACGGGGGGGGGGGAGGGGGGATTGGTCAAATTCTCACAAAATCTTATATAGGGGGGAGGGGGGGGTTCAAAAATGAGGAAAAAGCCCTTACGTAATTATTGCACGGCCTCTTACACTGTATTTCTAAGCTATTTGCCGCCAATTCGTTAAGCATCTCCACATAACTATTTCGGTTTCAACCTGTTCGAGCCGTCTATTACGTTGGGTCGCTCTATTTCTTATGCCGATGGAGCTCTTGAAGAGAACAGGGGTGACATTGCGCATCTCGTTTCGAGTGATTTTGGTTCGTTTCGACCACGTTAAACAAATGGGCGTCTCGAACGAAAATCACTCGAAACGAGATGCGCAATGTCACCCCAGATTTCACTGCACAGTCGTTCGGCATTTTTGTGGAGTGACCGGCCTACCGTATCCCCCCGACTTTCGCCAGATGTACTCTGGGAATCTCTCTAAGTAGTGCCTGCAGCTGATGGTTCATACGGGTACACCATTCTCCGTTTTTCGTTTGTACTTCACCAAAAACAATTAAAACACTCAGATAAACGTAGTGGAAAAGTCGTATTGACGCTATTAAATTATTTAGATTTTTTTCGGGAGAGATTTTCGATCTGTTTAATATCAGCAATCAGCAGATTCATTTTCCGATAAAGCAGCAAAGTATGGGGACGAAGCTTATGCTTTATCTGAAGCAACACGAATTCTGAATCGAACTTTTTTATTGTTAAAAGTTTATCATTCTGATGGCTTTCAAGAAACCGTCAATTATGCAAAACAAATGGCGTTTAACTGTGATTGTGATGCGTCGGATTGAATCCGTTCTTGCCACAAGAAGAGACCTTTTTCATATGAAGCAGATGATGAATCGATACTAATCTGAAATTTCAAGTAAGAGACTTTAACTCTGTTTATGGTACTGCCATCAATTTTATGGAAACGTGTTTGTCATTGTTAGATGTACTAGAAATTAACTTTTACATATTGAGGTATGCTTCAAATTTAAATTCGAACAGCTAAAGAAGCATCAGAAACGCAATTCAGTTTTCTCTCTGATATTTGAAGCATGAATATTGAAGCAGATCTGCCGTCGTAAAACTAGGGTCGGTCGAGTCAGGTACATAGTTTTTCAACTGTATCTGATGTGCCGCAAGGTAGCCATTTCGGCTCTTTCATTTTAATTTTATTCGTAAACGATTTGAACAATGGGCTTAACTTTCAGCATATCATGTACCCCGACGAATTGTAAATATATATTACAATCAGCTCGCTGATCGATTATTCTGCGTTGCAGCAAGACTTTGACACCGTAATCAGTTGGTGTGTCTTAAAGTTGCAAGCTTTATTTTAAGGAGCACGTCAGTGCGACAACATGCAAAGGATTCGTTATGCTTGGTTTTATCCGTCGTAATGCCCGTAAATTTCACGATGTGTACGCTGTGAAAACACTGATATACAAGTAACCATGTAAGAAGTATTCTTGAATACGCTATACAAGTCTGGGCGCCCTATCGTGCAAGCTAGACCACTCTAGACTGAAACGATTCAACATTGTTTCATTCATTTCACGCTGCGATGACTGCCCTGAAATGACCCACAGAGATTTCCGCCGTACGAATAGCGATGCCTATTGATAAGGTTGGAGCCTTTGCAACAGCGCCGCATATACCTATACCATATACGATACCGGATTGACTTCCCAGTCCTCTTACGACTGGCAAATAATTTCGTTGCAGCGCGTTACTCCTGCCATTGTTTGTGAATCCTTACTGTTAGACATAGAACAGTGTTTAGTCAAAGTCATTCGCTACGCGGTAGCCGCTGGTCAAATATTAGCGGTGCCCAATCGGAATTTCGTCTGTTACGGCAAACGTATTCGTTAATCATCTTTGTGACAATCTTTTGTATGGCAGACGTCCGTAGTGCTACCATAAATATGGCTGCTGTTCGATCACCGTATAACCAGCGGTGCAGTTTGGATTGGTTGTGATATGTAATTGATGCTATTTATAAAGTTATTAAAAGTGAAATTTTTTATTTGCAATGAATGTTACAGAGCAGACCAGCTCAGGTATTTATTTACACCCCCTTGTAGTACTCACTACATTAGGTCAGCATTTGTATTTGGCAAACACCATTTCCCCTAATAGTAAAAACCGTCATTTAATAGGCAAAAATAAATATCGTTTTGTATATTATTTAAACAACCAAAATAAGCATTATATTTTCTATCGAGTAATTATTGTCACATTTCGTTTGGGTATTATTTGCTAGAAAACATCTCTTGGTGTTGTTCCTGAACGAGCAATTAGCAAAAGCCCACATAACAAGATTTCAGTGACACGGTCAGAATCAAAATCATAACTATTCTTTAGAATTTGAGATCTCACACTCACACAAACTTTAGTGAATTCAACTGATAGCGGTACAGGGTTACAAAAAAACCATTAGGAAAGGTTTATTGTTTTTCGAATATAAAGTACTTGTAGTCATTTTTAGTCATTTTTTTCTGAACAATAAGCTTATTTAGTAGTAGTAGGCCTAATGCTAGATTTTGATATAACTAGTAAAATGCTACAACAATTTCGTTAATATGTATGTTCGTCCACGGGGTCGTGAAACCTTATATTCATGTTGACAGTATGATTTCGCAATGTGCTAGCTTTCCGGATAGTTCCATGCTCAATTAGAAGTCAGTTTCTCCAGGACCTGAAATGATTGAAAAATGTTTAGTTTTGGAGAACATGGTACTCCTGCTAAGTTCATAACGCATGAATAACACTGCAAACAATTAGGTGGTAAGTTAGGGCCCATATTGGACAAGCTATTGCAACGCAAGCCATAGAATCGTTGCATTTGTATGACATATAACAAGTATTAAAGTACACACGAATATAAACAAATATGAAAACAAGCGTAGTTATGCACAATTGGTTCCAAAATTATAAATTGGCGTTATAGCTTTTTGATTGGCAGAGCGTTTGTTGTGTAAATTTAAAATTAATCTACACATCACTGTGTTATCACTTTTAATCGCAGGGGATATTTTTATTTCTAATTAAAGTAGACTTATTATTTGTACTTGAACTTGAGTTATAAATAATAAATTCAAATGATTGCTTGTCAAAGTCGTATATATGGATGTATTTGGTATTATTTACAATATTATGTTGGTTCGTGCTAAAGGCATTGAGAACTTTGATGGCTTTTAATGCATAATAAACAGCACAACTTACTCACTATAATATGTTTATGTGTAAAGGTGTAATAATCCATAAAATCATTTTACTAGTTATATATCGTATTTATGACATAAAACAGCAAGATCACAAATGTATATATTTCTTTCATTTCATCGGTACTGTTTTTACTGAAATAAAAGAATAGTGAGAACGTTTGATGCATCCTTTGATTGTTATTTAATGGTGGGTGTGATTTGTATTTTAATCTCTTTTAAATTTAGTGTCAAATAAGCCTGTATAAGTTAGTTAAATTAGGCATTATACCATGGTTGTTTGTAGTATGTTTTTGTATTACTAAGGTTTAGTGCAAATAATTAGAGGAAAACTTCACCTTCAACTTGTTTTTTTTTTTGTTTTAGTATTTTGAAGAATGCAAAACAAAACTTGAGCAACATTGGTGTCGGGTGGATTAATATTTATATCACGCCAATGTATTCACAAGAAGCTTTTGAACAAGAATCTCTGATTTAGCTCGGAGTTAAACTATTCGTATTAAAATCGTATTTTCACAATAGTAAATGATTAAATCAATTTAACATATATTTCTTGTGTTGAATGTGGAAATAGAAAAAAGTTCGTAATATCCAGAAAATGCACCTTGCACTGCTAAAATCTGTTAAATTGCCAACATGTGGGAGATGCTCTTCTTCTTTGCGAGTGTGGAAATTAGCGCCAAAGGTGGAGTTTACTCTTGTGATTGACGGGAGTTTGAAATACAATTTTGTATTGATTATTTTGGTTATTGATACAAAAAGCACTATCTGGTATTGTGTCCAAAAACATATATTTTACAGCGATGTAGTGTACGGATCAAACTCTGATGCTGTCTACAATTCACAAAATGCAAAATGAAGCTTTGAAAGTTTATTGTATATTGCAAAATCAAACAGAAAGATAAATTTAGGTTCTATAGTCTTTTATATCAAGTCCTAAACCTATCTTTGGAAACGTAGTATTTAACGTAATATTTCAACTACACTTTTTTTCATCTAATGGCTGTAAATGTTCTTGGAAGGCTTTAAATACATTTGAAAGAAGAAGATGCATGTTTATCCAAATTTCTTGATTCCTGCACAGCGCAGCTCTTTGGCATTCAGTCATTCGATATTTTCATGAAAGTGAATTAGAAGTTGCTAAAATATTACTTTAAATACTACCTATATAAATTGATTAAACACAGAGGTGCGATGAAATTACAGCCAATAAAACAAAACCAAGTAATTTGGAAGATACCTGCGTTTCTGAAATCTTGATGATATGCTTTTGTTATTCATGCTTTTCTGCTACTTCATGTTTTGAACCATTTTTCATAAATATACATTTTACTAAATGATCGAGTTAAGCATTTCGTACCATTTTATGTCAGAAAAAAACGGAGCGCTTGGTTGCATAAATATTTTTCTATATCTCATGTGTAGAACAGGCTTCCTTGCGGATTTCAGTGCCCCATATTTTTCAAATAATCAATTCTAATTGCTTCTGCATTATTGCGCATACTATCGTAAACATTAATTCGTTCACTCAGTCCAGACACGGTGGCACAGAGTGACTGGATGCACGTGACGCAGGACGTGAGCGAGAAATCGAACCCGGTTCAGGGGAATCGGATTCTCGAACTTCCGCTAGGCGTGATATGCTCTTGTTACTAAGAACGCGCGGACATTTAGCGGACCAGTTAGTTGATTTTCGGTTCGCTGTATGCTCCTGTAAGTTTCGAAACGCCTTTGAAGGTAACGTCTCCAGATGGTTGCTTGTATCTTGAGGGGACGTGGGTCTATTTGCTTCGTTCCAGGTTTCGTAGTACTCGGAGTACGAGTTCCGATAATCAGATTTAAACTCCTGTGGAGTTATGGCAGGTGTTGAATCGACAGTTATTATGTTATCTTCATTAGAACTGATAGTAACATTCGACTCTAAATCTTCCTGGAGAATCTTTAAGGCAGCTGCATGAAGCTTCTCCAAGGGCAAATTGCGGAACAATCTACCCTTCTTTTTCATTAATAAACTAAGTACTAACTCTTCGGCAAGTTTTTCATTGCCAACTCCTGATACAGGAGATGCGGAGGATGCGGAAGACGATAAACTTTCGATACCAGATGAAGACTGATGTCTGATTGGCAGTGATAAGCGATCTCTTCGATCGGTGGCAGTGTTCGATATACTGGAATTATCCTCGAAAGATGATTCTTTGCAATTAATCAAAGTCGGATGACATGAGCTTTTAGTATGTCCATAATTCTGCTTGCTACATTCTACTGATTGCGTTTGTTGGACTTCATCGTCTTCGCTATCACCATTATTACTTTCGTCCTGCAAAAGTTTGAATAATCTGGAATGTGTCGCCGCTCGCTGGTAACGTGTCATTTTTCGCATTTCGGGGAAACATTCCGAATCCGTTTCCACTTCTGATATATGTTTGCTTATATCCGACGTAACGCCAGAATCATCTTCCGCTTCGGATTCGTCACAAACCTGTTTCTGTACTAGTGTAGGTATCGAATGGTTTGTGGAATCGCCAAGTTTTTGTCGTTTAGAGGTTTCAGGCTGTGTATTTGAGGACTGAATTTCGAAAATCGATATTCGATCTCGCACTGAGAGCTTTTTATCATCCGTTTTAGCAATATCAGTAAGTTTGTTTAAAATGCTGTTACACTTGTGATCTACCTTTTCTAAAGTCGGTACAGTTTTCAAAACAACATTAAGTGCATTCTCTTTAACTGCTGCCTGCGACATACTCTGATCTTGTTGCGTCTCACTAGCCTCTAAATCGGATTCCTCTTTCGAAGTATTAGTTGTCTCATATTCTTCACTGTCGTCTTCGCTTTCATCTTCAGAACTTTCCTCTTCCATATTATCGATTGTGTCTTCCTTAAGTTTACTACCGCTTGGAGAATTACCGCTATGTTCTTCCTGACCTATTGTTCGCATTTTGCTCCAGGTACTAGCGTTATTATTTTCATCCAAATTTATATCCTCCCTATCAGTGTCGATGCTATGTTTTCGCTTGTTAAACAAGTCGTGAACTACTCTTTCGTTTTCGCATTGCCAAAATTGTATTGAATCCTTTTTGTGTTCATTGGTGCATTGTTTTAAGAAAGTCTCTACGTTTTCGTCAGCCTTCCATAGATCGATTGCCTCCGTTGGCCCGTTTTCGTTATTCCAGAAATCAGTCTCGCCATCATCATTATTCTCCCCATTACACCCACCATCACGATCAATGCTAACCTCACGGCTACTCCAAAATTCTCTCGAGTATGGTCTGCTCTGTCGGCTAAATTCGTCCTCTTCTCCTATTTGACTCCAAAAGTCTATTTCTTCTTCGTCATTTTGAGTGACGTCTTCGGTTGCATCTTTCTGTTCCTTATCATCTTCAGATTGTTCTGCCGAACAAAAAGTTTCGCTACTTGTCGTTGCTTTTGTTTTCAGCGGTAAAGAAACGGATACTGACACTTGCGTATCTTCCTCATAGTCTAGTGAGAATTTTTGAGCGTGTTTCTTCCCTGCTGTATTGTCAACTTCATCCATCGATTTACTACTTGACGAGGGAATAGTGATAGTGACTGTTACATCTGCATGAGTATTATTGTTAACCGTCTCGACCGTGGAGCCTTTCACGTTTTGACGATTATCTTCATCGCCATCTGTATCTTCTTCACTTTCACTACTTACTTCCTCTTCTTCTTCCTCTTCCTCCTCTTCTTCCTCTTCACCGGATCCGTGTGCGATGTTGTTGAGATTTCCTGCTGTGGCATATGCTGCGTTATTTAGCTCTTCTTTGTCTAGTTTCTTAAGCGTGTTACGATCAGCATTGTTTCGAATATTACTGGGACTCTCCTTCGTGTCAAATAGTTCATTCGCAGCCTTCTTTTCGATATTCACTCCTTTAATATCCGTATCATCCTCCTCCTCCTCTGCATTGCTTTCATCCTCTGACTCTGACTCATAACTTTCCTCTGACTCATTAGAACCATTATCAAGATTTATTTCTTCAATGTCATTTTTCTTTAGCGTATCGTATTCATCCTCAAGATGATCTATGTCGTCATCCGTTTGATTCCCATTGCTGGTATTTGCTAGTGGTTCGTGGTTGTCCATATCGAGATCATTTGCCAGTGTAGATGAGCAATCGCTTAACGTGGAACTATTGCTGCAAATACTTTCCCTTCGGCTAGGGTTAACTGAACACGTATAGTTGCTTTCCTCTTCGAATATTACGCTCAGCTGGTGGGGCAAATGCTCCGGTGGATTATTGTCACATCCTACTGTTTCCTCGTCTTCGCTTTCCTCATTGGAGTCTTCTTCCTCACTGTCAGCCAGTTCATTAGAATTACTTGGTTCATTTTCTAGCTGTTTTTCTTCTGGAGTATCGATTTTTCTCATTGCACCTTCCCCATCCGAATCCGAACAGACGGACTTGGGGGGAGGTGTCGCCAGAGTACTCTCTTCAAAAGTACGATACCTTTCATTCAGTGGGCTGCTGGGCGAACATCGGACTATTGAGCCTTCGTCCGGTGGAAAGAAAGCTTCCGGCGAGGAACTAAAGTTGGCCAATCGTTCCGACAGACGCTGCAAGCTGCTCTGGGATCGAGTTAGTGGATGTGGTCGGTTGTTAAGTTCGCTCAGAATGGACTCAACGTCGGAGGTGTCCTCGGGAGTTGGTGTGACTACGATTCGCGGCGGTGGTGTCGTGATGATGTAAGTATGAGTCGGTGAATCCGAAGCGATGTTTTCACAGTAGGCGAATTGTGGGTGCCCTATCTGATAATATGGTGGAGGCGTACAGGGTGAGCATGGTTCTTGAGGGTAGTAAAAGTGATGTGGTGACATGTAACCCGCGTAGTAGGCACCGCGCTCGTAGTGACCATGTGGTGGTAATGGAGGGGGTGGAAGAGGAGGATAGTAGTAACCGGGTGCATGATGAGGTGCTGGTTGCAATGGAGGATGGGGATAGTATTGCGGATTACCAGGATCATAATAATGCCAATTTGGATTACAACAATAGTGAGGTTGAGGTGGATATGGATATGGTGAGTATCGGACTTCGCCGCTGCACGGTAAATTTTGATTACCTTCAGTGTCAGAGGAATTTGTATCGGCTGTAGAAAGAAACGATAAATGAGAGAAAAAAATCATCGCGATTGTGAAATCATGTACCAATGAGAGAGAAAAAAGGGATTTAATGAACTTCATAGTCGGGGAATGTTGAGCTTAGTGAACAGCAAATTGGAAATTATTTATACCGCTAAAATGTTTTTTTATAGTTGTCATTATCTATTGACTAAAAGCAACTGAATAAACAAATGTATGTTATGAAACTTTGACATATAGCAGCGTCCGCTATTATTGACAATATTATGCCTCGGTTTCTCACAATGTTCTGTTCATTTTTTTCTTCAACACAAGCCTGATGCTAAATTGATCAACCATTACTAATAAACGTACTGAAGTGGATTTTAAGATTGTATCGGGAGGCAAACGTGTCAATTGGATAAATGTTGTTATTGGATTCAAAATAATACAATGTTTTTGATAGGATAGAATTAGCTAGTACAGTTATTTGTTCATAGACTGGAATTATTAAACAACTAACAGTTGTAGAAACTTGCTCTATTATAACACAATTGATCTTATAAATGAAAATCTACTTTAGTTTCAATGGTTTGTGTATCGAGAGGTTTAACTTTGCGTTGGATTATGTTACCGAAATATGAAAAAAGGACTTACCGGGAGCGTCTGATTGTGTCATTGCTTGTAGTATTTTGAACGATCGGCTAGGGATAGCACTTCCAGTATATTTTTTAGGTTCTTCCACTTTTTGTTCACTGGGGGGCACATATTGTTGCGGTTGATCATCTTCTGCAATAATTTTTTTAACATATATGTTTAACGTCTACTGTTTTCGTAATATTTAAGTGTCTCAAGATAAATGATAGTCTTAGCCTTCGCAGATGACCTCGGCGTCATTTCTAGAATCCTGGGCGGCGGAAGCAATCTACCCCAGACTAAAAACGGAGGCTAGGAGGATCGGGTTACAAACCAATGCGTCAAAAATTAAATATAAGGTAGGAAGAGGCTCCAGAGAAAGCAATGTTCGCCCGGACAGCGACTGGTTGACACTGACGATGAACTAGAAGCAGGGAATCAAAGATCACGACGAACGCACAAGAGACAACGATATTGTCCTTAGTTCAAAATGTTGCGGCAATGTATGATGAAAGTTTGTCACTATTGCATGGAAATTAGGACAATGACAAGTTATCGTAACTGTTTATCGTGGATACAGATGTTTCATGA
The DNA here is from genome assembly GCF_943734655.1 of Sabethes cyaneus. NCBI lineage: Eukaryota > Metazoa > Arthropoda > Insecta > Diptera > Culicidae > Sabethes > Sabethes cyaneus. Next base: position 156,144,853 of record NC_071355.1, on the reverse strand, counting down.
TAACTATGTTGTTGCCTGCGAAAAAGACACACTGCTGTATGCAATACGTGTTGTACGCAACAAAAGCAATCCTAGTCATGTCACACTGTGTCGGCAGCGGCAGTGTTTAGTAGTTATCAAGGTAACGTTGGTAACTTTTGTACGCCAGACTTTAGGTCAAAGCAAGCTAATCTTTTTCTTAAGGTTTTTGTTGTTTGTCTCTTTTGTTCAAGTTGCTGATAAAGTATTGTCTTTATCCAGCCGACTTCCGACAAACATATATTTTATTGTATACCTGCATCAGCAACAACAAGCACTTGTGAGAGCGAGTGTGTATCAAAATATTTTCTCCAAAAGTTGTACTTCTCACTGTTGTTAAGGGACATTCATTTGTCCTATTATTGCCTTATCATGATACATTCTGGTTGCTACGTTTGTTTTTTTTATAGGCAGAGAGTAACTGGTTTATCGCTCTCCGTTTTTGTCGTTTATTTCTGCGTATGAACAATGATATTTTGATTCCCTGCTCAACAGACGCATTTCCTTGTTGATCGTCTCTTAATCTATCACGTGATTCTGCATTATGCTTATCACTACAAAGTCCGAAGTGCCACTGCTGTGGCAAAACTCGACCTTTTTACCATGGATGTTCCGAACCTTTTCTCCTTTGCGTCAGAGATTACCTGCAGAGCTACCATGTTGAGATTACGGGGTTCAAGCTGTTCGAGCAGAACCCGTTGCCAACTCCGAAATTTAGCGAACTGCCAACTGCTCTACGCATTTGAGATAGTATCTTTGCTTACGGGACATACGTGCACTTGCGTGTGTTGCGGACTATTTTTGGTGGAGTACAAACGGATAGCAGAGAGTGGCGTAGACGTATGAACCACGAGCTGCAGGCACTACTTGGAGAGATTCCCATCGTACATCTGGCTAAAAGTGAGACTGGTGGGTCGGCCACGTCGCAAGGGTACCAGACAAGTGTGCAGTGAAATCCGTTCTCTTCAAGGACTCGAATCCGTCATCAGGAATAGAGGGATCCAACGTGCTAGATGGTTCGACCATGTTGAAACCGACTGTCGAGACGCTCAACGAATTGCCGATGAGTAGCCCAGGATCGACTAGAGTGGAAAAGAATTCTTGTTACAACAAGAGCCATCGGAGTCAGCGTTTTGATTCTCATAATTTGAATCTGTTCAAAAGAATGGACCTGCTTAGTTAATGAGAACCAGTTTGGGTCACGAATGACCCAAAACTGGTTAAAGTGACTATAATCTAAAACAAAAACAAAAAAAGGAGAAAGTTTGCAGTTTTGTGAAATGCAGCATGAAATGACTTGGTTAGTCAGCAATGAACATGGAACATTTCCAAGATTTTTGATGGTTTTAAGCAGCTAGGAAGAAATCGTACATGACGTGCTGCATACTAGCTGTATTGGCTCCAACAAGTGTTCGTTTAAAGTTATGGCGAAAGATTTGAACTTAATTGTATTTTCACAATTGTAGACTTTTGATTGATTCATATGAATCATGTTGAGTGCCACTTGGCTCGACTGGCCAATTATAGAAGTCAAGCTCGATACGATTGTGACGAGTAATTCGACTGACAAGGAAACATCACTATCGGTCACAGGCTTAGAACTTAACGATATACACCATAGTGCAGCCCTGTCGATCCAGAACTTCACTGCACTGCTCGTATAGGTGTAGCCTATGGAACTTTTTTGAGAAAACTTAACTTGAAATTTGTATGGCAATAAAACTCAATGGAGGCGCATGGTACATTGTGAATCCTGAACCCTTGATGAACAGAACGAAAAAAAATGATATTGTTTGAAAAAGGATGATTTTATTATGCAACAAGCGTTTCTAAAATCACTTTTTTGTCCACCTGGAAGTGTTATTAAACTTTTCTCCTCGTTACGCTACACTTTCCATGTTATTTTATGCCGCGCTTCCCATTAAACGGAACTCTGTAGTTTAAAAGTGCGACTGCACAGTACTACGATCGTTTGATCGCGAATGCAACATACTGAAATCACTGTCGTAAGAAAGAGCAAAACAGGCAATTAGCATTAGGGTATATAATACAGACTTGGCTGCCAGGCACAATATTAATTTAAATAATCTCTGATTTAAGGCATGGGTTGTATTTGTAATAAATCGTAAAAATAAAAAATAAGAAAACTTATCCAATTTAATTCTACTATGTGTATTTTATTCAATGACAGATACGTATTTCGCCTACGACTTGCAGGCTTCCTCAGTGTCTGTTTTCGACTTAGTTCGAAAACAGACACTGAGGAAGCCTGCAAGTCGTAGGCGAAATACGTATCTGTCATTGAATAAAATACACATAGTAGAATTAAATTGGATAAGTTTTCTTATTTTTTATTTTTAGGTTTCGTATTCTACTAAGACGCTCCAAAAACTTCAGTCAATAAATCGTAGTTTATGGTACAGTGGACCCCCGTTCGTTTGAACGATTCCTCATGCAAACTAACGGGGTTACTTTTTAATTTGAACAACTGGTAACCCGAAATATACTGAAACCTGTGTGAACTGGCCGCCCTGCTCTTTGTTATTGTTTTGGTGGTTTGTTTTTGTTGACAGTTGCAAGTGCGAATATTGCATTTTCCGATCGGATTTCTCTCTTAATCGTTAGGAAAACGAAATGTGAAACAGATTAAACACGCTAGGTCAGTATAAACGAATCGTGTTTATGTGCACCGTCTGCATAAACAAATGATGTCATGTTGAGAATGACATTTGAACCATTTTTAATTTGCACGTCGTGCAAACCAACGGGGTTCAAATTAAAAAGTGTTCAGATTAAAAATGGTCAAACGAACGGGGGTCCACGGTACACTGCTGTCGCTGCAATTTAAACACCTTTCTATGTTCGAGCACATCACTGAAGCAATAGTGTAGCTCACAAAGAGAACATCTCTAAAAGCAAAAATTCGTACAAGATTCTTTTTCGCATGATGCGTTCTGCAGTGCAGTTTCATGTGAGACACGTCAGCTGAGCGAGACTCCTTGCCTGCAAATAATATTCCGCTTTCTGGACTTTCGTTGAATGTTATCAATGTGAGCGATGCTATGATCCAAAAAGTCATCTCCGAGATGATGCTGTTCACCTCCGTTGGACCGGACGGGATACCTGTTATTCTCAAGAAATGCACCACAGGTTTGCTTACTCTTCCTCCTCAAGCAACAATGTGAGTTTTATTGTACTCTTATGATGGTCTTCAAGACCAGTTTTGGTCTTAAAGGCTATCATAAGAGTGTAATAAAACCCAAATTGTTACTTGGGTCGTCATCTTTACAATTTGTCTTTAACGGCGTTTATGTTTCCGGATCATAAAAAGGCAAAAAAAAGGACATCTATAATTATCGAGGTATCGCCGCTTTGTGTGCGGCATCCAAGCTATCCGAAATAGTAATTTTGAGATCAGTGTTCTACCATTGTAAGCAACTCATCGACGGTTCTCAACATGGATTCATGCCACATCGATCTACCACGACGAATCTCCTTTCATTTACTACTTATGCTACGGATACCATGTCTAGGTGTTTCCAAACGAATACAATCTACATCGACCAGAGTATTCCACAAGGCTATATTCGTGCTATACGTCAATGATGTAAATTTTTCTCTATGTGGACTCAGGCTTTCCTTTGCTGATGATCTTAAGATCTATCTCGCGGTCAAAAAAGTAGAAGACGCTATGTTCCTGCAACAGCAACTGAAGGGCTTTTCTTGATGGTGTAACGACGATAATCTAGGGTCTAGGCAGTAAACTAATTAAAAGAGAGTTCTGCATCAACAACTTGGGAGTTCTGCTTGACTCACAGCTCACCTACAAGTAGCAAGCACATCAGCTACATCATTGCTAAAGCATCCCGCAGTCTTGGCCTAATCATGAGAGCTGCGAAAAGCTTCACCGATACATTGCTTGAAGAATTTGTACTGCGCGCTTGTCCATTCGATGCTGGTATATTGCTGGGTGGTCTGGAATTCCCATTATCTCAACGGCGTTAGATAAAATACAACACAGATTCGCCCTCCGTCGCCTGCCATGGAACAACCCGCTCCAGCTACCAAGACTCGAAGCGCGCTTGATGCTAATTGGACTGAACACCCTAGCAACCAGGAGAAATCTGTGTCGAGCAATCCTTGTAGTTGATATCCTGAAGATGTGGGCCGATTGCCCATGGCTTCTCAACCATATTAGCCTACGAGCTCAACCACGATCTCTTCCTCCGAGTACCGTTACGAAGGACAAATTATACAGCAAAGGAGCCATCGTCGGGCTACAACGAGTATTCAACCAAGTGTCAGCTGGGTAGGACTATTCGCAGGAACACTGACAGCCATTCATAGCAATGGGCCTATCTTGGCAAGGCGGAAAATGTTTAATAAAACACAAAACGTTTGGAAGTTTGGAGCATAAAAATGATCATAAACTTTGTTTCTTGCTGTTTTATACATGATACTTGACAAAGAAAAACAAAGAAGAAAGCTTTGTTTGGTTATCTAGCAGCAAACGTATTGTAAATATTGTTGAAAGTTTGTCCCAATTATGCCATATTATCTAGTTAAATAGAGAGAAAATTCCATCCGATTTCCGGTATCGTAAACGAATAACTTGTACCGCAATTAACAAATTATTACGAGGGGACAAGTTTAATAACACTTCCAGTTGGACGAAAAAGAAATTTTAGAAACGCTTGTTGCATAATAAAATGATTCTTTTTCAAACAATATCATTTTCTTTTCGTTCTGTTCATCAAGGGTTCATAATTCACAATGTACCATGCGCCTCCATTGAGTTTTATTGCCATACAAATTTCAAGTCAAGTTTTCTCAAAAAAGTTTCATAGGCTACACCTATACGAGCAGTGCAGTGAAGTTCTGGATCGACAGGGCTACACTATGGTGTATCTCGTTAAGTTCAAAGCCTGTGACCGATAGTGATGTTTCCTTGTGAGTCGAGCCGACTTGCTCAACTCGCCTTACATAATAAGACCCTTATCACCTATTTTGAGACACTCTGTAAAAATAGGCGATGAAATAAATCATATCTTACCTGATTCACTAAAATTGCCACGATTTTGCACAAACATTTGTTTGGGACGATTCACTGAGCCTGAAATTATGTCAAAATGTTACAAATTCACCAAATAATGGAATAATTTAGCCAAACCAAGAATAGCACATAAGTCAACATTGTTAGGATAAAAAACAATCATGAGTTATCAAGCATGCAGAGCAAATAAATGGCTTTCGATTGGGCATCTGTGACACTGACTGGCATCCATTACCAGACGTTGAAAAGTCTAGGGTTTCATCCAAAAGGATGGTACCATATGAACTGAAGTTTGAAATGCATATCGAACGATAAAAAATTGGTTTTCATATTGATTTGTTACCGATGACAAACCCTGGATTAACGATGGCAACACGAAGCTCAAGAAATCGTACGTGAAGACCGTTAATCCAGGAAATACGGAAGGATGGTAAAGCAGAATATACATGGATTCAACTCAATAAATTTTAAACAAACATGTTGTTTGATAGCTGTAGGTCATCGAAAGTAACTCCCAAAAAGCGTAATTATTTAACGTAAAATTAAACAAAACCGTTCAAAGCTAAGAAACACTTGAAATGGTAGGCAAAAATGTCGTACCAGCATTGCTCGGACATGAAGGCTGCCCGCCATCGGTCATGTTTTGCAGATACCGGAACGCCTTCGAAGGTATCGCGGCTCCTCGATATCGAGGGTCTTCCTCGTTATGGAGATATACTTCTCCATCGACTAGTAATAGTGATAGTAGTAAGGTGGTAGCAACAATTTGGTTAGATTGTGTAGCCCAGTAATTTGGAAATATATTTACCTTGGGTTTTGACTCGATTAAGCATGGCTTTATCTTCGTCGTTTAGCTGCATCCGCTTGAGTTGATTATCCGCTGAATTGCGCTGTTGTTCGTTACCGGGCGTCGAAGGTTTCGATTTAGCCTCACCTTCTTCCATCGTGTCTGTTATCTGTTGAAGCACTCTAAACGACCGAGACTGATTTGGTGTAGTCGCACCATTCCACGACTGTGGATTGTTACTGCTTCGTGGATCACTGAAAAAGTCAGATATTTTAGCTGCAGCGAAACCATTGACTAACATAATTAGAGGGTTTAGAGTATGTAGATAGTGATTCAGTGACATGCCAATGTTTAGCCGAATTAAAATGCGTCTAAAGATGAAGTAACGCTTCAACTTTTGCTTTAAATCGTTTGATAAAATTTGCTTTATCAATCATGGACCATATGAGTGAAGTCATTCTATTTAGCAGATATTGCAAAATGAAAAAAGTATAGTTATCAAGAATAATATGTGTAACATTAAATGAAACACAGAGCTGGGTACAAAAGAAGTTCTCCTGATGTTATTATTTCGTAGAATGTGTTATGCAAAAATATAGTGAAAAAAACCGCAAGACAAAATAGGTAAATGCCGATACAAAACAACAAAAGAACAAAAATGTAACACGAAGCAGCAAAAGTAAGTTGCTTCTCGCTGGCCGTCGCTATACCTGAGTCTATTTTTAAGGAAACGAAGCTTTGCTTCTAGCGGGATGTCGTGAATGATATATCTATGATCACCACTGTGTATTGGTAATTGGGCAATAGTCATTTCGCGGATCGAAGAAGAAAAAGAAAGCGCAGAACGAAAGAAAGTTGGTTAATAGTCGAGCTCTATACTACAGTAGGCTTGCAGAGTAGTAAGGAGCCAACAAGCAAGATACTAGATCGGAAGCGTTGGTTGCTGAAGATCGTACCTTTGAATGATCGCAGGCGTTTGCGATAGAGGTCCGCGGAGGTTCGTCGCACTAGCTTCATTCTCCGAATCTTCAACCTTGATCGGTACAATGCGTACGCTTGCTGGCTGTTGTTGTTGTTGTTGAGTAGGCGTTTGTTGCTGCATTCGCTGTTGCTGTTGTTGTTGTTGTTGTTGTTGTTGCATCATTTGTTGATATTGTTGTTGCTGATACTGCTGAGACGGTGGTGGTTGGTAGTGTTGATGATGCTGCTGGTAAATAACATGCTGTGGTGATGGTGGCGGATACGTTATGTTGTTGTAGCCTTGATTTACAAAGTGATTTGGATTGGTAAACATTGCAGTGGGTGTTGTATATCCTGTAACAAATTAGTATGGCTTAGAAAGACTGAATCATACTATTAGTGGTTCCTCTGGACTTACCGCTATGTGGTACCGGGTAACCGACTGTGATTGGAGACTGAACGTTGCTGTATTGTGGTCCCGGACTGTAATATGGTGGCGGTGCGTAACTTGGTGCGGAAGCCGGTGCTTTGACAGGCGATTGCTCAATTTGTATCGGTATGATGCGTTCCTAGAAATAGAAGAAATATGGTAACCTGCCAACATTTCAATTTAATGTAGCCTACCTTTTGTGACGCAATCGGTTGGGGTGAATACATTTGATTTTGCACATACACTGGAGTTTGTGGATAGCTCCGGTTAATCGGCATTGTGGCTGCGGACTGTTGCGTAACGGGGGCTGATTTGGATGCTGGAGATTGCAGCTGTATATAGTGTGTTTGTGGTACTGCTTGGGATTCGCTAGCTTGTGGCGATATCTCTGGTGTGGTCAATGGAGCGGATTTGACTGTGCTGGGAGTGGCTGCAGCAACCGTTTCCGATGTTTTGGAAGATGATTCTTTAAGGTTAGAAGTAGACACCCGTGATTTTGAGTCAGGAAAATCAGGGTCTTCTTTATGAACCCATTCGGGTTGTTCTTTTACACTATTCTGGCGAGATGACATCCATGGTGGACTTGTTTGATTGAGGAGAGTTTGCTTGCTGTTAGCAAATACTTCATGAGCTGGTGGAATATAGAGTGAACCTAAGGCTTGAGGGGCCGGTTTCTGTGCTGTAGGCGGTTTTACACCGGTAGCCCCAGAATTGCTTGTGCTGTTGTTATATCTGGTGTTAGTGCCATTGATTGTTGGTGAAGGTGTTGATGATGGTGAAACCTGCTGTTTAGAAGAATGTTCTTTGTCCTGTTGTGGTGTTTCAGAGGAGCTGATAGATGGATCGGATAGTGGGTGTGACACTTTTATGGGTGTTATTGGGGGTGGAAGACTGGCTGGAATTGGACTCTGACTATAGACAGGGGGTGTCTTGATAGACGACACCCGTGAACCGTTTTCGAGCAATTTAGTTAAATTGGATGGGCTTGGTGATCGTTTCTTTGGTGATTCAATCGGAGCTGTGAGTTCTTCTGTACGGTTCTGTGTGTTTTTGGCGACTGAAATGACGAAATAATGGATGTTAATAACAATTTACATTTAGATGAACCGAAAATGCATTTTATGATGTTTACCTTCATCGTCTGTTTCTCTATTGCTGTGAAACAATGTTTGGGGTGGTCGATTAGGCATTTCATTGAGTTTCTCATTGCGATACTCTTCGATCCAGAAGTCGTTCTTTGGCTGAGGTCTTGGTGCCTTCCGAAGACTCGCCATTGGATTAGGTGGAATTTTGATTTCTGGTCTACAACCCATTGGAGGAGGCTCAAAAACCTTTGGCCTTGCAGTCTTTTTCTCTGAAGACGATGCTGACGGGGGCGGTGGAGGTGGCGGTGCTGGGGCACCATTACCATTTGTCTGGCCCGGTGGCGACAACTTAGCCATACTGGGTGGAGGTGGTGGTGGAGGTGCAGGTGGTTCATTAGGAAATACCTGGAAAGGCATACCCATGGCGGCGGCTCCTAATGTTGCCGCAGGTGATACTGCTATCTGACCATTACCGTTACTGTTATTACTACTACTACCATTATTCTAATTACCGGAACAGTTTTAATAAGTCTTTGTTTAATTATAATCAATTTGTTAAACCACTTACCTGTGCTAATGGCGAAACTTTCGGTTGTCCTGCTACTCCCTCCGACTGTGCGTTGCGCGATATTCGCTTAGCCATGCGCGGTGACTTAATTTGTGACAGGTCGATTCCACCTGGTGTGTAGGTGAAGGGTTGTTTGTCCCGACGCATCATGGCATTCTGAACGCATGCCGGAGGTTCTGCTGGCAGTTGTGCCTGTATTCGTCGTGCTGAACTGCCGATTGTGGACTGCGGTGGGCCTCCGTAGCTGAAGGAGAGGAAAGAAACAAAAAAAAAAGATTTGTAGAAATGACACTGCCGCTTGAAAGATGTATCGTAAATCAATGTTGACGGCGACAACTGACGAGTGGTTGCGTAGCTCGAGAATTACGTGTGTTTTGGCTAACTTACTATCGATCATCAGAAATATGACTGTTTTAGCGTCAGTGATCTACTTTTTACTGTTAGATAGGGCAAGGATGAACGTGTGATGCGCATAATCTAGGTGATATTAATAAATACAAAGTGTATTGAGTCAAAAAACTTCAAGGTACACGTCTGAATGGAATGTATGTAATCAATGGTGACGTAGGACATTATTGCATTTGCATTTATAAATACTGCTACGCATGGTATATGTTTAACTTTTTTAGATAGAACACTCAAAAATTTGAAAAGAGTTTTTGTTTAAGAAAGTAGGGTAATAATTTATTTCGGACAGAACACTACGCGTATATATTTGGGACATTTGCGGCAAAATTGAATGGAAATGTCCAAGATATATACGTCTAACGCGCTCTGTCCAAATTAGATTAATCAACCTAATAAATAATAAAATCCTGACATACATGTATCAAATTCTTGGCAAAGTGTGAATTCAAAGTAGTAATTAAAAGAATTCAATTCATATACATACAGTGAAGTGCAAAAAAAAGAAATATAAAAAAAAAACTTTTGACCAACTCCCGGTACTTTCTTCAGCGATATTTTTTTAACTAATTAACTCTATAATTGCTTTATACGCTTTATAGAATTCTGTATAGTTGAGGTACTGTAGTCAAAACGAAGATTAAAAAACGCGTTTATTGTTATTACATTATTTCTTTTACACAGAAATTTTTAGAAAACAACTCTCAATCGTTTTGTCTACATTTTGCGGTTACACTCTTTTGAAAAGTTGGTACTGAATGTCACAACAGCATTTTTAACTCAAAATTTGGAAAAAATATTTGAATGTACTTACGTGATAATGTGAGATTTATGAATAAAAGAAGAGACTTCACTTTCATTGGTTGAAACACGAATAAATAAATGTAACATTGACATGTAACACAATTTCCTGTTTACCACAACTTCCAACAGTGTTATATTTTAAGAAGTTGTAATATGTATAATAGAAAATGTAATGTGGCTATTATTCGTATTTATAAACACACCATTGAAACATCATTTTCTCTTCCTTCTTTTTATAATAAATCTATCGAAAACTGATGTGCAAAGTTTTTAAATAGAATCAGTTTAAAATAAAACGACTTACCGAACCATGTGGGTGTGCTGCGATGGAACACATTTGGACCGATTGGGTCAATAAACACATAGTATAATTTGTTGCGAACCCGCGCTGAAGGCAAAATTGAACGGAGAAAAAATAAGATTTCCCTCGATTCCATATTTTGCAAAAAATCGTGTTATAAATATATGTACCTAAACTAAATGAATCCAATTGAGAGTGTTAGATATTTTGCTAGGCCTCTCTTTCAAATTAAATTCTAAAAATATTAGTGATGCAAGCGAGGGATCGCACCACATGGACCGTGGGAAAAATTTATAATCAAAACTTTCTAGTCGGTTCTTGACAGTGCGTTTTTCGTCAATTTAAACCAGCGACAGCTTGTGTTTTGTAACCTCAGAGGAGAGGTCATTGTTTCGCCGTTAGGATGTATGTATTAGAGCAGGAGAATTTCTTGAAGCTCTAAAACACGTGTTCGCATAAAAAATGCGGTATTTCGGTGGTCAGTGTCGGTTATTACTCCTTTAACACTGAAACCGGTGCGGGTCGGCATTCGTTTGACACAAACCGTAATTCTGTTAGCAATTAGAGACGTTTATCACTTCAATGCAACCGGATGTTTCAAGCTTACTTTTGTTTATCCGAAATATGTCACAACATCTTAGTCGAAGTGATTTTTCACCTATCTGGAAACAATATTTTGTGCATCCTTGAGAGACCATTAGCAGATCAGTGCGTCATGTAGGTAGGCGTTTTTCCCAATAAACAACGTCAAAAAGTCTGAGTCAATATCTTTGGGACTCAGGAGAAGAAAAAAAAAACTATCTACTTTAACAAGTGGGAACGAATGATTTATGTATCGACTCAACAGAAATGGGAGAATTGCTTCAACTACTTGTTTTGTCTACCGACGAGTTTTGCGTCTCAAAGCTCTGAGCGATATTCACTGAAATTAGCCGCGTCTCATTAATGTTTATAAAAATAGGATCACCTTTGAGGTGCATCCACCTTACGTTATTCGATGCGGCGTGGTTCCGAATGTCGTGTAAAGTAGCCAGCTGTATTGCAATTCATTTCACTAGGTAATAGCTCGAATAGACGGTACTAAGGTTTATTAAATAGTTTTTCGTATGGTTTTGGAGCACGCTGCAAGGTTTATTCAAAAGAATCTGATTTGATTTACCTGATCTAGATGGAAGGAATATATGATGTAACCTATATTATGATTTATTTTATTTTCATAAGTAGTTTTTTTGGATTAACATAACACTTCAGCGAAAAACACATTTCATTTGCATCTTTATTTACATTTCTATGCATTACTTATAAGCACCAACAGAGTTATAACTGAAAAACTAACGTTTAACAACGACACATGTTCGGTCTATAGTTTCTCTGTCGTAACACAGGAATTAAAAATAATGCTATTTTGATAATTAAATAAGAGAAACTCAAAAACAAAAAAAAATGTTCATTAAATTCGTACAAACAAATAAAATTGATAGAAAATTTTCCTTCGGGTAGAACATAGTTTTTCCAACTTTTCTTTGAAGAATTCATCGCTATTAAAAATTTTGTACAACATTTTCTCAGATAATATTTTTTCTGTATTTCTGAGAATATGGTTACAATTTCCCTTGCGGTTCAACCATGGACCATAATTTTGAAAAATTCTCAGTTCATACATACATTGAGAGAGGTAATTTGCAGAAAAATTAACATTTCGTAATCTAAATATCCGCGGGCTTTCGAGCTTTGCGGATTATTTTAACCATATTTTGCACACAATCTAATCTAATAAGATGTAGGTAGGAACAACCTAAGTCATTTAATTGACGTCAAGTCGTTTGATGAATGTTCCTAAGAAGAGATGAAAAAATTATGGCTTTGAAAAATAAATCCATCGAAAGTAAAAGTTCAAACGATGATGATGTAATGTAAATATACATATTTGAATAGTGCGTGTTTCACGTAATAAGCTCTAAAGCACGTCTTGCTGTGGTGCCATGATACGTACTGCCAGAAGACTGTATCGAAAAGCTGTTACATCTTATGCATCATGCAATATTAATTAGTAAAATGCGGTATGTGCTCTTATCGACTTGCGAGCTACTTGTAAACATGTCGAAATGCATTAACTTATCAAAAGCGATATTCGAAGTTTCGAGTTAGACTTTTTTAGTTGATGTTACAAAGCGAAATGCGGAGGGTATTTGTCGAAGTGGAAGGTTTCAACCTAGTGCTGTTTAGTTTAAAATTGTATTTATTATAACAAAAATATTTCATGGCTAATTCATAGAAAATCAGAGGGGTTGTGTACAAGACACGACCGCATATATAGGTGACGCAGGACTACGTAAGTCTCTTTGTAGTGATAGTAGCATGTATTCATGGTTGTAATCATTCGATTCTTCATGTATACATGCTATATGCAACATATATACATGCTACATGCGTTGTATGTAACATTTATCAAAGTAGTAACAGTGCATACGTTCAATTCTCAAAAGATTGTGCATTTGAAAGCAATTTAACAAAATCAAGAACATAAACTATTGCTTTCCTGCTACCTTACTGAAATTAAAGATTGTTTTTATTATCCATGGTTTCCCACGTTGAAAGGATTTTACCAATTCAATCCTATTTCATCAACAGCACATCTTTTCACTACACTTCTAATGAAACGGCAAGCATGCGTATTCATACAGAGTCGTATTATAACCGAATACTACAGCTGTAGCACATTTTTCCAACACAGATATCAAATTCGCCAAGGTTTAATCGTCTCGCAGTAAAGAATTTGCGATCTGTTGGGACAACGAACTTGTGTCATTTTTCTGGCACACTAACACAGACATCAAATTGGACTAGGTTTAATCGCGTTCGTAAGAAATCTGTTGGCACGAGGGGGCTCTGTCACTCTCTCTGGCGTACTTCCCAAGCAAGGACATCAAAATGATCTAGGTTGAACCGCGGTGTTAAGAAATCTTGTTAAAATGAGGAAACTTTGTCACTTGTTTTGGCTTACTTCCCAAGCACAGATATCAAATTGGTATAGGTTTAAATCATCGTAAAGAATCTTCCAACCAATCACGAAGCGAGAATTCTGGTAAAACATAGGTTTATTATTTTCAATTTTTCAATAGTTCAACATCAATAATCCATACTTTTCTTCATTTGTGTCAATTCTTAGAAGATTTTCCGATCGATAGGCGTAAGAATATTGAAAATCGATCGGAAAACCGCTGAGCTATTAGCGCTCAAAACCTTTCATTTTTCGTGACGCTCGCATTTTTCGATTTTTTGGAATGACACCCTATCTCAAAACTTGCCGTAAGACGTAGTCCTACGTCAAAAAGTAGTACAGTCAAGTCCTATTTTATGCAAACGATACGTCGCGTGAGTCAAAACCGCATAAATTCCGAAACTCGCGTAAAAAACGCATAAAAATACCTCGTGAATTCCAAAACTACGCATAAATCTTGACTCGCTAGCTGATTGCCCGATCTTACTCGGGATTCCTTTGTCTTTCAGTCACTTGTACATCTGTGATTGTAACGTAAATTCTCATAATGCAAGAATCAAAACCCTTTTTCTTCATTTAAATGTGTTTACTCGACACAAAGCCTTTTTTATTTTCTCGAAGTCTAGCTTGGTATAGTCCAATAAGTGTGAAAAAATGTTAAAAATAGGGGCAAATGAGCAAAATGGGGCTCTTCACGATGGCAAACAGGGAAGGGGTAGGCACCACGAGATTTCCCGAAATTTTTTATATAAGATCATCTATATTTTATCAGCCTGCAGGCCTTATCTTAATTGCGTCTGTTTTTTCGCTCGTTTTTGTTCATAGTGCGTTATAGGGGTATGAGGTGGGACCATCATCATCATCATCATCATCATCAAGTTTGGTAGAAAACGGTCAAGGCGTTCTGGCGTTATACCGCAACATACAAAAACAAATAAAAATTCAACATTGTGTAAAAACCGAAAATCGCGCAAAAAATACCGCTTAAATTCCAAATTCGCGTAAAAAATCGCGTAAATTCCGAAATTTGCATAAAAGAATCGCATGAATTCCGAAATTCGCGTAAAAAACTGCATAAAAAGTGATTTCAATGTATATGAAAAAGCTGGAAAAAGGGCGTTTTTGTCTCGACTATTTTTAATTGGAATGAATTTTTGGTGATATGTTGTATATGCAAGGATTTATTTCCTGTTTAACAAATTTCTTTCGTAAACAGTAACTTTTTAGAATGGCGTAGGGTGACTTATTTATTTTGGACAGGCGTTACGCGCACTCTATTTTGGACATTTACGGTAAAATCAAATGAAAATGTTCAAAATAGTGTGCGCGTAATGTCTGTCCACAATAGATAGATCACCCTAGTTAGGAATGAGATGTATGTTTAAAGAAATTGTATTTTTAAAGCTACTCATTTGATCAAAATGACACCAGAGGAAAAGTTGTGGGAAATTAAGTGTATTTTCGAAAAAAAATTCCACTGAAACAAAAAAAAAAGCAAAATTATGGTAAAAATCGTAAAATATGATTTTTTTCAAAACTAACCCCTCCGATTTGTTTAATTTTTTTTAAAGATAGCTCAAATTATGCCCTAAAATCTAGTGAAGAGCTGCTTATGGACACTCTTTTTGATTTTTTTGAAAAACCTTTGAAATTTGACCATTTTTGAAAATATTTTTACAAAAGTATAAATCATTAACTAGCGTTATCAATCATACGAAAAACTGAAACGCTGGCGTGTTAGGATGTTTGTTGTCCTTGAGTACCACTTTATTCCGTAACGGCAGCACGCGAAATCCGGCCAAAATAGCACAGGAAGCATGCGTTTTTCCTGCTACTCCATCCAGAAAATTTCCTAGTTGACGTGAAAATGTTGCTTTCCAAGTCATGGGTGCAGATAGCCTGCTAACCAAATATCCCAAGTAAAAATTTTCAAGCCACTGAATTTTATGAAGGTTTTATTGCGGTATTAATTATTCATTACCTCTGGTTTTATTGTGGTACTGCGCAATACCAAGAGGATACGAGTCTAAACACACTTAAAGCTAGCTAGAAAACAATAACTCAACTCATTTAGTTTTTACCAGAGCGAAAAGCGAAAAGCTTTGTTAAATTATGACGGTGGCTGTCAAGCAGCGAAAGCTTAATCGGTTTTATTGCTGCTTTCAGCAGAGCGTGATACGACTACTTGAGCTTATAACCTGATTCCTTTAGAGGTTATGAAAACATTCTGAGGAGTGGGCCACTTGGTCAGAAAGCAGTTTTATAGCAGTCATCAGAAAGTTCTGGTGGAGCTCATAGTTTTATAAGCGGTTTTATGAAATTGGTCATGAAAACCACTATACGAACGTAATAAAACTTGGAACTGTTACTTGGGATTTCTCTTAGCGAACTTCGGTAGTTTCATATCGTTGAAAATGTCTGCCAACTTCCTCCTTTCGGTTACCCTATGAATCTCTTACCTAGGAAGTCTGCCATAATGTAGGTTTCATTTTTTATCATCACGCAATCGAATTTCTTCTGCCTCGTCGTGTTCAGCTTCCGGAATTGTTTTTTTTGCCGTATTATTCTATTTATGGTCGTGACTTGGGTCACTATTTTCTTATAAGCTGATAATCCGTCCCGTGTTTGGACAGAAGGTACAGTGGTAGAGCACGTTATTCACATGGGAACGCCAGTGGACAAAATTTGAGTCAGTTCAATTAACAAAACTTTATTTGAGATGTCCATCTCAAAGTAAAAAGAGTAAGAAAATACAAACAGGGCATTACAAACAAAAATTAAGATGACGTATAGAGTTTTTATACTTCGATTATCTTCCGTAAAACACGCGACAGAAAAAGCATCGAAAACTTTTCGATTCACTCTTTATGCCCAATGACGTAAGGTAATAGATTATAATGTAGATCAGTAGGTGTGTCGATCAACTTCTTTAGCGAAAGGTATGACTGTTGCTTATTGCAGTTCGTTATTATTAGTAGGTACTTCCTTTACATCTATCATACCATGTCAATGAATATCTACATTGAAGTTTGGTAGTTATTTGGGGAAAGGCTCTCCAGTCCAATTGATTTTTAAGAAAGTGTGAAAGGTGTGTTCCAATTGATTCCAAAAACAAAATCAATCAATCAATCAATCAATTGGGATCAAATTACTACCTTTTTCCATTTCTATAATAATTTACAAACCTATTTGTATTTTCAACATATTACGTACTGTGAACTAATGTTATTTTATTGCAATTCTAGTACGTGCCCTATCTATTTAAATGAGATATAACTAGGTACACAATCTCATTTAACTATGTGTAAAATGATGCGTTCGAAATTATGATACGACAGAAAATTTCACTTTATTAAATGAGCTACTCCTCGTTCATAAACATTCCAGTCTCGAACTTGTTTACCGTCTTGTCTGCTCCAATGTACTCTAAAGGTGATGCCGAATCAATCGTTACCAGATTATCTCCAAGAGCGGTTCGCGACCGTCGATACTGTGAATGCTGTTGCACCAATTACATGCCCATTACTACCCGCTGCTGGCTGGGGCTAGCTGCTGGGACCGAGACGATGCGAGATGAGAAGTTCAGTGATGCACCATTATTTAAATATAGTTTGGCTTACTCATGGGAAAAGTATTTCAGAATAAAACATCTCCGAGCGGCACCACTGGGCACCTTCTGCGATGGACCCATCTGAGACCGGCTGCAACGACCGGTTTGTTTTTGTTTTTGTTACTTTTTTGTGCGGACGTATTTAATCGTCAAGGGAAGTGTGGATAATTTTATTAGGTCTGATCTTGAACCTTCTGAATATGGTGCGTCCGAATCAGCAGGGTGCACAAAACAAGAGCACGTTGATGGGATATTTCAAAGTTTGACTAAATTCTTTGGTATATGTTAAAATGGGCTGGTACCGAATGGCCGAAACACAAATGGCCGAATCACGAATGGCCGAAATCCAAATGGCCGAATTTCAATAACAGTCACAGAAGGCCGAATCACGAAAAGCCGAATCACAAATGGCCGAATCACGAATGGCCGAATCACGAATGGCCGAATCACGAAAGGCCGAAATTTTTCTGAGCGCCTAAATAACTACTCAATAAAAAACCATGAATTGACAAGTAGTTAATAAATAACTTTAATCAAACAAAAAACAAACTACTACTATTAAACAAACAAAACATGCTTTACGAACGCCTTTGTTTAGCGCTTAATAAAAGTGCAACTGCGTTAACAAAATTTTTGCTGCTCATTTTGTGAGCATTAACACATTTCGACTAGATTTTTTCGTCTATTTCTCGGCGCGAATTCGGAACATCGCCCTGAAGAATTCTAAGGATGTTCCCCTCTATCGCCTTTTGCTCCACCCGCAGCTTTGTGATGATCCTGGTCATTGACAGGTGATGGGAACCAACAATTGTTGTCCATCGTTGGTGTTATGCTTCCAAGCTGTTTGTGGTCCGCGATAGCTTGTCAATGACAGGCTTAAAATTTGACCACAGAGTGGGGTAAACATTGGTCTATTGTTCCGGTTCCTCCCACTTATGTAAGTATTTCGAAAATATGTAAGGAAATTATTCAATTCTTCAGGCATCGTTCCTTCCATCGCGTCGTACGCCTCCTGTATCAGATTTTGCGGCACAAAAGACAAAGCCTAGAATTTTTATTACATTATAAAAACATCAAATAAAAGTACTTTATCAACAAACCTGCAGCCGTTTTACCACCATGAATATGTCTGTGTTGGTCGAGTAATGTTGTTTTAGCCCGCGTATATTTAATTGTTTTATCATATTTTGTGTGAAATGAAAAAAGCATAAGAAGCATTCCGTTTCTGCTTGTTTTTATTGAATAGTATCCCATCAATGGAAAGCATTTCGGTTTTACTCTCTGCGACAACACAATTTTAACGACAGGTGCATTTTCTTCGTTGCTGAAACCAGCAACATCGCTGAAACCAGCAATCGCCGGATGCACTCATTTTTCACAGGACAACTACCAACCACCGTGCGGAAAGCAAACCGTGTTCAACAACAATGGACACAACTGTTGGCTTTGCTATGTGCGGTCAACAAAGATGGACACGGCGGGATATTAAATGAAATATTTCGGCCGATTTAGTAATAGGGTAATAAACTTGTAGTTTACTGCATTTACTTCTTTATGAAAATCCATGACAGTAAGAATAAGATAACAATTATAAGCATAATATAATATAATATAAGCATATTATAATATAGGCATACATCTACGAAAGATAATTTTTATACTGGTTTTTACCTCATATTTCTTGATTATAAATACATCTTCATTATAAGGTGCGAGACGTATTTACCGTGTTAGTAGCAAATGTTTCCTAGATGATTCAGGGCGAGACGGCCGTAGGCCGCGAGTGTGCGCCGGTGACCCGCCGTCGGAAGCGCCGGCCACTGCGGGGGGGCAGCCCCCCCGCAGAAACCACTACTATTTAGGTGCATGCATTTTGCTAGGTTTACTGTCTATTAGGGATTATCCCTTAGTTAAGTCCGAACGAGCGGCAGCGAGTAAGGACAGCATGTACCCAACGTTTGCGCAGGTTGAAGGCTATGAATATTTTCGGTCGAATATGACATTCGGCCATTCGTGTTTCGGCCATTTGTGATTCGGCCATTCGTGATTCGGCCTTTTGTGATTCGGCCATTTGGTATATTATGCCATTCATTATTTCAGCCATTTGTGTTTCGGCCATTCGTGATTCGGCCATTTGTGTTTCGGCCATTCGTAGGTAATCCGTTAAAATTTGCGTTGAATAAATTTTCGTTTGACATCATTTCAGACTAATAACAATTGAGTTTTCAATTTTGAGTTTATTTATTGAGAAAGACGAAATTTTTCCTTTTATTTTTACTAGTCAAATAGTAGAAGTACAAGTAAATGTTTGGTCTTACTAATTCTCAAATTCTTCTAAGACGCTCCCAGTTAGCCACGAGGTACGATACTGGTCTAGTCAGACAGTAGTCGTATGTTCGAATCTCGATTTGGAGGGAGAGTTTGTTAGAGTCAATAGAATGGTAGCACTAGTAGACTAACTATTGGTTGCGAACGGAATATGCACCGAAACTTCGGTTTGGTTGCATTTTACTAAGCGGTTCATGACAATCTAAAAAATGCCAATTCCGGTGTTGACGTAAGGTTTTGCCTTTCTACTATATGAAAATATAGTATAAAGGTATAGGAATCACTGGAAAAACCGAAAATCGAAAGAAAGTTTAGCGGGACGAGTGTCATATACCATTCGACTCAGTTTCGAAAACTGAGCATTTTCTGTGTGTGTGTGTGTGTGTGTGTGTGTGTGTGTGTGTGCGTGTGTGTGTGCGTGTGTGTGTGCGTGTGTGTGTGTGTGTGTGTGTGTGTGTGTGTGTGTGTGTGTGTGTGTGTGTGTGTGTGTGTGTGTGTGTGTGTGTGTGTGTGTGTGTGTGTGTGTGTGTGTGTGTGTGTGTGTGTGTGTGTGTGTGTGTGTGTGTGTGTGGAACGCTTTTGATTGAGCCAACATTTCTCGGAGCTGGCTGGACCGATTTTAATGATCTTAGTGTCAAATGAAAGGTCTAGGTGTCCCATTGTTCGCTATTTAATTTCATACTGATCGGACTTTTAGTTCAAAAGTTATGTATAAAAATACGAAAAATATGGGACTTCATTATCTCATAGGTTCCTTAACCGAGTTGAACCAAATTGATTGCATCTGAAAGGGAAGTCATTCAGAACCTCAACTTCCAGATTTCATGACGAATGGGCTTGTGGTTTGAAAATTACATAAAGAAATGTGAAAAAAATGTATTTAAAACAGTTTTTTGTTGCATATAATCATTAATTCAAAGGGAAACATCCTACAATTTATTATCATTTGAAAGTTACTGTTGAGATCTATCAAACGAAACCAAGTTACTGAAAATCGGACGATTTATTCAAAAGTTATTCAAATTTTAACACTAAAGCGCCGTATATTAAACCGTTAAAATGTATAAAATCAAAATAAATTAATCAAGGGTCGATTGTATTCAATGAATGTGTTATGTATGTATATGTATGCATGCATGCGTGTATGTATGTATGTATGTATGTTTGCGTGTATGTATGTATATGCGATTTGTAATTTTAGAATTTGCATAGAAATATAAGAAGAGTGAGAAACATTTCAATTGTCATTTTCTCTATTTGCCGTTACTCGCAATCGGACGAGCAAAGCAAAAAGCGAAGAAAAGTATTTGATTTAATCATATAGGTATAGTGGTGTATAGGATTGAAAATACTAATGAGTTGATTTTTTTTTAAATAAATATGGGTCCACTCATACCAGCAACAATAAAAAGCGCCGAAAATTATATAGATCATATTTCCCATCCTCAAGCATGTTTATGGCGCAGCTTTTGTTTCTTTGATCTCATCGTTTCCTAAAACATCTAACGGGCAATATCGTATAAACGATACGATCAAGCTATTTTTTCATTAAAGTTTATTCAAAAGAAACTAAACAAAAGAAACTAAAGAAGTTTTTATTTTCATGCAAAAATAATTGACTGAAAGAGCGCCAACCTAGAAATAGTCCAATTTCTCTTTTTCGTTTTTCATATCTAATTCTCTACTCAGTTATTTTTTCAAATTCAGATATTCTTTTTGGATAAGGATTTTGAAAAATAAGGAACGGATATTTAAAAATATCAAGTTAATTATAGATGTTCCTGAGAAATTAAAATATAATTATTGCGGCAGTAGAAAGGCTAGGTCACACCGCTAGGTGGATTAATGCGGGTTTTTTTATTACAAACGACAATGCTTTTGCTTTTGGTTAATATTCAAAATTCCCGTACATAAAGTTTTGCCTCATTCTTTATGAGATCGTAAGACTGGCTATTAACTTATCACACGTTTCAGATCTTCAATAAATGTGTATCTACAATCGCAACGGACTAGCCAAATTCATCTCACGATAAAATCTTTTTTTTAATGTTCCGATCAGAGAGGTACGGCGGCGTAAGCGTACGTGATAGTACTGATAACATAAATTGAAAAAATAGATTTTGGTTTAACAACTAGCATCGACGTTTGAGAAACTGTGTTAATAATTATTGATTAAGTTGGTTTTCATAAACCAAATTTTTATAATATATTTTCTTATAATTTTCTATATAGTTCGTTGAATTCTTTTTTTCTGATTTAGAAATTAAGAGCGATCAAGATAAAAAATAGCAATTGAGAAGCGATGTTAGGAACGTTAGGCATAATAATTTTAAAACAAAATAGTTAAAACTTAACTTTGAAACAATACTTTCAATTGCAGGTAGGCAAGGAATGTATCCAGATATGTGACACTGATCATTTTGTTTCTAAAATTATTTGATCATTTCACCTAAAAATCTATTTTATAACTAGAATAGAGCTGACATTGTTGTTTGTATGTGTCAATGTCAATAGACGAAGAAAGAAATTCTTTATTAAGCATTAAATCATTAGAATGTAATCTCACGGTTTACTCAACTTGGAGCGACATTGTAAACCGTCGCTTCACAGGAAATAGGAATGTGATGAGTATTTTAACCTTCGAGTGGAGTGTCTGAGATGCTACAGAATAATAGACAGAGGCGACACCTCATTATCAAGCAATGGACTGGGAGCAAAGAGGTTACGTATAATTTCATTAAATATGGTAGATTTATCGCTTAGGATGCCTTTTGTGAGCTATGGTGGTCTCCAGGGCTTCATGTTCTTTGTTCATCGATTTAATTTGTTTTACCAAAGCACCCTAGCCTAGCCTAGCAAAATTTGAAATAGTTACGTATATGGAGCTTTTCACTATCTTCAAAGCTGCTGAATTAAGTATTGCTTTATCTTTTGTATTTTGTAAATAATGCTTAGCGAAAAATAAATAAAATAAAATAAGTAAAATCGGTGCACAATGAGTATGACAACCCAACTAGTAAAAATAGTATAAAATGAGTCTCCATTCCATATTCAAATTTAATAAATTGTATATCAATAACTGAATTTTTGATATCTTGTGGGAAAAATATGTGAAACGTGTATCTTTTTGATTATATTATTTTTATTTATTTGACCGTACCACCTCAGCCAAAAAAAAAACAAATTGAAAATGTTATGTACGGAAGACTTATAGAGCTTATCATTATCTACTATATTGCTACGCTATTTTATTACGTACTCCCAGTTTACACTGAGTAATACACAAAGTGCGCTCTTTGTACACTAATAGGTGTAAAAGGAAGTACACCGTGAATGCAAAAGATAGAGCAATGTTTAGTTTAGTAATTTTGTAGATAGTAATTAGGTCTTCAAATACACCATAAATAACATTTTCAAATTTTGCTTGATTGATGTGGTACAGCTAAATAAGTAAAATCAGTCCACAAAGAGCTGGATTGAAAGTTTACAGTATAGAGAAGAGTTGAAAATGATAAACAGTTTATTTATATTTAGAATCGAACTAGTTTTTGTTGTTGAAATAAATGCTTTCGTTTCTGTCAATTGATAAGCACCTTTAACAGGACAATTGATTAGCATTAACAATCTGACCTTGTGTAATAAACGTTAGCCCATAGTGTTGCGTCAGCGCATTGGTGAATCAATATTTCTTTTCACTTTCTATATATGAAGCGAACCTTCTTCGAATTTCTGACTCACTTCTACCACGATTAATAATAAAACTGCAGCAAGAGCAGGATCAATGACCAAATTGTTACTCACTTGTCTACGAAGTCGAATCCTTTGTCTTCCTTCACCATGTACGCTGGATACGATTGCAATATTTCATTTGCTTTGCCGTTATAGGAGCCTAGCATTTCACGGTACTTTGAGTAAACTAGACTTTTCAGCTGAGGATTTGCTGCAGCTGTTGTTCTGCTGCCCGGTGCGGAACTAGTTATGGTTTGCATTGCCATTTTGGTATTGCTTCCAATTTTTGTTCGTGCACTTTGTCTTGTGTTGTCATACGAAATTCCGAAGTTCACGTCACTCGCTGTTAATAAATCAAGTAATTCTCGAATTGCGGTGCGCAATATGACCAAATGACATCAGCCGCAACCACCTCCGCAGGTTGGCGCGACTTTCCTGATATAGTAACACGAGTTAAACTATTTAAACGAACAAATCCCGTACTCAATAGGTAAACATAAAATATGAATCAGTATCCATAACCACTTCACAAAAAAGCTTACGAATCGAGCGAATTGAGAATTCCAGTTATTTCGTCGATGAATAATTTGGCGCCCCGCGACTAGAACCAGCGCGCGCGGTCAGGCGACCACCGGGAAAGCAAAAACACAAAGGATAACCCGTAGCGCTCAATGAAAACTACAACCGTTCAGCCGGACGTTACTGTTCAAACTAAAAAATCTTGCGCCTCATCAGCATCGGTTCAGCGTTATGAGAAATATACTAAATATGGTTTCGCGCTTGGCAAAAGGCACTTGGAGAAGCATCGTCGAACGGGTGGTGCTGGTGAAGCGAATAAGGCTCTCTCCGCAACTTGTGTCTCGTTTTAAGCGGTAGTACAAGTCACTACCGCTGGTGGCCAATACTGGCGACACCCAGAGAAGTTTTTGTCTGTCGGAGCTTTGGAACCGGCGAAGATTAAGCGCAGCTTGCCGTGTTTGCCGTGCGGGGTTACGTGTGGAATGTTTTGACTGTTCGTGCGGAAGAGAAAGGCTGTACGTTGATCGTAAAATTGTTGACGGAGATGGTTTCAGGTTTACATATCAATCTAAGGAATCAGCAATTTACTGTATTGTTATATGCGATCTGCGGTTTCGAGGGCTTTGGAAGTAGACTTAATTTAGGTTGCATGCTCGCTATGGGTAAATGATTTAGTTCAAAGATAGGCTGCGTTTAGCATACAATTTATCCTAAATTACAAAACTGTTTCAAACATACAAATATATAAATGTAAAATCTTAAATAGTGGAAGTTCCGTCCTTGAATGGTAAATTGAACTTATTTATTTTACCTTAGATACAGGGTGTTAGGTAGAATATTTGCAAATATTCAAGAGTGTGATAGGGGACCACATTTGATGAAAAAAATCCTTCTACGTACATGGTCAGCTCTCAATCGTTTCTAAACATTTTTAATTGTCGGTACTGTTTCACTGAATTTAGATCTAGCACAAAAAGTATGCTAGCTCAATTCTGTTACTTCCATTCGAAAGCTGAGAAAAATTTACACTGATAATTGCCATTCATGAAATTAAGAAACTCTTCATAAGTTGTGAGTTGTGTGTTTCCACGGACAAACACGGTTTCATGGCTAGCCACTCCGTGACGACATCTTTTAGACTTCACCTCTAATTACCTTACCGAAATGAAACGTAAGGCACAAGTGGATGTGATCTATACTCATTTACCTTCGACCGCATCAATCATCGAATACTGCTTGACAAAATCTTACGCCTGGGTGCTTCGCAAAAATTTTTCACATGGCTACGCTCATATTTGTGCGATAGAGTTCTGCAAGTGAAACTTGAGTCTAAGTTATCGTCGTCGTTCACAAATAAATCTGGTGTACCTCAAGGCATTAACTTGGGTCCACTTTTGTTTGTTATATTCTTCTACGAGCCTGCCTCTGCTCTAGAAACTGGTTGCAGACTATTAGATGCTGATGGTTTTAAAATTTACTTGATGATTCGTTTCAAGATTGTCGTTGTCTTCAAACACTTTGGACACATTTGTGAATTGGTGTAAATCAAACTTTAAGCATTCCCAAATGTGAGGTAATGACCTTCTACCGTATTAAATCGTCGATCGTATTTGACTATAGAATTGATGGTTAAATATTAAAAAGGATCGATTGCGTTAACGATCTTGGTGTCACACTAGATTCGAAAATGGCGTTTAATCGGTATCGCGCGATGATTATTTCAAAAGCAACCCGTCAACTGGGATTTATCGCCAAAACTGGACGAGATTTCAATGACCCGTATTGTTAGTCCGTCCGATTCTCGAGAACGCATGCCTAATTTAGCCACCACATCAGCTCTATTGGAACCTTCGAATTGAACGAGCCCAGAGTAGGTTTATACGATTGGCTCTACGTAATCTTCCTTGGTGTGTTACAGATAACTTATCTCCGTATCCTGACCGCTGCCGTTTGCTTGGTCTCGATACACTTGAGTGTTGGCATCAGGTGCAACAGACGTTGTTTGTGGCAAAACTGCTAAATGGCGAGATTGCCATCGCTTTCAAATTTCCGCGTATTTCAAAGGACTCTGAGACCGACGTCACCGCAATGAACCAGTTGCATTGCGTATAAATTTTTTTAGCCAAGTTGAGGAATATTTTGAATCCAGCAAACCGTTGAATAAGCTCAAGCGTTTGGTGATAATAAGATTACCGTAGATTATTAGTATTAGTTCATTTAGACTTTAAGTCAGATGAGTTGTAAAACAATAAATGAAAATGAAAATTAAAAAGCTTTAAAGTAAGTGTTTCTTGACTCGTTTTTATCAAATTTCTCCTAAAAAAGTGCAACACAGTTGATTGCTTTCGTCTACCAATTTGAAGCTATAGTACTGTTCTACAATCCGTTCTTTGGTGTGAATCTCTTATCTCTTTTAGTTTCGTTGCAATTTAATTTTAAACGCAACGTGTTGGGGGCTCCGTAGCTGCAAAGTCTGGTTTGATAAGCGAGTGGTCGTGGGTTCGAAGTTTAGTAGAATCAGGCCATTCTATGTCAAGTGGCTTTAGCATGGGTTTATTCTCAGCCCCCTCATTTGCCCTTCCTTCATGCTGAATTTTATATTACCCGATGAAACCTCATGACAATGCAAAAATCTCTCCTACAGTCAAGTATTACTGTTTAGAGGAACGAATGGGTCCTCGCCAGGGACGGCTATAATATGCAGTGAGGAACGAGTCGGTAAAGTAGAGCAAGCTTGAAGGAAGATTAAACCCTATTACACATAAGCACGCATAACACTTATTAAGCATATTGCTCACTCAATAGCGATTATAGCAAAAAGAAATTCAGTGCGGGTGTCCACACTGATGAGTTGTGATGAGTCCACACATGAAAAAAACGTAACGTGTTGAGTGTTCAATTAGTATCTAAAAACTGCACGAATTCGTATATTGCGCATAGCACATTAGATCATCGCGTGCGATGGACGAAACAATTCATCTTTCATACCGAAGCCATTTTGCGGCTTCGGAGAAAGTCGTAAAATGATTTTTTTGTTATTTGGCAAATTTTATTTAAAAATGCCTCCATCTTCGATGTTTTAATATTTTGAAAATATTACAATCAGTGAAAATATTTATTTATGTTAGTCATAATAGTTGTGGAGTTTTTAACAGTATCACATCGAACTAATATTGAAAGATTAAATGAACCGGCAAAATATGGCATTGTAATCTGTGAAAAATTGTCAACATTGTGGGAGTTAAATTCATCATCTTTGACTGCTGGTCAATTGTGTTCTCAATTACACCAACGTTCAGTTAATTAGATCTCAATGCGCCTGATACCAAACTTGTTTTTACTCTTCTTGTTTTGTTGTTTTTAACATATCTATGTAGCTGGAGTATGTTTTCGCTGTATTGTATTGTTTTTATTGTTACTGAGATGATCCGCTTTTAATAAGCTTACTTAGCTTATTATGATCGACAGTTTTCGGCGAAAAAAATGCAAGTTTAAATAGCAGTTTTTACGAACGGTTTTAGTTTCTCCCGGGTTTTACTCATTTTGTGTTGATAAAACTTTATATATATTGTGTTATACTTATTTTATCTTTTTAGTTATTATTTTATGGGAGCTTTTTATCTTCGTCCAAAGTTTCGTCTACTCAACAATGTGTATGCATTTTGTATTATGCCTAACATTTTCGCTTTTTATATTTAGAAAGACCGCTACACACTGGCGGCGGGATTGAGCAAGTTTTTTCTTTCGATTCGCTACTTCAGCGAGGAAGCCCTTTCGCGTGCAGAGCAAAAAGATCGGAAGAAGTACAGACGAGAGATACCTACTCGTAGGAAAACGGAACAGAGAAGAAATTTATGGCATTTAATTACAGAATGTTATAATATTCCTGCAGATTGAGTTATACGGTCGTCGATAGTGCTGAGGTGTCGCGTAGTAGCTTAGTTGGTTTTGAAAGAATTAATTCTAAAATTATGGTATGTGGCGCTTGGTATGAATGCCACTATTCCCGCAAATGGGTTTGAAACATGAATGCAATTACAATTAATAAGCAGGTTTAAAAATATTATTCTTGACTTGTATTAATTACTATGAGTTAATTATTATAGATATTTTGTATGATGAAATCAATTTACAAGTTTTTCTGTGGTTTTCAACGATTGTTGCATTAACCATTTAGTGGTGCCTAGCAATTCATCTTACCAACTGCAACAGGTTTCGTCTAAAAATGGACATGGCTGACGGAAGAAAAGCTGCAAACTAGGAGTAGCTTTGTATCACCATCGACACAACAGAAAGGATTAATCAAATTCATTAACCAGCTGAAAACAGCAATTTTCAGCTCGTGTTTGCTTCCTGCTTATTTCATTTACTCGAGGCGTGTGCGCCTCAAATGCAAAACAAGTTTCCGATTTGCTGCGCCGCGCAATGCGCATAAACTCTCTTTCTCACATAATCGATTCAAACAAACCAACAAACGTGTCGTCGTCATTCGTTGGTGTGACTGGAAACAGGATTTCCAGATACGTCTTTGCAATTTGCTTTTAAGGAAACCAAGATTGAGCACTACGAAGTACAAACTAGACTTACCACGAGTCATCTTCTGTCAGTGATCGTAAAAGCACAGCGGGCTGCGGGCTGTCCAAAATTAAGTTTGTCCAGTGGAATTAAATTTTAATTAGTTTTTCTTTTATATCGGTGCGGTATTAGAAGCCCGAACATTAAAACACCGATAAATACTATACAGTTTTTAATTGCATCTAAACTACTGTCAAAAGACATGCTCGTGACACGTGAATGAAAAATTTTACAACTTTAATAACGTTTCTTCTCAAATTGCTCGGTTTTGCCATTTGCGTTACGAACGTTGGGGGACAGGTTGTTTAGATAGAGATCTTACGTTTAGTGAGCAGTTATTTGCGGCTAGTGGACCAACAGCGATAATTTATGGTGTTGTTGTGCTGCTATATGATGTACAAAGCCTGTTTCTGATGCGCAAAGCCCAGTAAGGAAGATTGGCGTTAAGGCCTTTTAACGTTACTATTCAACTCTATTAGTTTAAAGACACGCATTTAGCAATAAAATCGTTTGAAATAACAAATAGTAAAAAGCAAAGCTATTACGTAATATGCTACTTTTAATAACCTTAAAGTAGATAGATTTATTCTCAAAACCAAGTGCAAATTAATTGAATAAGTGTGGTTAACATATAACAGTTGACATATACTTCCTGAAATTGAATATCCGTTCACAGAAAGTGAAATTTGAAACATGTATTTTTATGACATAATGATTTAAGAATAGCAATGATCAGAAGACAGGATTAATCTGCAAAATCTTCGTCGAAATTTGCGAACGCATATGTGAACAAACTGCTCTAATAAATAACAAGAAATAATATAGAAGAATTCGGGCGGCGTGCTGGTCTGGCCATTGATCGGGATTTCTTTACGTCTTATTTTTAATCCTACCGTTGCGACGGATTGTTGTGCGTCGTCAGAATTGTGTAATACTTGACTTCTGTGTATCTACAGGCGCTTATAACGTTAGAAACACTGTCTGGTGGTTGGTTAACTAAACATTCGTAGGAACAAAACGAGATGTCGGAGATATTTTCTTCTCGGTGGGGTAATGATGATGATGGCTTTGTGATTGCCGCATGCGTATTTCTTGTCACATTTTGCGAAGCCATTTGTTGTCGTATCTAAAAACGATTGTCACTACGGGCGCGACAAAATCTATAAGGCAAATCATCTTAAGAAAAGATATTTACGATTATTACGGATAATCTTTGAAGAGCTTCATAGAGTTATACAACGATAGATGTGCTTACCAGCAATTGTTTGCTTAGCGTTTTTCGTCATTTCCTCTGTATTGTTAAAATTCTTTATAAATGATCAAGATTTATAGGAATTATGAATTTAGGAAAGATTTTCGGAATAGTTCCTAAATTTATTTACAACGTTTTAATTTTTATTTGCAATACATCGTTTTATTCCATGTCTGATATCCCTGTGTTAGTTGATTCGTATCATATCTACTGACAGTAACTTAACGATTAATAAATAAATTGAATAAATTACTGGGAAATTTTATTCCGTTCCCTAACTTAGTTGACCTATCATGCAAAAAGATTGCTCACTCACGTAAGCATATAAAATGGGAGATTAATTCTTTAAGAAAGATTACATATATTTTGTTGATGACATAAGACACACTGTGATGTTTTAGAGCTGTTACTACACTATCCCTTCTAGAGATTTGCATGATATAAATTCGAAGCCACTGAGTTTTTATGGTACCTTAAGATTTCCAAGTAAGTAATTTCGAAAAGCAATGAAACACGAATTGCTGGTCCGTTATTGGCAAAACATAAAAAATTAATGTATCTTTGTCAATAATCAACACCAACATCAGTTCTCAGCTTTCCAAAAACAATATAAAAATACAGCATGAAAACACTTAAACAAATATTTTTAATGCTTTTGAGACCACTGCAAACTTTGAGTTACAGCCCCAAAGCACGTTAAAATAATTTTTATTTGATACCAAAATACAATTAATTCAGTCGTTGAAAAGTTATGATTTTTTTAAAGAAGAAAATGTTGGCACAAATGGTGATTTTTGGGACTACGCTTATGCTGAAAAAGGTTCCCTAAAAAGGCATGAGTGCACAAAACTTGTACGAAATCGGAGAACTTTCAAATTTGATATGTTTCTTTTATGCTGTTGTTTCATATGAAAACCGTTTTCTTAAATAATAATTTAAATAACTTTTGACTGTAAAACCGATGTTATGAAATTTATCAGGTATATTTGGAGCGTTAAGACTTTTCATTTAAAACTAAAATTATAGAAACAGGTGGCATAAATTACGTTGCTTGAAATCAAATTATTGTAACTTTTAATGTATTTTTGAATTTTTTTCATAACTTTCAAACATCCAATCTAAAACAATATTTTACAATATTATAAAATATATATATAAAAACAAAAAAAAAGATCTATGAGACTCTACTGTCTTCTAAAGAAGACTAATAGCGCAAAAATCGGTTCGGTCATCCCTGAGAATCGTTCGACTTATTGACACGTTGCACATACAGTGGACTCTCGTAAAAGTTAATCGATTGGGGAATGGGGCGATTAACTTTTCCGAAATATTTACTTTGCTGAGTAGTCCTAAAAATCATAAAAACAAAAGTGAAAAATACATTCTCGGATATAGGATACACATTTTTATGTTTCTGGAAGTTGTAATGGAAAGTTGTAATGTATTATAAATATGTAATGTAAGACCCTCCCAGTTGGCTTCGAGGTATGTCGTCGTATGTTCGAATCTGGGCTGGGCGAGGCTGTCAGAGTCAATAGGATCGTAGCAACTGGCCCTGCAATAGTCCTGTACTCTAACAGCTGGCTGCGAAGTCTGTCGTATAAAAACAGAAGGTCAAGTTTCGATAACGGAATGTAGCACGTAGCACCTAGGTTTTGCTTTGCTTATGTAACAAGATTTTTATGAAATTAAACTTGGTTCCTTTCAGTAGTCTAAGACTACGTTTCGATAATAATCGCGCTGATTTTTTGTGCCCAGCTATTCCTTTTTTGCATTTAAAATTCAATCTGAGTTTGCGCTTTTTCAGTATGTTATCAAAAATCCTGAAGTAACTCTCTGCCCGTATTGAACTATTGTTGCAATTGTCCGGTACAAGAGTTTAATTTAATCGTAGCTATGCTGCGACTCTATATGAAACTGTGGAAAGACGACAGTAAACCGACAAATGAGATATAAAGATAGAAGGCAAACACACTTGTTTGAACGAATGCTTGGACAACCAATATATTCAAACTCTCCAAAAAGGTAAGGTAAAAATTAACTTTTTAGAGTGTTGTATGAGAGCTAATCTTCACTTAACTTTTCTGAACAATTAATTAACTTTTCAGAGAGTCCACAGCATTTAAGCATAACTTTTCAACTGCCTGTTTGGTGCCAACAAAACTCTCCCAAAAACTTTGCGGTAGGAAGACATTTTATTTATTAGTAAAATTGTTGAAATCGATTGAGCGGTTCCGTAGAAAATCGTTTCAGGTAATTTTCAAATTTATTCTTATAACTTTCACACGAAACTTTAAACCTCAAAACAGTTTAACGCCAGTGTTGCGAAGGCCACACTCGTGTGGTCTAATTTTCCCACACATGCGTACTCATCCTAACGAACGTGCAGGCGCGTCTCTTTCGGACTCTCGCACGTACTTGTTCATGCATTGCGACGAGTATTTGCGAGTGTGTGTTTGGCTAATAGCAACTGTCGTTGCTCTCGTTCTTCATTGCAACCCGAGCTGCTGATGCCGGTTACTCGCGAGGGCTCGCACTCCCGCCCGTGAGTAGAATCGGGGGCGAAGATGAAGAAGAAAAGAAAAAGTAATGCAAAACCATCACTATCAGCCACTATCAGTGTACCTTGTATTGAAAATCTGCTTGCTTTGATTAACCGTTCATAATAACTAAATACAGCAAGCACGAGCTTCATGCGCGAGAATATAGCATATCAGCACGCTTTGATATTGCAACAAACTGATATTCACGTTTGAGCAGTGAAAATCAATAAAAAAATTATGTTGTGCTTTAGCATCTATTGCGTTCAGCTTTTGGACAAAGGATTTTTCTTTTCATTAACTGTATATCCGAAACTCAGAAGCACAAAAAGCAATATATGCTGAGAAAAAAGATTGTCTGTTCTGTTTGAAATTCGATGATAATTTAAGGCCCTGCTCAGGAATTATTTGACCCGCGAATAAGCTATGCAGGAAGACGATGTGAGGATATGCGTGCGCGAGTGTATAGGTAGCAGAATGTCTGCACACAGCAATGGTGGCTGTTTTATTAGGCTTGCGTGTACGGCGTAAGCGTTGAATGCTATGCTTCTCATATTCAATCGCGTGAGAGTAGACAACATTGGCATCTCGCTCGATTTGCAACATTGGTGAACACCTTGCACACGCACTCACATACACGCACTGTCTAGGGATCGGAACGACGTCGTGTTTTTTGACCAATTTCCAAAGCTTTGGTATAGTTTAATAAAAGTAATTAAGGTATCAAATGGGGAGAGTTACCTGGAAAGAGTGTCAAATATAGTTCTGACTCTTTCAAGCCCTTACCTGGTGCATCCTGGAAGATCTAAGTCAAACGATTACGGTCTATGACCATACCTAGAAATGCTTCATGTACATACTAAAGCACCTATAAGCTATGAACCATGAACTCCACGAACCGGCACGAGCTGACTTGTTCGGTGGCCAACTTACGGAGAAATGGAGTTAAAAAAAGGATTACGAGGAGTACGTGCTCACTGGCGCAGAGGAAAAATTCGCCAGCAACAACAAACGGAATTTCTACAAAACGGTCAGGTGCAGGAGTTTTGTCATGCCTGTGCTGGCTGGCAACGGGTGAACATGTGCATTCCATAACCTCTGTTCACTAACTCCTATTCTTACCTTCACGTGGTGCCGGCTGGGGTACGCGCCATTGCTGGATGAAATTATAGCAACCATCAAGAGTATGAAATCCAATAGAGCGCCAGGGATAGACTTATTGTATTTCAACCGAAATGCTCAAAGCTGACCCATCTTTGTCAGCCCAGATGATGCATCAGCTTTTCAGCAACATATGGCAAACCCTAACTTTTCCGGTGGACTGTATGCAGGGCATGTTGGTCAAAGTCCCTAAGAAAGGAGACCTAACTGAATGCGGTAACTGGCGTGGCATCACGTTGCTCTGCATTACTCTCAAAGTACTCTAAGGTAATCCTCAACCGGATCCAGGAGAAGATCGACGCTACTCTCCGGCGGCAGCATGCTGGATTTCGTGCTGGCCGATGGTGAAACGTTAATGACCAACAGTAGGCGAAGTGGAGTAAAAGCTTTTGTTGTGCAGGGCAGGGGACGACACGGTGCTCTGTGACGTAGGAAGTTTGCAGCTTTTTCTCGTTGCTTTGGTTTTATAAACAGCAACCTTAGCAACGATGCGTTGCTACTAAGTGTTTGCTAGCTGCACCAACAAATCACTTGGCTGATTGATAGTGGAATATTTGTACGAAAAATAAAATCAAGGTATGTAATTCTGCAATAATATTTCTAAGTGAGTCGTACTTGTGTGCAGGTGTGTTTTTGCACGTCCGTTTAAAATGATTTGACGCCAATATAATCATGGTGTAGATCACATCACCACGCTCGCATTATATTGGAGCAGATCAACGAATTCCAGGACTTCTTCTGCTGGTGTTCGTTGACTTCGAAAAGGCGTTCGACCGACTCAACCACGAAAACATCTGGGGCGTACTTAGGCGTAAAGGAGTTCCAGATAAGCTAGTCCATCTCATCGAGTCCATCGCATACGAGGCGTTCTCGTGCAAGGTTTTGCACGACGGCGTCTTGTCCGACCCCGTAAGGATTACTGTTGGTGTGAGACAGGGCTGCATTTTATCACCGCTTCTGTTTCTAATCGTTATGGATGAGATATTAGTTGGAGAAATTGACAGTAGACTAAATCGAGGATTGCCTTGGAATCCTGTAACGATGGAGCAGATAAATGACGTCGACCTAGCCGACGACATTGTCTTGCTCGCACAACGCTTATGCCTGCGAAACGTGATGCGTCTCAGCGGAGACAACGCAAAAACTTCAGGTATTTATTAACCGGTGCCTGCGATATATCATTCGTCTGACAACTAGATACCCAACGAGGAACTCCAGGTAAAAGATTGGGCTGGTAACCGTCAGCAATGGAGATCTCTGATTTCATCCATTTGATCTGCCGGACCAACGAACATGGGCACATAAGTAAGTAAGTAGGTGTGCTGTGCAATGATAGTGTTGGTAACCTGCTTACTGACAAAATGGCGGTAGCAGCCGAGTGGAAGGAGCAGTTCCAGACGTTGTTAAATGGAGAGGTAAATACCGAGAACAGCAGGAACAGGATAAGAATTGTGAACGATGGCCAAGCTGTGGAGCCATGCCACCAACACAGAAGGAGGTTAAGGAGACGATCACTGAGCTGAAAAACGGATGGGGCTGCTGTAAAGGATGGTATTCCGGCTGAACTTTTAAAAGCGGGGAGCGAGTGGCTGGATGAAATAATCCCCAAGATTATTGTCAGGATCTGGGAGGAAGAACAAATGCCGGAGGAATGGTTGGAGAGCCTCATTTGCCCTATTTTCAAAACAGGACATCGATATGATTGTAAATACTATCGATGCATTGCACTGCTCAATTCTGCCTATAAGGTGCTTGCCCGTACCCTGTCTGCTAGGCTGAGACCGTTAGCGGAGTTCTTCATCGGCGAGCATCAAGCTGGTTTTCTTGAAGGAGCTCCACCACGGATAATATGTTTGCCCTGCGTCAGTTACTGAACAAATTCCGGGAGTACAACTTGCAGACTGATCATCTGTTTGTGGACTTTAAGGCGGCGTACGATTTAGTCAAAAGAAATGAGCCGTGGCAGATAAGGCTAGAACCTAGGACATAGTTTTCCGACGAAACTAATTACGCTGATTTATGCAACGCAAGATGGGCCAAAATCATGCGTCAGAATAGCGAGTGAGACCTCAGCCACCTTCGTGACGTTTGATGGATTGAAGTATGGGATGCGCTGTTTAACCTGCTATAGTGCTATGTCTTAGAAGGTGCAATACGAAGAACAAACGTGGAAAGGAATGGGATTATCATCACGAAATCTCACTTGCTTCTTGGTTTTGCGGATGACGTCGAAAGCATCATAATCAACCGTAGAGCAGTGGAAGAGGCTTTTAGGCCTTATAAACCGAAAGTAGCGAGATTGGGAATTACCATCAACGCCGCCAAAATGAAGTACATGGTTACCGCCAGGGAACGTGGGAGTTCAAATGGTGTTGGTGCCGAGGAGAAGCTGGATGGGGAATGATATGAGTGGAGGAATTCATATACCTTGGTACGCTTCGTGACATGTGACAACGATATAAGCAGCGAAGTAAAATGATGAATTGCAGCCGCGAATCGGGCTTTCTACGGAGTTTTTAGCTAGCTGTAGGTCCGTAATTTGTACATTCGCATAAAACTGGTGCTCTACAGAAGAGTAATTTTCCCGGTGGCCTATTACGGATGCATGAACCACGAGCTGTATCAAGAATACCAATATGCTGATTTAGCGCAAGTAGTGCAATGTGGCAGGCTGCGGAGAACGAAAGAGTAACCAAATGTATTTTCAGCAGAGTACCAGGAAGAGGTCGTAGACGTTAGGGAATACCCATATGCCCACTTGTTCCCCGAAGACGGTATTATCCCCAGTTATTGCTGTTACTGTTAAAGGCTGGTATTCTTCTTTGACCAGTATACACTATAAAAGTGACCTTTTTGTACTGTCTGTCAAAGAAGCTCCAATGGGTAAGGTAGAATTATTTAGCATGAAGGGAGAGTAATTATAAAGCCTGACTCTGAATGGCCTTGATTCTACTGAGATTCGAACCCACGGCTGTTCGCTTGTCAATGCCTGTAACCTTGCAGCTACGGAGCCCCCTATATTGTGTGCTTCTTTTTGCTATTACTTTCGAATGCAAAGTGAAATGCAAGATTCACTTCTATGTGACTTGTTCAGATATAGAGATAGTGATCAACAACTTTTTGTGGCCCCCTTCACTTATTCAGTTACATACATGTGTTTTTTAATCGAATCTATTATGTACTAGAGCTCTAATACACCTTTCAAAAAGTCTATAAATTCTAACCTGACACCAATCTCTTTATATGGGCCACCTGCATTGCCTCATACTTCCGGTTTTATATAACTTTACTGCTTCTAGTACCTGTCCGGAAGTGTACGATACGAAGGAGGTGACAAATGTGTTTTTCATCTGTTCACAGCCACATTCGCAAGATTTATTTTCCATCCTAGTGCCTCTAACCTAGGTTAACTTGCCGTTCTTCTCTCCATTTCACTGTAACTCCAACTTATTCTGTGGGACGCAACGGCTCTGCTGCCGACATGCCAAATGTGTTAGTTGGGTGAAAGTTTATACCAGCTTATAACATATATGTCCATCTACTATTCTTTGCAGTATTTTACTTCAAGTGTTATTATTTTTATTTTTATTTTACCCAGTTGGTCATTCACCATCTGTTCTTTAATATTACTTAGTACGTATGCTGAATCATTTTTTCTTCGAGTAAAATTAAGAACAACATGTAAACTTTGCAATAAATCGTATCGTAAAGTCCGCATATTTTGTTTCGCGTATTTCACGTGCACAATCTGCCGGAACCTGGCATGAAACCATGCACCATTTTTAAAACAATCGTCACTACAAATCACCAGTTCTGTTTTCAGCAGAATGCTTCGAATTCAGCGAATCAATAAGCGTGCATAAATTTCCTTCCCACGCACAACGCTCATTGCTGATCGCATGAGGACTACCATGCATCCCACAGACCGGTACGGAGCATGCGTACACTACCGATGTGTCCGAAAGTGCACCGGTTTTGTGTGTACAGGACGACACGGGTGAGTAAGAGGCTGAACACGGGGTGGTGCCAGTCTGGCTACATTGAGGTCCACTCCTAATAACAGCACAGCGCGTGTAGTTGCAGTATTCAGTGTGGCTCAGCTCGACCGACACAGTCAAATTTTATACGAGAAATAAATTAGGAGATTGCAGAAGTGTATAGAAATGAATAAATTAGAGTAATAAAAACAGGAACCAACCATACGAGTCCCGTCTGTTGCAAAAATGAAATGAACAAACAGCGTAGCAAGAAAGTATATTTCTGGCGAGAAGTATTTTTAAACTGGCGCTTTTGATGGCCGGTATAGTAGCATATGCAAATGGTGTACCTACAGATAGAGATTTGCTTGTTTTACAGTTTCTCATCACAGCTCCTGTTGACAAATGCCGTTTGTAACAGGAAGGCCGAATATGAAAATCGATTTCATTGCTAAGGTTAAATCAACTTACGAATATGTGGCGTGAGCCAGGTTGTGTGGTTCTGATTCATCCTGCGAACAGTCCTAGTAATAATTGTTCATCGGACGACGATGGGTCAACATTTGTTGGAATAAAACCAAGACGAGACGGACATTTTTACGGGCTCATGTCTAGGTTTCTGCGTGAATTGAATAAGGCAAATCTCCCCTCCGCTTAGTCAATATGTTTAGTCTAATTTCAAGATTTTTCAGTTCATCAAACTTTTCATTTTTCACATGAAGCACTTACACTTCCCAAAAAGATAAAAAATAGTTAGAAATAATTGGGATTTTAAATCAGACAGATACGGTGGCCTGCAATAAATCTGAAACCATTAAGTTTTTATAATATATCATCAAGCGTGCTTAAAAAGCAAAAAATAAAAGTTGTTCTAGTAAAATATATCATAGTCTGTTTCAAGGTCAAACATGCTCATGCTGTATTAATTAAGGTTGAGTTGTATGTGATTTTAAAGTTTATATTTTTCAACCACGAACGATGACATAAAGTGTTGATATAATAAATGGGCCAGGTGGCCCAGGTGAAGTTGTCCCAGAAAAAATAAAACCATTTTATGTGTGTGGTATAAGAAGTACCTCTAACTTGCATGCCGGATGCGGTATATAAAATTTGAACGTGCTGTAACTTTATTGACTTTTGAATAACCATTATTTGAAGTCCGTCTCATTTTATTAATATGATAATTTTTCTCATAATATAGTCGTATGAAGCATGCATAGAATATGTGCGTAATAGTTAATGTCTCGTGAGTATATTAGCCGTTAGCAATAAGGGATTAACTTATACTAACGCTTGCGATAAAATGTACTTTCGCGCTTCATACTTCGGTTGACTTTAGCTGTCAAAGACACAAATATAATTAGTTTACATTAAGAGCCAACATTTTTTAGAACTATTTTGAAAAATTTCGAAAATTATGAAGTATAGTGTTCGTATCACATATTGTTAGGATTATTTCCTGCCTAAAATTTTTGATACATAATATTTATTTGTTGACGAAAGATTGAAGTGATGATATTTTTTTCAAAACAGAGTGTTCTGAATGGTTTTAATGCATGTGTAAATGTGTTGACTTCGACTTCAAGGACAGAGGACATCTTGTCAACAGTAAATAATCAGGAAGACAGGCGTAGGCGTTTGAAAGCATTAGAGTTAAGCTAAATGGAAGAAAATTGTTTTGTTTTTCTGGACAGGATGTAAATGTATGAAGTAAATAATAGAAAATTGGAAAAAGCTGGAAACGAATTTTATAGCAGATGGGACAAGAACCTACAACCCGGCATCGTCGAAACAAATAAATGAAACTGACTTTCTTTTGCCCTCGCTTCATACATGAAGTGACTTGCCTCGTTTGTTGAACCGAACGTTGCAAGCAAGCTTCAGTTGAAGTTGGTGACTGTTTCAATTGACGACGGCAGAAAGTCAGGCACGATTTGTCGACATTGACAAGGTTAACTTTAATATGCGTTGCATTGTAGGAAATGTTACTCAAATTCAATTAATTTACATTCATAGTTGCTGGCCTTCTTCTGAATGTTTGATAGAAAAGTACAAATAAAAAGTTGCAAACGATAGCCATTTTGAAGTGAAACCCGTTTCGCTGACGTTGACTGAAGCCAGTTTGAAACTGAAGCGGTGCTGCTTCTGTTGAAACCGAAGCTTCACTGCTTCATTGTTGAGTGACGCTATGCAACTGAAGGTGACGATGTCGGGCCCTGCGCCCTGCCCACAATACCTGATAACCGGTTAAGTGTGAGACCTTTACACTACCGCTGTACTTTTCTTTTAAGTAGAGTTCCGGAGGGTATTTTCAGCACGCTTCTAAATTCGGCATACATTCCCTATTTTCATGAAAATGTAAATTTGCTAATTTTTATTCAATAAACATCAAAACTACTGTCTCCACTAGCACGTAATAAGGCCGAAAAATAGAAGCAATCGCTTACCCGTAAACGCTCTCGATGATGGTTTGGAAAACACACAATTACGATCACGTTTACGTTTTATAGAAATTAAACAGCTGTGAATACGGTATCACAGAGCAATTTTACTTCTTTTTATCACGGAGGAACACAAAAATTCCCCTCTGATACGAAAATATAAATCAATTTTCATTCACTAGCAATTTGCAGCATTTTGTTTTTAATTTCAGTTTAAAAAATGAGGTGCTTTGTTAAGACTACTTCAAATATGCGAGGCAGATGCGCTTGAAACTCTTCAACTGGTTTACAATTGGGTTTTGGTAGACGATAAGCCTTTGGTAAACCCCATCAATATGCCAAAAATCAGCTTTATTGTTAATTGTGCAACTAAGAAATTATGGTGGGCGCACGCGTAGTACCACCTATTGATTTATTCGATGGATTGCTTTATATCTGGTATGGTTTGTACCATGCAGGCTTTTTCGTCCTGCCGGATATTTAAACTACACATATACCACTGACATACACACATACTTCATATACCATAGAAAATGGGCCCAAACTAGCCGCAGCAACTTCATCATTTCTCGCGACTATTACTCAATTTCAGTAGTGTTTCGTTAAGACCAAAATGCACTCTGATATTCAGTAAATGTTATTCTATCAATTGGTATAAAAATCTTGTCTCGAATAAATATAGTTTCAACATAATTCCTGAATATTGTTCAGACTACCGCTTAATGGGCCAAAAATACCCTCCCGTTCCCTATACTAAAATCTAGTTTTGTTGTGCGCTACAAATTTTCTCCATTCTCTACACACTTACTCAGCGAGAGTATTGTTTCCGTGTGGCTGCTTTCGTTTTCTACAGCGTAGATATTAGATGGTTATTTACCCGGTTCGTGCGATAGAAACGGCAGTCAGTTGCCTTTATCGCTAGCGGCAAGTCTTATGGTGTACCACCATCTGTGTTTCTTTTTCTTTTTTTCTTATGTATAACTTTATCGCAGTCATGACGTAAACTTTTTTGGA
Organism: Sabethes cyaneus; assembly: GCF_943734655.1. Lineage (NCBI taxonomy): Eukaryota > Metazoa > Arthropoda > Insecta > Diptera > Culicidae > Sabethes > Sabethes cyaneus. The sequence continues at coordinate 156,104,295 of NC_071355.1, read as the reverse complement.
AACAAGGTCAGCCGCACAGAAACAATACTCTCGCTGAGTAAGTGTATGCCTCAATCGGAATTCGCTCGGAGTTATTTGTCGGATTCCTTTCTTTGGAAACCGCAGTGACGCCATTGTCGTTGTACCGACGATGACACGTTGAAGTTTTTGAAACTGACTGAAATTTTTGAAGTAGCGAAATTCAAGCCTTTTTTACAGCGTGGATTGATGATAAATTCAGGTATTCCGTTTGAAAAGAGCAGCCACTTTGGTGGTCTTTGCTAAAAATTAAACGAGAAAATAACATAAGTAAGTTTTGTTAAAAATTAAACAGTGCAACCAACTGACGAGTGGATAATCCATGACTTTTATTATGAACGATTCAATCGATTCGCGATGCGTTTGTTTCGGTGACGCCATGATGTTTACAGTATTTAATTATCCATTTTTTGAATGATAAAATAAACAATGACTAATATGTTTATTTATCTCATATGCTATATACTAGTCTTATAGTTAGATTGATAAATCATAACATAAAAATACATTTCTGCATACGTTTCATTTAACTTCTTCAACAATTTGCAGTCTGCATATGGAGAAGGTTCATTGGATTTGTTTACAGAAAGAAACCTTGTGTGTGACCGATTTTTTAGTTCCACAATATACAGGAATGTGCATGTAGGAATGTAATTCTCGACAGGTTTGGCATTAGAGAATAAATTTTTCAAAATATCTGAAGATAAGTAACGGTCTTAAATTACTTCCTTGTTGAATATCAAGCTTTTCGTAGGAATATCTCAGCTGAAAAGCTATCAAAACCAGTAAAACCAGCGGAACAAATCGTCAAAAATTTTCAGTGGCTTCAGGTACCTTACCACCCGGTCAACACTGAATGTAACACAATGTTGCTGTTATGTAACACAGAAGCAACATTGTAATGTAACAAAGTTATCAAAATTTGACGTAACATTTAAATAAAAAAATGGTAGCATTGTTACGTTAAAATGTTACCTGTAGGTTATGTAACAATAACATTAAGTTTGTTACAATACAAACTTAATGTTCTTGTAACATAACCTACAGGTAACATTGTAACGTAACAATGCTACCATTTTTTCATTTAAATGTTACGTCAAATTTTGATAAAAGTTGTAATGTTACACATTTAATGTTATTGCTACATAACCTACAGGTAACATTTTAATGTAACAATGCTACCATTTTTTTATTTAAATGTTACGTCAAATTTTGATAACTTTGTAACATTACAATGTTATTTAACAGCAACATTGTGTTACTTTCAGTGCTGACCGGGTAATTACTATATATAGTTTCCTTGTGTAATGTTACAAAGTTATCAAAATTTGACGTAACATTGAAATAAAAAAATGGTAAAATTGTTACCTTAAAATGTTACCTGTAGGTTATGTAATAAGAACATGAAGCTTGTAATGTAACAAACTTAATGTTATTGTTACATAACCTACAGGTAACATTTTAACGTAACAATGCTACCATTTTTTTATTTAAATGTTACGTCAAATTTTGATAACCTTGTAACATTACAATGTTACTTCTGTGTTACTAAACAGCAACATTGTGTTACTTTCAGTGTTGAACACCAGAGGTGCTGGACAAAATAGACTGCAAACCCCCCTTATTAAGCTAGCGACATGGGTTGGGTTATTTTTAGACACCAACTGTGCCTCTTCCTTCGTCTACTGTAGAACCACCGACCGAGAAGTTTAATCTAACTTTGTTTTTACTGGCGGGACGACGACACTATGCAGGCCCTTGCGACTTACAAGGCACTGCGTGTGACGTTTGATGCTTACCAAATGAAACTGGTACTGGTATATCGATACTTGTCAAACTGTACCAAAATCTGCAAAAATAACGGAATATCTAAAGTTTCCACCACTATAGGTACTACCACAACTACTCGAGCATCTACCCTACATGAATTAAAAGGAATCGAATAATATTGTACCTTGCAGAAATTTTACGAGTCCTACGCAAATACGTTTTTTAATAATAATTATCCTGTACCTACTAAACACAGTGAAACTATGCTTGTCAAGCAAGGAGGGGTGCAGTGGGGAGGCAATAACGACCAACTGATGGTTTAAATTGCTAAATTGCAAATATCTGTAGTAAACGCAGAAAATAACCACGCTAATAATTTTCGCGTGGGACTCTAAATATGTGGAAACTCCGCAATAAATGATTTGGAATCTAAATGTACTTTTTATTTGTCGATTATTTAAGGAACAAAGATTGGTGACGTAGGCCTGAATATATGTAAAGTCTTGAAAATACTAGGTGAATTGACTATGTAGCTGCTAGTAAATGCGCTTTTTTTTTTTTTTCCTGTATGGACTCATCACTGCGACCAGTATGGTTAGATCTATTGTGATATCGCCCGGGTGTTTGTTGTATAACCCGCACTGCATTTATTTTGGCTATAGTCGCTATTGAGTGAGCGATATGCTTATTGAATTTTATGCGTGCTTGTGTGTAATTTGAGTACCCTTCCTTCAATGCTTTTTCTCTACTTTACCCACCTCGTTCCACATGACAGCGCTGCCCCCAATTATAGCCATCCCTGGAACAGCTAACCAGTGCATTGAACTATAAGGGTCTCATTTTTGCACTGTCAATAGGCCATAACGGGATAACATAGAATTTAGCACGAAGGAAGGGTGGTGCTGGTGAGGGGCCTGGGAATAAACCCATGCTAAAGTCACTTTGCCATCGAATGGCCTGATTCTACTAAGATTCGAACCCATGACCATTCGCTTGTCTAAGCAGACTCGGTAACCTTGCGGCTACAAAGCCCCAAAGTAAATGCGCTTGCAAGCTAATCGTAAACTGCGTGAGTTTATGATCAGCTTTTAAGTGCACTTGCTAGCAGTTAGTCAATTTGCATAGTATTTATGAGGCTGTACATACATTCTGGTGGCAAGTATTATTGAGGTGTCACAGTTAAGTATTTTTTGTGACGTTACAAAAACATTTATATTGTTACATAACAGAAATAATAGGATTGTTACATAACAATGGCAATAATGTAACGTAACGTTACATTGCTTTAATGTTATTGCAATGTTACATAAACATTATCGCAATGTTACATTGTAATATAACAATGTTATGTAAAAAAGTGGGAAATTTCAATCATCCTGTTACTCTCAGGTTACGTAACTACAACCTCACATCATAAACATTATCGCAATGTTACATTGTAATGTAACAATGTTATGTAAAAAAGTGGGAAATTTCAACCATCATGTTACTCTCAAGTTACGTAACTTCAACGTCACATCATAACAGAGTTACGTAACAATCTGGTTAATGTTATGTAACAATGTTGACCGGGCAGTACTGGCAGTGCGATTGACAGCAATTTTGAAATTGAAATTAGTATTTAATCCCAATACTTTGATTAGTTTCGGAGGAAAAGGTACATAAAGTTTGAAAATCGTGTCTTCACGGGAGCGGTGTTTTAATACGTCGTGTTTGTTCTGCGCCGCTCGTTTTGATTCACTAGCGGAAAAGTCTGTAAAAGCGAGCCTAATATATTCACCCAAGGACCAATTTCATAAAACCGCTAATAAAACTATGAGCTCCGCCAGAACTTTCTGATGACCGCTATAAAACTGCTCTCTGACCAAGTCAGAGATCAGAATGTTTTCATAACCGCTATAAGAATCAAGTTATAAGCTCAAGTAGTCGTATCACGCTCTGCTGAAAGCAGCAATAAAACCGGTTAAGCTTACGCTGCTTGACAACCTTCGCCATAATTTAAAAAAGCTTTTCGATTTTCTGGCAACAGCTAAATAAGTTCGCTAGCTTTGTCATCTTGAAAATTTATCCGTGAGCAGAAAAGTTTAGGTTTACCTGACAGATCATTCTGAACGATTTGGTTTATAGCGACCAGAATAAAATATCCCATAGAATATTTATTAAATTTTAAGCAATTTCATCGATTTGCAGCATGTGCGCATTTAATTTCATCGTGCATATTGATATGATAGGTCGATAAACTCAGCGTGCCACTGAAATTGTGCAATTTTCGAAAACTGGTTATTTTAACAAATTGAAAATATTCAGTTAGTCAATCTCAATTTCTAGCAAAATCTTATTAGTTGCTTCCTCTGACAGGAAAACCAATTGATAATAACTTTCTTTCTGCAAAACACTTTGTTTTGATGAATTGTTGTTTGCGAGCTAAAACAAAATACTAGAATATGGCAATATGGATTTCGCATAAAAAAATGATTTTAATATCTATAAAACTAACAGATTTATTGCGGTTTGACAAGTAACCGCGATACGATCAATTTTGATTGGTGCGCTATTTTGTATTGTTACGCTACACTTATGGTAAGTTTATAGGAGACGTGGCGCAGCCAACTAGTTTTAACACGATAATATAAGCAACCACAGTAATTTTGCTTTATTAACAGTTAACTAGTTATAAGTGTGTTTGGACTATCGTATTCTCTTAGTATTGCGCAATACCACAATAAAACCAGAGGTTATATAATTTATTATTAAATCAACGGGCTCGAGATAGCCCCAATGATTGTCGATAGTTACATAAAAATACAGTCAAGTGAGTAAAATACAAATACAAAAACAGTTAAAATATAAGTCTACATCACTCGCGGATTATTGCTCCCGAAAAAAAGCTTGCAAATCTTCTGCCAAGTATTCGACGCGACAGATGAAAATCGAATAATGACGACACTTGATTAAAAACTCGCTGCAAGCCACCGAAAGCGCCATTCATAGAGTAATTAGTGCGACGAACTGGTAGTCTCAGCATGGCGCTATTACGCAGTGCTTGTGGTTGTACATTTATGTTAATCTGCTCCATAAGCACAGGGCTGTCTATTCTACCCTGCAGGCAATCCGCAATAAACAAAGCTCTAGAGGCAGCTCTACGAACATAGAGAGGTTCCAAGTCAATCAGCTGACAGCGGCTTACATAACTAGGTAGACGGAACGGGTCTCTCCATGGCAACCTACGCAAGGCGAATCGAAGAAATCGGCGCTGAACTGATTCAATTCTCTCTGTACTGTTGTTGTAGTTAGGATTCCAAACGGGCGAACAGTATTCCAGGATGGACCGCACCAGCGAACAATATAGTGACTTAAAGCAATATATATCAGAGAACTTTTTCGCGATCCTAAAAATGAAGCCTAATGACCTCGAAGCTTTAGCGATAATGTACGAGATATGCTCCTTGTACGTTAACTGCGGATCCAAGATAACTCCTAGGTCTTTTATATACGAAACACGTTCGATGGGTGTGCCATTGAGCTCATAACAAAACAGGATCGGGTCTTTTTTTCTGGAGAAAGTGATTATTGAACACTTCCCCGGGTTCACTAACATGCGGTTCACATCGCACCAAGCGGCAAAGGCCTCCAACTGATTTTGGAGAAAGTGACAATCGTCTGTCGAACGGATCTGGGAAAACATTTTCAGGTCATCTGCATACGAGAGTCGAGGGCATTTGATAGCCAAATTAACGTCGTTGAAGTAGAGCAGAAAGATCAAAGGTCCAAGATGGCTTCCTTGAGGTATACCTGAAGAGGCTAGATAGCTATCGGACCTACAATCTCCAATGGCAACCACCAACTGTCGATTGGTCAGATATGAGCGAAACCAGCGCAAAAGGTTGTCGCTAACGCCCAGTCTATGCAATTTTGCAATTGCGATGTCATGGTTTATCTTATCAAAAGCGGCCGACAAGTCTGTGTATAAGACATCGGTTTGAGCACGGTGGTCCATACTTCCCGTTATGTATGATGTTAGACACAGCAGGTTAGTGGTGGTAGAGCGCTGGGAAATGAAGCCATGTTGATCGGCACTTAGATATTGTTTGCAGTGTGACAATAGAGGTTCCATGATTACCAACTCAAATAGTTTTGAAACTGCACTGAGCGATGTGATTCCTTTATAGTTGTTCACATTTCGTTTACTACCTTTTTTATGCACAGGAAACATATGCGCAAATTTCCAACATGATGGGAATACGCCGCTAGAGATAGACATTCGGAATAGGTAAAGCAATGGCGTCAACAAACAGGATATGTGTCTCTTCAGGAATGCAGAAGGTACTCCATCAGGTCCAGGGTTGAAGGACGACTTAAGCATGGAAGCGGCTTTTGAGATTTTCTCGACGTTGACATCAATGGCACCTAGTGTTTGACCATAAATTGGAACATTGCATGCTGCTAGGGCAACATGGTCGACGTAGGTAGTGATTAATACCGCAATAAAACCTTTATAAAATTCAAGTAAAACCAAGTGACTTTAGAATTATTACTTGGGCAAGAAAATAAGTTTTTCACGAAGAAAAGCACTTAATACATATTGCAAATCCAAAGTGTTCTTTTGTGAAGCTGTCAGTTACTATGTGCCATGATTTGCCTAAAATCTATTTTTTTCTTTTTGGCACTGTGTTGGCATTTTATAGTTTATTTAAACTAAAGTTATTTTTGCTCAAATTTATGTCTCTATTATTATTTTTCTCTACTTTACAGTACACCATTTGTTTTTTCCTGTGTGTTGGTGATCAGGCAGTAATTCGAGATATTTCATGTCAGTCAAAAGTGACATACACTGCTTAAAAACAATAAGCACATGTTTCGGTAAATACGCCATTCAATCAATGGTCGTTCGTAAGCGTTCAATCGATGAATGGTGGTTTGCCAGCATGTAAGCACAGTGAATGCATGAAAGTAAAGGTACAATCAACCTTGGCATTAACTGGCACTATTTTAAACTACAATGACTAGCTGCTGAAGTACTTGCCTTGTGTGATCGTTTCTTTTTTTTGTTTTGGTCATTGAAATGTGACATTAAACCTTCCTGACAAACAACAGGGTAAATGGGAGTAGTGTCAGAAAAAATAGCAATACTAAGTGTTTGGTTCCTGGTTGCCTTGCATGCTTTTTAGAATACTGCACTTCTTACTGGAGTAGGCTTGATTTCATCAAATGTCTAGAAACAGATCAAACTAGCGAAGTATGCAGCAAGTTATAAATTGGAGAATTAAAAGATAGAGTAGATTAAAAATCTTAAGGCAAAAATATCATATTGGTATAACTCAAATCCAAACACACTTAAGTTTATAATTATAGATTATAAACTAAAGGAACTTTCAGAGAGAGAGAGAGAGAAAATACGTGATAAATTTAAAGCTGAAGCATGCATATTCAAGTAATAACGTAATCGTTCAAGGCTTTTACTATATATTGCTGGAGATAGTGTGGAACATAATTCATGTAAAACGAAGCTTAATTTTCGAAACAAAACAGGTATTTGCAAGACATAGGCGTGCTATATAATTAAACGAAATTCATATCAGTTGGACATAATCTTCACTTGTATCAATCGCAAGGAGTATCCCCATATAGTCGCATTTTGCATCGAAAGCATACTACTGCATCACCATCATATTCAATGACGTTTATTTATAATCTGATGTCACCTCTAAAAATAGCCGTGTACGATATCGTGGTCAAAAAAAAATTAATTCTACTCAAACCATTGTTTTACTCAGTTTAACCGTTATGACTTTGACAGTATTAGTTTTATTTTTTACCTTGTAGATCTATCCATATTGCGGCAAGATTTACTACTTTTAAACCGTTGCCTTTGTCCTGGTGTTCAAATTCCGTACAATAAATCCTTGTGCTCAGTTTCCGGCTGATGGTTTTCACTAATGAGCACGCGTTAACCGTATACTACTAAGTACCATCCAATGTAACTAAATTTTACGAAGTTCAAAAATGTGCATTCACTTCGAAAACATTCACGGGCTAGCCGTTTTCTTGCTAGAAATTACACTTTTCTATATTACACCTTAGATTTTTAGGTTTGCTGAAACGCAGTATTCATTTTCTATTTGATGGTAACAGGCTTTCAAAGCTTTGCCATGAAAAGGTTCCAGAATGCTCGATCACTTAAGTTTCCTGATTTCTCTATGTCTCCTGGTTAAGAGCACATCCATAAAAGGATAAAATTCGAACTAGAAAAAAGGAAACCCGAAAGCACTGTTCTATAGTCACAGGCTCAACGTTACGCGCTCAATCGTCCAACTCACACTGAGCCGAGGGTTGAAAAATTTTCACGAGAAAATCCGTTCCAACGAATTTCCTCGACTTACCAAACCAAAGTTCACCCTGCTGTCCGTTGTCACACACAACCCACCGGCAGTTGTCCGTCTACAAGTAGACGACAACGGCCACCAGTATACACAGAGTGACGTTCCGTCGGCCGCCATGAGCCGAAAAAGTGCGGACGTCGCCCGCTGACCTGTGTGGTTGTGACTAGCATCACACCCGTAAATTTTCCCACGTTTGGAGTGTCTAGTGAACAATACATTTAGTAGCGGCGCACACCACCAACTCGATTCCGAACGGACTGTGTGGGTTTGCTCGGAACAGTTGGCATTGATCCTATTTTAACATCTAAACACGGCGAAAACACGATCGCCCAAGGCATTATTTTGGGAAAACTCAAATTTTCCAACTGCCCACGGGTGTGCGGCGAAGAGTGCCAGAGAAATCGAAAGCAAACTCACTGCCGGCGTGCGGCTGTTCACACTGTCCGGTGGGTGAAGTAAGTAAGTCGGATTTGGTCGAGGGGAGAGTGCGGCCAGTTTGGTACTTTCGTGAAAAGTGTATGCGGAGCGAGGCCATGCGCAAACGCGTCTTCGTACAACGCACTGTACTAACGTTCCTCTTCCTGTTTCTGTTTGGCGATTCAAAGCTGTATACAGCTCAATAGATTGCTCGGTGGTCAGAAGCAGCACCCAGGGACGCGACATGTGAAAAACATACGTAATCAAAACCGATCGAGTGGCCGTGTATAGAATGATAGGCAAAGTATGTTGCAAGCAACGGTCCTGTGATCGGCAAATCTGTTCGCGACTAAGATGCCAAATTGCACAGTGCACAGTGGGTTAGTGTTTTCGCTATCGTGAGATTTGAGCACAGATTTTACAAGAAATATGTTTCTACATTTTTACAAACAAGGTCCAATAATCAAAAAAGTTATTTTTGAGTGTCTTAGTAGACATTCTAATTTGAATTTGAGGGGACGTGACCGTCTAAAATTTTTGCAAATGTCACTCTTTTTAGTTTCCGGTTTTGAACCAACAGATTTTTTCACTTATTTTGATACCAATTTTGTAACAGATATACAGGTCCAGGTTTCCAACAGATACAATCACATCGCCCCTTTGACAAAAGTTACATTTGATTGCTTTACTGCTTACCTCTGAATACCATTAATTTTTAATAATCATGCTATCGTGCATTTGCATTTGTGCATTTATTCGTAAGATTAATAATTAATTAATTAATAAGGATTATTATTGATTACCATTGATTACTTAGTTAAGACGTAAAAGATTACAAAAGCAAACTCGTATTACTACTCACTTATACGCCTTAGTGGAAACACCTTGCAAATAAGTATTTCAGTGCTTACTTACTTACTTATTCAGCCGAGAGCCGGGGTGGCTCTTGCCGTATCAAGAATTCCTCTCCATTGTACTCGGTCCTGGGCTACTCGTCGCCAATTCGTTGCGCGTCTCGACACACGCAAGTCGGCTTCAACCTGGTCGAGCCATATAGCACGTTGAGCCCCTCTATTCCTGGTGCCAGCGGGATTCTTGAAGAGAACGGATTTCACTACACAGTCGTCCGGCATCCTTGGGACGTGGCCGACCCACCGTAGTCTCCCAATTTTCGCCAGGTGTACGATGGGAATCTCTCCAAGCAGTGCCTGTAGCTCGTGATTCATTGGCCTCCGTCACTCTCCGCTTTCCGTCTGTACTCCGCCAAAAATAGTCCGCAACACCTTTCGTTCAAAAACGGCAAGTGCACGTATGTCTTCCGTAAGTAAAGTTACTGTCTCAAGTCCGTAGAGGACTACCGGTCTGATTGGCGTTTTGTACATCGTCAGCTTTGTGCGGCGGCGTATGCTCCTTGATCGAAACGTCTTGCGAAGGGAAAAGTAGGCTCGATTTCCAGCTTGAATGCGTCATTGGATCTTCTTACTCATATTATTGTCGGCGGTGACCAGAGATCCCAAATATACGAACTCATCAACCACTTCCAGTTCATCGCCGTCAATAGTCACTGTCCGTGAGCAGCAAACGTTACTTTCTCGGGAAACTCTTCCTACCATATATTTGGTTTTCAACGCATTAATTTGTAACCCTATCTTCCTAGCCTCCGTTTTCAGTCTGGCGTAGTTTACCTCCGCCGTCCCACGATGTCTAGTAATGATGTCGAGGTCGTCTGCAAAGGCTAGGAGTTGGCTACTCTTGCTGAAGATCGTTCCCCTTTTTCGATGCCCGCTCGTCGGATCACACCTTCAAAAGCGATATTGATTAACATACAGGACAGTCCATCCCCTTGCCGTAAACCTCTGCGCGATTCGAAAGGGCTTGAGAGTGTACCCGAACTGCGCACGTATCACATGACTCGTTCCAGAGTAGCTTTGATCAGCCGCGTCAGTTTGTCCGGAAAACCGTACTCGTACTCAGTGCTGCACGGAGCAAAAAATAACTATTTTTATGATGCAACAATATTGTGGCCTCCTGTTCGAGAAGCCGAAGACCGCAGCGACGACAAAAAGAGTAGCCTTTCAAGTGGTAAGAAAGCCCAAACACGATCCCGGAAACTGTACACGACGATGCTGTCGACGTTCGATTACCTAGTGATGGATGACGAAATATACGTCACGGTAAACAGCTCCAGGACAGGAGTTTTTTACGGCAATCCGAAGAAAAAAAGCTGACGAAATTTACGTGAACGAGTGTCTGGAAAAACTCTGCTACCCTTTTCTGAAGCAATATAATTGTTTCGTGTTGTTTTGGCTGGATTTGGCATCTTGCAATTACGGAACAAGGCCATGATATGTCATTAACACCGTGCAGAAGGTGCCCAAAGACAAAACCTCTCCCGTCTCGAACGTGGTCCGAACAATCGTAAAATATTAGATCATCGTCAAGCGTATCCTGAAGAAGGTCCAAAAAGCCGTTGGAAGCGTGTAGCAGGCTCCCATTTACGTACTAACATGTTGGCCGAACATACTGATGAATTCAGGTTTGGTCAATATACTTGACTGTGTGTGAATACCACGAAGTAAGTTGGCAGAAGAGAATGTTGGGATTGTCGTTCAGTTCGAATGAATCGCCGAATATTTTGTTCGCTTTGAGTCAAACCAGGGCGCGTACCTGGATGGGGACGTTAATTTATTTATCATTATTAAATCAACGGGCTCGATATAGCTCCAATGATTGATGATGGTTACATATAAGTACAGTCAAGTGTGTAAAATACAAATATAAAAACAATTTAAACATAAATCTGTATCACTCGCGGTTTACTGCTCCCGAAAAAAAGCTCGCAAATCTTCCGTATAGTATTCGACATGACAGATGAAAAACGATTAACGATGACACTTGATTAAAAACCCACTGCAGACCACCGATAGCGCCATTTCTAGAGTAATTAGTCCGACGAACTGGTAGTTTCAGCATTGCACTATTACGCAGTGCTCGTAGATGCACATTTATGTTAATCTGCTCCATAAGCGCAGGGCTGTCTATTCTACCCTGCAGGCAGTTCGCAATAAATAAAGCTCTAAAGCTTTACGAATACAGAGAGATTCTAAATCAATCAGTTGACAGGGGCTTTCGTTACTAGGTAAACGGAACGGGTCTCTCCATGGCAACCTTCGCAAAGCGAATCGAAGAAAGTGACGCTGAACTGATTCAATTCTCTCTGCACTGTTGTTGTAGTTGGGATTCCAAATGGGCGAACAGTATTCCAGGATGGACCGCACCAGCGAACAATACAGGCAATATATATAAGAGAATTTTTTGCAATCCTGAAAATGAAGCCTAGAGACCTCGAGGCTTTGGCGACAATGTACGCATTGTACGTGAATCGCGGATCCAACATAACTCCCAGGTACTTGATATACGAAACACGTTCGCTCGGTGTGCCATTGAGTTCATAACAAAACATTAAACGTTATTGAAAACTTCTCCGAGTTCACTCGGAGGTGAACCGCTCCGCATCAAGTGGCAAAGGCCTCAAACTGATTTTGGAGAAAGTAACAATCGTCACTCGAACGGATCTGGAAGAACATTTTAAGATCATCCGTATACGAAAGTCGAGGGCATTTGAAAGGTCCTCGATGGCTTCCTTAAGGAATAACTGAAGAAGCTAGATAGCTACCGGACCTACAATCTCCAATGGCAACCACCAACCGTCGAATGCTCAAATATGAGTGAAACCAGCGCAAAAGGTTATAGCTCAGTCTTTGCAGTTTTGCAACTGCGATGTCATGCTTTATCTTATCAAAAGCAGCCGATAAGTCTGAGTATAAGACATCTGTTGGAGCACGGTGGTCCATACTTTCCGTTATGTCTGATGTGAGACACAGCAGGTTTGTGGTGGTAGAGTGCTGGGAAATGAAGCCATGTTGATCGGCTTCTTGATTACCAGCTCAAATAGTTTTGAAACTGCATTGAGTGCTGCGACTCTATAATTGTTCACATCTCGTTTGCTTCCTTCTTTATGCATAGGAAACATATGCGCAAATTTCCATCACGATGGGAATATTCCATTGGAGATGGACATTCGGAATAGATAGAGTAATGGCGTCAACAAACAGGATATGTTTTGAGATTGATTGATTCTTTTCGGTGAAATGATAACTATGTTTGTTCTATGCGTGACGCGTTTCAGCCTACTGTATTCTTTCGGCCATCTTCGGACGCAAAACAGGCACGTCTAGTTAGTTAAATAGACATTGAACGCTTAAAGTAACTAGACGTGCCTGTTTTGCGTCCGAAGATGGCCGAAAGAATGCAGTAGGCTGGAACGCGTCACGCATAAAACAAACATAGTTATCATTTCACCGAAAAGAATCAAGCAATCTCAAATCATAATATTGCGATGATTTAACGTTCTAACTAAACAGGATATGTGTCTCTTCAGGAATGTAGAAGGTACTTCATCAGGTCCAGTCAACGCTCAATACCTCGTTGGTGAAAATACTTGCAAACTTGCTGGAAAAGGGACGGCATATATTCTGAGGAGCGGCAGCGAGTTCCCCGTTGTATTCCATAGATGACGGGAGGCCGGACTCGTTTACGTAATTCCAAGAGAACTTCGAATGACGCTTCAGTTTGCGTTGAATGCTGTGTTGATGCCATATAAAGCATTGGATACAGGCTTACCTGTGGAAGTGGGTTACTTTCGCATAATTAAGTTTCAGTTTTTCCTCTTGTCAGGAGATGGCGTAACAAACTGATGAAGGTTGGGTGGGAGAACCCTTCACCAAACTAGACTACAGGGCCAGAACGACTCTGCTGGCAGGAATCAGTACAACTTCGATGACAGCGAACGGCTAGCGCGACTGGGTAGACTGGTTTGGGGTCTCCCATAATACGACAGGCAGTGCATTCTGGCTCATGGGTAGGAAGATCAAGACATACTTATTTGGCAGATCGGTGGCGACTACGATGAATGTGAGATGCAACCAACGCAGCTGAGTTTGGCAAGACGGGGTAAGCTAATGTTCTGCACCGAACAAAGTGGACGATCTGATACAGAATCTGATGGCAGGAATTAAACGAAAGGCCGGGCAAGCTATATATTTTTTACAAGATTTGACTGAATATTTTTGTGTACTAGAAAATGTCGATATTTAGGCCAAAAAAATAAAACAAAATTGGATATTAGATTACCTAATATAAGGATGCGGCGGTAATTTAGTCAGTAAAACATTCGGGTGCGAGCCCCACCTGCCATTGAACGACCCACTATATTTCTGGCCTATATATCGAAATTTTCTAGCTCATCTATTTTATCATTCTTCGCACCAGACACTTCCTCAATCCAAAACAATTTCTTCAAGTTACATCATGTGATGTAGGTTTATAAACTTCACTTTCCAGGAAAATATCCCTGGGTCTTGAATACTTTAAGGCGAAGCTATTCCCGTTATTTCACTGTTCCTGTTGTTCTGCTGTTGACTACTTTCCCCTACTTGATTTTTCCAACCCTTCTGTTTAAGACTGGGCACGCTAGTAAACCTAACAATATCCTGATACAATCAATTTTTTTTTGCTCCTAACTCTTAACAAAATTTGTTAACTATTTAATAGTGAAAGTAGACTTCTAATCTTTTAAATCAATCGGATACCTACGATTGAGTAATATTTTCGTGGGTAGAAGAAAAGTTAAAAAAGTGACAAATTCTGCGTTCGCAATGTAGTTCCTCAAAGGAACGTTTTGGCAACTACTTCATTTCGAAAAGCATAAACTTCTATAGAAAATGTAATGAACTATCTGAATCTATACCTAGCGATATACTGACATACTGAGATTGATGTAAATTTGACAAAATTGTTTGTTATTCTTATTCTTATTAATACCATCACAGCCTTAATTAAGGATTTCTGGAAATAATTTTAATTATTTCTAATGATGTAAATTTGATAAAATTGTTTAGAAAAAAACTACTTCAAGTCTGTAAAAGCCCGTTACGTTACAAGAATGTGTTTAATTTGAAATATCTGGCACTTAGATTCAAATCACTAAAAGAACCATTAACTTAAACAAATTTAATTTAAATTTCGGTCTAAAATGATTCAAACCCACTGTGTTCAAGACAACTCTCATTGCTTTGCGTCCAAGGTATTGTTTATTTACACATGATCCGCCTACTTACGGTGGCAAAGGTTACTCAATTGTCTAAACATTGATTGAATTTTCTGCTTTACTAAACCGTGAGCTCGGGAGCAGTGACACATTTTCCCGCTTTGTAGGTCATTATCCATGTGGTGCAACAGGAACGGGTCAGGGTTCGTCAGCTTGTCAAACATTGACCTTCAACGGTGTGCGGTTTTGATTGCTGACGGAAAACCAAAAAAGTGTCTAAAAATTATTTTTCATTCGAGCGAAACATTCGCGATACTTGTGGGTGTTGCTCAGCAAAATAAAAATTTCCTATTCATTTTTTTCTGTGGTTTTTAATTTGATTTTTTTTGCGAATTCGCTTTGTCTGTTGAAGCGATTTGCGTGCAAAAGTTTACCGACAGTAACAGATTTGTCTGCCGGAGCGCAGACCTCTTCCCTCTTTTTTCACCGACAAGCGGTGTCCTCGAAGGCAAATCAAGATCAACGACCTAATCATTCTCGACACTTGGCTTTGATTTTTTTCTACCGTAACAATTAGCCTAGAAGAAAATAAATTTGAATTTACGGCCTATCTGGATTGGGAAGACCGAAAGCAGGTTGATATTTGTCGTAATGTCTTCCACTTCAGACTGTATGACGATACTGTATTTTGCCAGGAATGCTGTAGTTGACGCAATGCGATTTGGAGTGAGGTCACATTTTTGCTAGGAAATTGTGTTGACAGTTTTTCTTTATTCACCGAGAAAAGGTTGTAGGTATTATGCTTTATCAATTGCAAATTGTTGTTCCTTATCATCTACAATTGATATTTTTGGTAAAAGCTTTGATTGCAGTTTTATTAGTGCGTTACGTAAATTGTTCCTCATGGTCTTCCTCCGGGCTACGCTGTTTTCAAATTTATTAAGGTTGGCGCTAGAGGTTTGATATTGAGAAAGCAAAGGTTTATTCCGTGTTTAACGTTAAAACTGATTTTTTTTCAAAAATTGTGAATTTGTTAAGAGGTTATGTACAGCTAAATAAGCGGTCTAAAAATCGGGATTTCTAGAATTTTTCAAGAAAAAAAAACGTTTAGCTGATTAAAATAAAAATTTACACACATGTTAGGGAAACTTTCAACTCTATTTTAAAATATTTTGTTTGCAAATTAGTTATATAAATAGTTGCTATGGCTAATCTCTTAGAAAGCACTGCTAAACCACGTCTCGCGGTGAATACGTTATCTATAGACTGAATCATCGAATATCAAAAAACAAAATCAAATTGTTAATATATTATATTGATCGAAAGAATAACTGACTTAAAAACACAGTTTTGAAACAAAAAAGAATTGTATGACATTTGAAATCTGCATGTAGTTTATGGATTTATGAACGGAAACGACACTTAAACAATTCGATGTTACTAATTGAACTAAAATACTGCAATGAAAATTTTTCAATTTTTCAGATATCTAAAATATTACGGTAATAGAAACCTCCAAAAAGCAGTTAAAAGTTTCTCGTTTCGTTTATTTATTTAATTGAATAATCATGACCGTGATCACGACATCACAATAAAGTCTCTTTTATTTACGCGGTTTTTTTAATTACTCAAAAGTGTTTCAACTCAATCTTGTACGACGATCTTCTATAATATCATTTGATATGAGCTTTTAACGTGATACAATTTTTACTTGTACAAAACAAATATTTCGGGCAGATTTGCTCCTAAATGGATGCCTGTTTTTCGTTGAATGATTCATCCTGAAACACCCTCGAGCTAACCGTTATATATTTATAGCATGCGCAACTGTGCTACGCCTGGTACTATAAAATCGTCCTGTCAGAATCCTGTTGCACACAAACACATACAGAAGCTGTTGAAGTGCCATCGGTGGAGCTGGTGTGAGGCGCATCAGGATAATAAGGACGACGGAAAATGTCAGTGGCGTAAAATTTTATGCGAGGAAAGTGAAAATTTCGGTGCACTTCGAATACTGTCCTGTACATTAGTTTTTAGTTAGTGTTCCTCCTCTCAACAAGTGTGCAAATTGAGTGCAAAGGAAAAGCTACTAGTACGGGTACACTGGAAAGGCGGCCCTGCAAGCCTCTGCTCTTAGTTGAAAAACCAATAGAACCCTGGGAATTCGACGCAGGAAATCATATCACAGTGATTGCAAACTATGTTCAAGAGTCGTAGCGAAGGAAATGTTGTTTATAAGTGCACGGTTCGATTGTTGGAGGATTTAGACGTCTTAGAATGTGAATTTCAGGTAATCAGAAGCTTTAGAATTAAACCAATTGATCGGACAGCAGTGAAAGAAGAAGATTTCATTGCATATTCTGTCAAGATGTTAAAGAGCACAGCTGAAGGACATTTTCATGTGCTTAGAAAGCATACGTTTTTATCTTGAAGGGGTTGTGTTGCCTGATCTATCAATCTTTCCAATCACCATCCTGTAATTTGTGAAGATTACATATATGAGCTCATCCTGTTTTCATCTTTGTCTTCTTATCGTAAACTATAGTTACGCGTTGCTATGAATTGCCCATATTTACAGCACAGTACGTGATGTATTAGCGCTACCACAACGAGGGTGGTTTTTATGTGGATGATGTCTCGCGATTTACGTAAGACATTCGAATTTAACGTTGCGGACGCGTGCTGAACACATGCTACCAGCTATATGCGGTTTTATAATCAATTTCCCATCGTATTAATTTTTGTGGGAATTCTCATGTAGCAGCTGTAAAAGGCTGGTGTCTGGGATCGAAAATGTGCGAACCCTTTAGCATCCAATGTCGCATTTGTCACTGAGTTGCTGGTTATGATTTTATGGAACTCAAAATTGGTACAATGGTGGCTCATCATTTGTCACTCAATCCAGTATCCAGTATCCAGTAAAAATATATAAACTAATTTAATAAAATTTAGCTGTAATAATCTAGGTATTCGAAGTTTGAGAAGGAAGAATACAAAACTTGAATGACAATCTTAAAAATATTTAAAGTTTGAATCAAAGCTAATGTGTAACTTTTTAGTATTTATGTGTTACTGTGAAACATGATTTGGTATTCATTTTTAACATTTTGACGTTAAAATCAATCTATTTTCAAAATGTTAAATATAAAATAATACACACATCTACGGACATTTTGTTGAGGATAAGTTGAAACATAGTTATAACGTAGTTGAAACATAGTTATAACATAGTTGAAACATAGTTTTCGAAGCTTGAATCAGAACGGTAGATATTAAGATAGCTTATGACTTACTGTTTTTTAACACTTTACATCTATGATGCACAGATGTATTTTTGGTATTTTTATCCAATGGTGAAATTAACCAGTCTCAAAATTTTTAAATTAATGAGTTAACAGGGAACGAAAAAGTAAATAAACGATTTCTATTGTTCTTTATATTAAATGGAAAATAAGACTGCAAAATGAAGAATTTTGAGCTTGTGGTAGTTAAAGGGGTAATGACGACATCATAAATATCGTAACATGCTTATAGTTTGGCTGAAAAGCTTTGATTGTTATCCTCCGCTATATTCGACAAACTCCGTCTGGCTCCAACCGCCTAGTGTGTAGCCTTCAATGTACTCATCTGGAGGTGATTTAATGTACTATACTTTCATCTCTCTTATTTTAGCCACACCACAAGGGCAATTTTTTGCTGGACTATGTATGCGAACAGTTGGAAATCAGCGAGAAGGACTATTTCGGGCTTCGATTCGTGGACTCTGGCAAGCAGAGGGTAAGTGCTTCCCGGTGCCAAAACATGGTGTCATCATTATGTAGTTGGCATACATTTACATACTTATAAATATGCTCACTAGGGCATGCGAATGCAGTGCCTTGGTGTTTAATGTGTACTCTTTTTTCTCCTTTCTCCCAAACGCCTTTCTACTTGGGCGCATTACCACCTTTTCTGGAAAATGCAGCATTGGCTGGATCTTGCAAAAACGATTATCAAACAAGTAAAAGGTATAATTTGTGGTCGGTTAAAAATAGACCCACAGTAACGCGAACGTTACCTTGTCAAAGTAATGTGTACTTTAAAACACTGTTGAGTTCAGAGTCTGCATGGCCCGTAAATTAAAGTTTACAGATACTTGCTCAAATCTTTTTGTTTAGATATAATATTCAATGCATCAGCTTTTTAAGGCAATTAAGTTAAATTATGATATTATTACTCTTCTATCCAAGCTGGTAACTAAAAATATCACAGTTGGGAGAACAGGTGTAATATGGCCTCTGGCAGAATAAAAGGTTTTGGTGAAATTTCAATCGTGTTTCTCACGATTAATATTACAACCACCAAATTAAGTTAATTTTTGAGCAGGAAATCAATTGAAACTATTTATTTTAGTTAGTATTGTAAAAATTATTTACGGTGTAAAAATTTTATATTCCGCATCTACGCGAAATATAATGCTCTACGTGAAGTATAATAGTGTACTTCGAGTATCCTCACAATTGACACGTTTGCTCTATTTTGTACACAGTGAAGCTTTTTCAGATTTCAACATCTGGAGAAGTGTAATTTCTACATAAAGCGTATTAGGTGACAGTCGGGGCGTTTTGCTTCGCATAGTTGCGGAACTTATACTTCAGATGTCGTCAACAAATAATTCATAGTACTTTAAAATGGGTAACATTGATCAGTTCAGGTAAGTTGACAGAAGTTGTTTATTTCACAGAATGGTCTAACTGATCAATGTTACCCCGTTTTACGGTACTTTTATTCTACAATACTAACTAAAGTAAATGGTGATTATTGAAAAAGTTTTGGCTACTCTTTCGTCGGGCATTCTGGCCACGTGTTCAACCCACACCGTGGCCTGTCACATTGTACTACCTTCACTATATTCACACTAATAGTGTTTCGGGAAGATACTTGCACATGACTGGCAAGTTACACCGAATTTCGATTTGTATCGATTGACGACAAAAAGCAGGCACTTTGGACTGCTTTCGAAGAAAATTGATGCTTCGTTTGGTGGTCTTTGATTAACTAACTTTATTAAACAATATTTATGTGACATGATTGGAGTGAGTTTGAATATGTATTGAGTGTGAGAGTTCGATCACTGTTCGGGTATGTAACGAGTTTACAATCCGTGAGGTTCACTAGGGATGGTAAATATTTAATTTTCAATTCAATTCAATTTTCCGTTATAGGCTCCGGTTAAAACATTCAGTTTCAATATCACTTCTTAGTGTTTCACCGAAGATGATGGTGGTATCAGAATGTATTGGAAGAACCGAAACTTTAGGTACGGTCCGCTTATATTACCCTGTAGCAGTTTTCACTACCAGTACCCAAACATGGCTATCTCTACTGAGAATCGTTTTAACGATGCGCCCGAGAGGCCACTATAACGGCTACGGCAGAGAACATTCTTTCATCAAAACTAGCTGTCACCCTTGCAGATTAGGTTCTGTATTTTTCCATTTCGTACGTTGGAGTAACTGGCTTATGTACCCAGTAAACCATTTGGTTTGTATATCTCAATTGCAACTGAGATATACGAAATCATATCTGAACGAAAAAGTTATATTTCAAACCATATAAGAACATATATGTACCAAACTGGAGGCGATATACGTGCGAGAATTTTGACAACTATTCTATTTTGCGTAGTTTTTATAACACGCAACTAAATATTCCTGAATATATGATTAAGATATAATCAAATACTGCAATCGTCTATACTCCTTTATAATTCACAGTCATGAATTGTATATGAAAACACGCACGACTGCAAAACAACTTATTGTTCACTTCGGTTTGACATACTCTAATCATTATACAATTCCAATCTGAAATTGGCATGAAAACGATTTAATGTGAACTTTCTATTACGATTTTGTGTTATCTGGGTAGTCGCACGACCAACGTATCCAGAGATCCTGGAGGGCCTACTTCATATGCTGCAGGCAGTCAAGGTTTAAATGGCTTAATGTGGCTTGAATCAGGCTCAGCAACTGAGGCTGGTTGGCACTCCAACCAGCAAATGACCAGGTGTAATGAAATCCAAATCATCTGGAGAGTTGGAGAGGGGTGAGAGGAAACAAGAATTCAGCACGGCTTCCACTTGAGTGACGACGGTATGGAACTGGTCCACCGAGAAAGCTTTCAGTCTCATAATTCGACGAAAGTTGTATTCAATGGACTTGATCCCCGCCTCCCATAATCTGCCAAAGTGGGTGAGCGAGCAGGAATAAAACGGAACTTAATCCCATCGTCCATACAATAATGATGCCATTTCTCTGTTTTAACTGCTGCATTAGCTCATTTCGCGATCAAGTAACAGCAGGGTTGAAATCAAAGTTGCAGGAAAGAGGCTACGGTGAAAATGTACGTAGCGTTGATCTTGGGCTCACGATCCGCCCCGACGAATGCGGTCGCGTTGTCGCAATGTATTTCGACGATACGGCCACGGCGCACAACGACACGTTTCACGGCATTAATGCAAGACGTGACGGAAAGATCGGCAACGATTTCTAAATGCGTGACCTTGATCATCAAGCATATGAACAACGCTACGTACATTTTCACCGTAGCCTCTTTCCTGCAACTTTGATTTCAACCCTGCTGTTACTTGAAAGTACAACTCCTCGAGCTTTGCTCGGGGTCCATATCCTCCTCGTGCTCTTCCATTTTCTCTAACAGTATCTGAGCATTTTCAAATTCATCTTACTTTGCGTCGAGTTTGTTGATCCGTGCTTGCACCTGGAGAGCGTGATTGACCGGATTATAATGCTTCAGGAAACGTTTCGTACGCATAAGGAAATCGACAATGTTGTCTAGCGCCTGCATCTTCGGCTGCAGCTTCTTCAGCATTCTGTAGCAATCTTCGAGAAAAACTGTGCGAAAAATACGAAGAACAATAGACCAAAGCAGACCGGTAAATTATTTGGAAAGAGGCTCACCTGTGAGGCCTTGCATTTTATTAAAAATTACCAACAGTAGCAAAATTCTGATACTTCAACAAATTTTCCTGTGGAAAAAGGTATAAAGCACAGCATCACAAAGCATCACGGAAATTGAAATTGAAATCATATGCCGCCTTAAAGTCCACAAACAGATTTGTCATGTTTTATGGAGGAAAGAATTTCTATTAACTGTTGCAACTTATTTTTGTTAATGCTTCTCAGCTATATGAATGAAGAATAATGAATCTAAAAGTTGTATAGAGGATACAGTTTTTCTTTTGCGAAATGCGAGCAGAAAAGTTTGGAATCCGCTGGTTTAGGGCAACAGCCGTGTTGATTAGTATAATAATATTTTATTTCTTCACTAAAAAATCATACTTATGCATGTTGTTTACCTTGATATTAAAAACCTTTAAAAAATACTTGCAGATGTGGAACCTTTAATACTATCCTTCCGTGTAAAGTTCTATCCTGCCGACCCCTGCCGTCTAACGGGCAACGGAAAGGTGATGCTTTTTCAACAGCTGAAGCGTGACTTACGACATGGACGGTTATACTGTTCTATTGGAGAAGCTGCCGCGTTAGGAGCCCTCATAGTTCAAGGTATGTGTGTGTGTACTAAATAATTCGAAACAGAAACGTATGCAAAAACGCTACTCATCTTGCTCGGTAATCGTGACTTCGGTCTGGATACAAAGCTCTGTTTGGTTGGCGCCATCTATAATCTTTATCTCTGACTGCCAGTGCGCGTTTCCGATTGCCAATCCATCGAGTACTTTCATATCCAATATACCCTCGTTTGCAGTGTATTTACCCTGCAAGATATGTCGGCAACGATTAATGAAGAAAGTTTAGAATTTTTATAACAAACTCACCATTTGCAAAGGACAAGCCATAGGGGGTGTAACGAAATCCAAGTGAGCTTTAACTAAGCTGTTTTGATTGTACATTGGACAGAAGTCTTCGAAAGTTAACGTGTTCGAGTGCGCACAGTTGGAGTGGTCTAAGTTGCAACGATGTACTGAAATAATAAACTGGAATTCCAATTGAAATGTGGAATTTTTACTCATTCATGCAACCGATCAAAAGCAACTTACCGTGAGCGGTGGCTGAACGTTACGTAGTGCTTCCATATTGCCAGAAATGACAATGGCCTGTTTCTTACCAACAATTTTAACGTTGCTAAACTTTACAGCACTATTGCTCATGCCATCGCATAATTTGTACTTTTCTACTTGATAATTTTTTACTGCCTTAAAAACATGCACAATTGTAAATATACAATATATTAAAAAATCGAAATTATACCTCAACGTCAAAAATAACGTATGTGGACATGAAAAGTAAAGTAAATCCAAGAAACTGCTTCATTTTGATACATTGACCATTTCATTTCATGTGCACTTATTTTATATGGACAATTTCGAACCACGATAATTTTTCGCTCCAATGATTGTATGCTATTCATTCACTTTATTTTAGGTAATGCTCTGCACTCTGTGAATTAAACGCACTAATTACGTACGTATCACTAACTACAAGATCGCTGGATCACTTAACCTGCCTATTAAAATAATGTTATACTGATGGTTGTTGATTTGACAGCTGGCAGTTCTTTTCAGTGTCTGTTTTCGAACGATTAAACCCGCTAGTCGTAGATGAAATGGCTGTCTGTCGGGATAAAATTGATAGCGGAATTGAAACGTGAAAAATCTTCCAACTTTTCTTTCATTCAATTTTTGTATTCTACTTAAGACGCTCATAAGCTATATCTCACTTCAGTTGTTACCCTTATAGGTGCTGAAAACGCTTTATACTGACCCTTGATCATAAGTTAGACTAGCTTATCTAGGCCTCGTTTACGTCTTAGTGTGCTCTGGGTATTTTCATGGTTTCGTCGGTCATGATATGGTTCATAGTCATACGTAATAGGCTAGCACGGAATCGTATTTGCTACCGCAGGAAAGTAACGTCAATTTTCTCCTGGATGTAATTAAGGATCTTATGAAACTGTGAGTGTGATACAGATCAATAAGATGCCGCATGAGTCTTCGCAATTAGAATAATATATTTCCCCTTTCTTGGTGCATTTTTCTCTGCATCCTTTAAAAAGTCGAGTTTTCCCAGATATTGCCCAGATAATAGTTGCACTACAATTTTTAGGTAAGCTGTTAGCACGTTGGTTGAAATGCAGACTCTTCCAGGTACTATACTGAACTTTATACATTTGGACGCTGCAAATGGGGTCCAAAGTCCAATGTCGGTTACTCTTGGTACTTGCTTGCTTACGTACTTCTACTTTGTTAGTTGGTCTTACATCTTTTAATAAGACCCGCAAATCGTAATTCTTCCATCTAATTCTATCTAGATTTTCCTCCACCTGGTCTTGCAGCCTCCGCTCGCTGTGCCCTACTTTGTCGTGTTCTTTAGTTCTTTTCACATTCGATGCAAACCATATCGATTGCAGGATAGTTGTTCAGCATTCTAGCAATATATGTCCTGTCCAATGATCCGTCCAATTTTAGCCATTTGCTGCACACTGGGTTCGCCGTAGAGACGCGCAAGTTCATGGTTTATTCATCGTCTCCATACACCGGTTTCTTTCACACCACTAAAGATGGTTCTTAACACCCGTCGTTTGAAAACTCCGAACTTCGCAGGGCCTCTTCTAGCAGTGTCCACAATTCATGGACGTAGAGGATAACCGGTCTAATTTGCGTTTTGTACGATGCGCACTTTGTACAGAGGTTCAGATTATTCGACCGCAATTGTTTGTGAAGTACATAGTAGGCATGTCTTTGTGATAATATGCCTTTTAATATCACTGCTGGTATTAGTTCTCTATCGCCAGTGTCCAAGGTGATGGACTCGTCGACTACATCCAACTCATCCCAGTCAATTATACTGCCTATGCTAGTGGTGGCCACGGTATAAGCTTAATGCGGGCTAAATCAGATTCTCAATAGATCCGCGGCCCGAAATGACTTCTGTCATTAATAAATTCATTCTAAAATTCCCGTCCTCCATGCATCAAACTAGTCCGCGGGTCGCAAGGACCATATTCAAGAGCTGCATGCGGCCCCCCTGCCGCAGTTTGGCCATCACTGGTCTAAGCGGACCCCGTCGCGGTGGGTCCCATCCGCCAGCATATACGTCGTTTTGAACATATTTATCTTAAACCCAATCTCACGCAATCTCTGCTTCACGGTTTAGTCTGATGTACCTATCTTCCATCGCCATAAATTTTCTGCCGACAGCATCCACATCGTCAAAAAGCGGGTAAATTGACCGAATTTATTAAAAATCATGCACTTTCAAAAATCAAGGGCAATGTTGAATAGCAGGAAGACCCCTTGTGGAAGACCACTACGAAATTCGAATGGGTTCGACAATACACCCGTAATTCTCACTCAGCACTGGATTCCATCCATCGTAGCCATAATAAATCTAGTAAGCTTACCTAGAAAGCCGTTCTCGTTCAGAATTTTCCACAACTCTTTTCGGTTTACACTATCATATGCGGCTTTAAAGTCAATGAGCAGGTAATATGTGAGGATTTGGAATTCGCGGCACTTCTGGAAGATCTGCCACAAGGTGAAGATATGGTCCGTTGTACACCGACCCTTCATGAAGCCTGACAACTTTCCACAAATCTATTGGTTATTGGCGACAGTCGATGGAAGATGGCTGATTTGTAGGTGGCATTCAGGATAGTGATCGTTCGGTATTTTTCACAATCCAGCTTATCGCTTTTCTTGTAGATAGGGTAAATAATCCCGCCTTTCCTCTCTTATGGTAGTCGTTTCGTATCCCAAATCTTGACCATCAATTGAAGCAAACAGCTGCTCAATTTGTCCGAGTCCATTACGATAACTCCAAAGTCATCATTTCCTGCTGCTTTGCTGTTCTTCAACCGCTGGAGGACTTCTTTAACTTGCGAGTGGCACATCTCCGTTGCTGCACCAATGAAATCACTTCCTCCACTATCACGGGCTTCCGTCTGGACGCCATTCAGGTGTTCATCAAAATGCTGCGTCCACCTTTCGATCACCGGTCGTCTACCAATATACCTCCATCCTTATCTCTGCTCATTTCGGCCCGTGGCACAAAACCCTTACGAGATTCGTTGAGTCTTCGATAGAACTTCCGTATCGTGAAATCGGAACAACTGCGCAAGTTCTTTGCATTCCTTCTCCTCTTGATGGCGCTTATTCGGATTTGCTGTATCCACTTGTGCTTGTATCGCTTCACATTCTGACGGGTGGCTCTACGCAGCAGCGTCCTTCTCATCCCATATCTGCTAGCATTCCTCGTTACGTTACTATTCGTTACGTCGATTCGGTGCCATACGGCCTAAAACGCTGTTAATGGCTGTTTTAACGGCACTCCAACAGTTCTCAAGAGGGGAATCATCCAGCTAGCCCCAGGTATAATAGTTTTTAACAGAATCGGATATTTTTTGAACTTCGGTTGTTTGTTTTCTTTGTGGAATTTCTGTTATATTTCTTTATTTTTTATTATTAAAAATATCTAGAAGTAGATTTTCATACTTATATCTAGAAATATGATTCACAAACTTCATTATCGTTAGTTACTAGGACTGAAAGAAGATTTGCGCATTTTGATTGTCGGTGCAGTGGTTTTGTTTCTTTTCCTGGCTCTCGTAACTCGTACTGCTCCGTCGATACAGTATATCACTCGCCGATGCTTTACTTGAATTATAAGAGTTTTGGACTTCCATCGACAATCTTCGGTTGGTTGTAATGTAATTCTTGCAAAATCCCATACCCTATTTGTGAAATTATAGATTCCCTGCAAAAGTTAGGTCAAAAATGATTTATTGAACAATGTGATATTTATTTTGTCAAACCATTCTGAGTGGGCATTCTAGCGTTTTCTCCGGGCTATTCAGAAAAGTTTGCATAAAGATCGGATCATCAAATGAAGGACACAGATCATGCTCTAGTAATTCTTCAAAATATTCACACGTAGAGAAGTCCATTGTGCATCGATGAAGCAATACGTGGTGCTAGAATATATAATTGTTAGTATTTCATAGAAATATTGAGTCATCGTTCAGCTACTTCCAATGGCCCTTCAATATCCTCATTGATTTCTATAGTCGTGTTCGAGCTCAGAAGGTTCAACCTGCTACGGACTGAGTAATCCACAAATTTAATTGCATAGCTAGAGTTGCTCTTGCACATTCTCATGTAATCCACACGAAAATATTTTTGAATCTTAACAAAATACGATAAATTTTATAATTGAGATGGTATGCATTAAAATTTTACCTTTTCTTGATTGCCATCAATGGAATGAAGTACAAAGAGTAGTATAAAAAGTGCTTGTGTTTTAGGCAACATTTTGCTGCGGTGTGACAAAATATAATTACTGGATATACATATTTAATTAGACGTGCAACGACCTGTATTTACTTTCATTAAAAATCATATTACCCTAATTATTTCTAAACGAGCTGGGTGATTTTAATTCCGAAACACGTACAATGTAGTACTTTTAAACACCGAAAATTGCGTTGCGTTAGTTCGAGCAGCTGGAGAAAAAGGCAGTAAAGTTATACAAAAACCGTAGCGAATTCGTTGGCATCGTATGTAACTTAGAGACTTACAGTATTGATCCGCATCCAGTAGCGGATCGCCATGGTTCGGAAAAAATTGACAATTAACTTTTTTCTGGAATTAGTACCTTTGCTGCAAGACGGAGGGCACAAACACGCACAAGGCCTCTGGTAACCGGAGGCACGAGATCAATTTCGATTCTATTCGAGATCAATTTCGTACATTTGTTATTGTAACGAAAGCTGTCAGAATGCAGAAACAAACCCATTTGTTTTCATTTGAATGTACTTACACTCTTTGTCAGCTCTCTCCTCACTTATAAATCTATCTTTTCGATAATTCCTATACAGCGAAGACAAAGCCTTTTTTACGTTTTTGAAAATCTCTCTTATTAATGACCACCCTCTTGTCATCCAGTCACTTGTGCAATTGCTATCGGTCTAAATGCAAGAGAAACGGACCCCCCCCCCCCCCCTTTGTCAACACTCAAGTACTGATTCTCTTAAGCCAAGGAACATGTGTGCTAAGTTCAATGAAGAATGGTCAAGGTGTTCTGGAGTTATGGCGGAACATACATACATGCAAATTCGCGTGCATTTTTATATTTACAGATAGATAGATTGCACATTCTTGAAGATATTGTTGTTGTTGAATTTATTATATAGTGGTTTAATCGACGGGTCATTCACCACTCGTACCAGCTTCTTGAAGATAGTTATACGATATTTAATTTGTCATTTTATTCAGCTGTTTGGATTGAAGGAAGAACTGCTTGTCGTTGTAGTGCTTTTGTTTCTTTTCCTGGCTCTGGCAACTCGTACTGCTACGTCGACGCAATATACCGCTCGCTGATGCTTTACTTGAATTATAAGAGTTCTACACTGCCATCGACAATCTTCGGTTGGTAGCATTGCAATTCTAGAAAAATCCCACACTTTGTTTGTGAAATTATAGATACCCTGCAAAAGTTAAGTCGCATTGAAAATGATTTTTGTAACGTTGTCAATCATGGTATTTTTGGTCTAACCATTCTGATTGGACATTCTAGCGTTTTCTCCGGGTTATTCAGAAAAGTTTGCATAAAGATCGGATCATCAAATGAAGGACATAGATCATGTTCTATTAGTTCTTCAAAATATTCACACGTAGAGAAGTCCATTGTGCAGCGATGAAGCAATACATGGTGCTAGAATATAACATTATTACTATTTTTAAAAGTATTTAGTCATAGTTAAGCTACTTCCAGTGGCCCTTCAATATCTTCTTTGATTTCTATAGTTGTGTTCGAGCTCAGAACGCTCAACCTGCTACGGACTGAGTAATCCACTAATTTAATTGCATAGCTATAGTTGCTCTTGCACATTCTCATATAATCCACACGAAAATATTTTTGAATCTTATCAAAATACGAGTAATTTTATAATTGATGTGGAACGGATTAAGTTTATACCTTTTCTTGATTTCCAGCAATGGAATGAAGTACAAAGAGTAGACTACAAAGTGCTTGTGTTTTAGGCAACATTTTACTGCTGTATGACCTAATGTAATTACTGAACATATTTAATTAGACGTCGGATAAAGGACCGTAATTACTTTCATTAAAAAACACATTACGCTGATTATTTCTAGACGAGCTGGGTGATTTCGATCCCGAAACACACACAGGGGAGTATGTTTCTTCACTGAAAATCGCTTTGCGTCAGTCGGAGCAGCTGGAGAAGAAAGCTATGGAACTGCACAGAAAGCGTGAACCCGGTCAGGAAACGGTAGCGGCTTACGACGAATTCGTTGGCATCGCGCGTAGCTTGGAGACCTACGGTATTGATCCGCATCCAGTTAAGGATCACCGAGGCACACAGCTCTACTTGGGAATTAACTTTTCCGGAATTAGTACCTTTGCTGCAGGACGGAGGGCACAACACTTCCGGTGGCCAGAGGTGCACAAGATCAATTTCGAAGGGAAGATGTTTATCATTCATCTTGCCTACACGGACGATCGACGTGAGGTGGTGAGTGTCATTGCGAAATATTTTCATCACCAATTGATTTTAAAAATACTGTTTATATTTTCGTAGAAAAAGCACACGGTAGGATTCAAATGTCCATCGGGATCTGCTTGTAGATATGTATGGAGATGTGCCATTGAACAAATGTTATTCTTTACGTAAGTGTTTGAAGAGAATTGTTTTAGGATAATAAACATAAATCTTGTATCTTTAGTCTTCCAACAAGCCAACATGCGTCAGTAATGTCCGGGGGAGGATTCTTTTCCTGGGGTACCAAGTTTAGATATTCCGGTCGAACCGAGCGGGAGATTCTTTCAGAATCGCTCAATGCGTTGCGTCAGCAGAAGATGAACAATACAAGTCCCAGCAAGAGAAAAGCACAAAGTGTACCGGCCACACCATCCAGCCCCCAAGGCGATCTAGCGGAAATCCGTAAGTCGCGTAAGTACTATGTGTTATGACCAAACGAGCGCTAAGGTGTTTTTGTTTCTGGTGATAGGATACAGCAGCCTTCCTCGGTCGACAATGTCGGAACCATTGGGCGGTTGCAACGATCATATGGCTTCATCCGTTTACTGTCCAGATAACGCACTGCCAACGCTGGAAACTGTCTCGGAGGAGGCACGCAAAACAAACGGTGAGAGCAATGACCATCTGTCGGATTACTACTTTCGCGATTCATTTGATCATTCGTCGTCTGAGTCAGGGTTCGCCAGTAATGCGATTGAAAACCGCCTCGGATCGCATCTGCACCATCGCCAAACATATACTTCCGATAATATTTCGTCGCTGGCTATGCACAGTATGGCGAATAATTCAACCATTGTTCAGCAACAGAACGCCAGTAATAGTGCAAAGAATCTGAAAAAGTTCTCCCTCATCCAAGCATTTGTTCCATCGTTTTTCTTCGTCGTTGTGGTGTTGGCCGTATCGGCTGTGTATATTCTAGAATCAGATTCGGAAATGTTCAGTACGTTGAAGAACTGGCCGGAGATGATTTGCTTACGCTATCAGTACTATCAGCCTCTGAAGGAATTTTTGACGAAAAAGTTTGGTGCTATATTCTGATTCGTTTGGGTGAAACGAACCGGGAATAGTGGCGAGGATGGTTTCGACGGTAACTACGACGATCATCACTATACAAGATCTGGCAACCATCCGGAAGGAAACGATAGCCACATGACGTTAACGCTCACGCTGCCCGTTACGAAGCATATTTGAAGTGTGATGTCAGATAAAACGAAACGTATCAAGGGAAAGGGGTTCTATCGTCGGATATATTCTAGGGTACGATTTGCATTTGAGACTAAAAACAAATCCTTTTTCAATTACAATGGTTTGAAATTACTGATAGCGTTTGAATGCCTGACAGTGTAACTAGCGCATTTCGAGCCGAAAGACAGTTCTGTCGCATGCATGCTGTAGATAAAGTTCAAGAAACATTAATTGCTGTGTAATTTATGAAAATTGAAATGGAGCTGTTTCGAACCTTCGGTCGATGCATGTACAAATTGTTCATTGTAGGCTAGTTGTGATACCAGTGAAGCACATATTTAGATAAGACGAAAACTACGAAATGTTATACCGCATAGTCTGGTAATGCGCCAAAATTCTTTAACCAATAGTTAGTAGTTTGCTATATCATCATTAGCAGTGAAATGGTAGAGAACGGCGAAACTCCAAAAAACGACAGCATTATTACAGTTGGAAAACAATCTCGATTTCATTCGAGCATTGTTATTAGAATCAACAAACAAACAAATATCAATAAAATGCACAAACGTACAACTGCACTCGCGAAAGTAAAATATGCGCTATAAGATGACGTCATTGTGAGCATTTAGTAGTAGGTAATAATAGTGACATATGAACCAGATGTTTCATTCTTCAAATGCATAACTTGCGTAGTATTGAGTATGTAGTTTGACCTGAGTTTGAATGCGATGAACATGCAATTTTACCAGTAGCTAAAGCATTTAAGATCAATAGATGTGTTTGGTTCCGTTGTAAAAAATACATAATCCGGAATAACAGCAAACAAATAAATGAGACATGTAATTAGGACAAAGTACTGAAAAAGTTTTCCATTTTTGCGGAAAACTTTAGTGTGAACGAATTACTCCAGCCAATATTAGTAGCAAAAACAATTAGGAGATTTCATAATCATAATGCGACAGATAATTTCTATATGAAATAGTTTCAAAATACAATAAAGTTGCTTGCCTTATTTTTTGCTGTACCTTATCATAGCGCAGAAAACAATGAAGAGAGAGAACAAGTCATTCAAAGGGCTAACCTAGGCTAGTAAGAGAGTCACAAATCTGACGCAAAACTGTGAAAAACGTCCAATTCCTATTTGAGCAGTAATAAGATTTTTACAACTACCGCCGACAGCATCTAGCATTTCCCTACCGAAAATTGAAGCATCAGCAAATGTACATACATATATAGCTTATTAGCGACAATCAAACGTATTGAATCACCGAAACAGCGAAGCTTTTTTGGAAAATGCGTCCTATTTTGAATCAGACTATCAGCATTTAAAACATGGCCGACCAACTTCAATGGAAGTACATATCATGAAGTTGTAATTGGAGCTATCTTAGGGAATATTATCTTTCTCGAGAAAAATCCTTTCGTATGCAGTCATTTGCAATGATTGTTATTTAACATAATGAAATTTTTTATTGTTATTGGAATTATGGGGCAGGTGCAACGATCCTACAGACTCTATCTAGCAGCACCGCCCATCCGAGATTCGAGCATACGACAATAGTCTTGTTATATTAGTATCGTACTTCGAAGCTAACAGGAAGATCAACTGGTTGATCATATTCCTTCAAAATCAGCAGTCGACGACCTCTTCCTGGTTATTTATTTGCTGAAAATAGTTTTGGTTGCTCTTTTGTCAAGCATTCTGGCCACATGTCCAGCCTTTCCTATTTCCTATTATCTTTCCTATTTCAGGATGTTTATATACTTGGTACAATTCGTGGCTCATGCATTTGCGCCACAGTCCACGTTTCAGATTAGCGCCAAGTAGTGAACGCAACACTCTGCGTTCAAAAATTCCAAGCATCCATTCCATGGATCGGGGACCAGCTTTAGGTCAGTACCAACAACACTGGGACTCCCAAATTTTACGACACTTTCAAGATAACATCTCACAGTTTATCAAAACACAATAAATCTGCAAGATAAGTGCAAGGCAAGTGTGCCTATATGATTTACGCTGTTGCTAATTTTCCGCTTTTTCCTCAAAGCCTGGTTCCTTCCTATTTATTCCGAATTTAATGCACAATGTGCGTAGAAGCTATGCTTCGGCGAACGCAAGTAAAACGGTATTCTCCATGCCAAAAGCCAAAACCGAAAACGTTAATTTTGTTGCTTTTTTTAAAGATAATATCTATCTGAGTTTATTGTTATGAATTAAAGAAAACTTTTACCCACCAAGGCCCATCCCTTAGTTCAAGAACAAAAAAGGTGCGAGTTCTAGCCTAAATTATAAAATTTCTGCAACGCGAAAAAATCTGAAAAAAGCATGTAAAATGGATTTATCATATAAACCTCAATATAAAAATCGGACTCAAAGTAACAAAATCGATTTTGAAAAAAAAAGACCGAGAATAAAATATGTATTCCTTTTCCTAATTCTACGAGACAATTTTAGACAATCAGTTTTCACTTCTAGCTCTTAGACAAAGTTTCTTGGAATCGATTGCAGTGTTTTTCAGATTTCCGCAAATAACCTGAATTAATATAATTCAAACTACGATATGAAAGCTTGGAAACATGAAGAATCTTTCGTCAAGATTTTGCTGATTCCTATCTTGGTAAAAATTTTGAAGCCCAATTGTGCTTATGCTTTTTTTGAAGAATTGAACCAAACTACACTCAAGTAAAAACTTCTTCTCCAACCATTACAGAAAATCGGCAGTTTTTTATTGTTTTAAATCGTCTTCAGGTTTAATTTTAATGTCGAAACTCAAAAGTTCGAAATAGGATGCGTTGGAAGAGCAAAATAAAAACAAAAAAAACGAAGTTGAAGAAAATCGAAATAACTTGCTCCTTTGCTGAATTCGTTGAAACGCAGATGCAATTTTTGTAGGAGAAATGAAAAAAAAAAACAAATCATATGTAAATAGGTCCACGACAACCTGATACTCCCATAATATGGAATAAAATTGAAAACAAAACGCAATTAAAGTAACTTCTATGATAGATTGATGAAGTATAGTATAACATTGGACAGTGAAGATTGAACATTGAAAGCAAACTTGCGTAGAATAGCTGATGCTAACTGGATCTTTTTTTTTTCAAAAATTAATCTGTAAAAGGGCGCAGACATTTGCATCGAATAGTATATAGCAGAAACGAGGAAACTGTTCTAAAAAGAAACACAAACTTTAAACGTCAGGCTAGGGATGAAACCACAAAATGTGGCAGAAAATTAATTACGATAAGGAAATAAACGGTCCATGTGGTACGAATCGCGGGAAATCCTCCCAAGGAAGCCTCCAGATAGAAATAAAGTTCTTCTTTCCTAACGGTGCATTTAATTCAGAAAGATAGCTGTTGCAACTGTAACTATCATCTTAATATTGCGGGGTTCCCTCTGTTGTTCTCGGTTGTCGTTCGAATGTTCTGCTCATTATAGCCTGCCGGTTTTTTTTTGTATCAGACATCTAGAGTATACTTTGGCGTAGAGAAGTTCCGCATAAACCAGTCCATCTCATCGAGGCTTAGTACAAGGTGTTCTCGTAAAAGACGTAGCTTACCCGGACGAACCAAAAAGATTCACACAGAGTCTCTGGGATTCCTCGCATTGGAGTCGTGCGAAAGAATTCTGCAGAGGGTTCGTTTAGAGTGCCTTGCTTACGAAACCAGGATTCTTATATGAGAATCCAATAGTTGAATCCCCGGGATACCTCTAACTCTGTAAGGGAATCGCCTGCATTCTGAAATAAAAATTTTCTGGATTCTAAAAGCAGGAATTCTGGTGTGTTAGTAAGGGAAACGGCGGCTTGCTCGACCCTATAATGGTTACATTACCACCGTTGCTGTTTCTTAACGATATGGATGAGATATTCACCTATATTCTGTATTTCGAACGGATGGTTTTTCCGAACAAAACTCGATGGTATTCTTCATTCCGCCAACAAAATCAAACGGGAAAAACAACTCGTTCAAAACAAGTCGAACGAAATAAAGATCCGTTTGAAATATAGATTAAGGATGATTAGTTGGAGCGATTCAGTTGACTAAATCGGGGGTTTGCCTGCACTCTTAAATGATTCTACCTGTAAATAGGTCGGATTTAGGTAAAGCTAGGTTGAAAGTACTCAATATGCCCTTAAAGTGTACAAACTTAGATTTTGAGTAGTATTTCAACCAAAAAATTGGTAGCAGGAACTTAACTTAAGTGCATTACTTGTCACAGACAATAATTCAATTATCGGTAGCAAGTAGCCAAATATGTTGAATTTTTTACCCAAAATTTGAGTTTATACACCTTAAGGGCATTTTTAGTAGGTTTAAACAAGTTTTAGCCAAATCTGACCTATTTACAGGTAAACTTTTGAGTGTGAGCAAACTTCAAGGTAATATTTGAGGTTTCTATGATATAGAGAAAGAAGGGATTACCTGTTATGCCGATGTCCGGCAATTTTAATAATACATTAAAGTTCTTCGACAGAGGGCTGTTAGAACCCTGTGATATTTGGAGAACAACTCTTGCTTACTTATTCAACCGAGAGCCGCGGTGGCTCTTGCCGAATTCCTCTCCATTGTACTCGGTCCTGGGCTACTCGTCGCCAATTCGTTGCGCGTCTCGACACACGCAAGTCGGCTTCAACCTGGTCGAGCCATCTAGCACGTGGGGCCCCGTTATTCCTGGTGCCGGTGGGGTTCTTGAAGAGCACGGATTTCACTACACAGTCGTCCGGCATCCTTGCGACGTGGCCTACCGTAGTCTCCCAACTTTCGCCAGGTGTACAATGGGAATCTCTCCAAGCAGTGTCTGTAGCTCGTGATTCATACGTCTCCGCCACTCTCCGCTTTCCGTCTGTACTCCACCAAAAATAGTCCGCAACACCTTTCGTTAAAAAACGGCAAGTGCACGTATGTCTTCCGTAAGTAAAGTTACTGTCTCAAGTCCGTAGAGGACTACCGGTCTGATTAGCGTTTTGTACATCGTCAGCTTTGTGCGACGGCGTATGCTCCTTGATCGAAACGTCTTGCGAAGGGAAAAGTAGGCTCGATTTCCAGCTTGAATGCGTCGTTGGATCTCCTTACTCGTATTATTGTCGGCGGTGACCAGAGATCCCAAATATACGAACTCATCAACCACTTCCAGTTCATCGCCGTCAATTGTCACTGTCCGTGGAAGGCAAACGTTACTTTCTCGGGAGCCTTTTCCTACTATATATTTGGTTTTCAACGCATTAATTTGTAACCCTATCTTCCTAGCCTCCATTTTTAGTCTGGCGTAGATTACCTCCGTCGTCCCACGGTTTCTAGTAATGATGTCGAGGTCGTCTGTAAAGGCTAGGAGTTGGCTACTCTTACTGAAGATCGTTCCCCTCGTTTCGATGCCCGCTCGCCGGATCACACCTTCAATAGCGATATTGAATAACATACAGGACAGTCCATCCCCTTGCCGTAACCCTCTGCGCGATTCGAAAGGGCTTGAGAGTGTCCCCGAAATGCG
Organism: Sabethes cyaneus; assembly: GCF_943734655.1. Classification (NCBI taxonomy): domain Eukaryota; kingdom Metazoa; phylum Arthropoda; class Insecta; order Diptera; family Culicidae; genus Sabethes; species Sabethes cyaneus. The sequence continues at coordinate 156,068,342 of NC_071355.1, read as the reverse complement.
CACGTAACATCACTCGTTCCAGAGTAGCTTTGATCAGCCGCGTCAGTTTGTCTGGAAAACCGTACTCGTGCATTATCTGCCATAGCTGTTCGCGTTCAACGGTATAGTATACTGCTCTGAAATCCACGAAAATATGATGCGTGGGCACGTTGTACTCTCGACATTTCTGAAGGATTTGTCGCAGAGTAAAAATTTGATACGTAGTAGCACGGGCTGATACTGCCCTACGAATTCTCTTGCTATTGGGGATAGACGACGCAACAAAGTCTGGGAGAGCACCTTGTATGCGGCGTTGGCCAGCGTAATGCCGCGGTAGTTACAGACTACGCCTTCCATCCACTCCTCCGGTAGTTTCTCTTCTTCCCAAATCCTTGAAATCAGCCAGTGAAGTGCCGTTACTAGCGGTTCTTGGCCAGTTTTGAAGAGTTCTGTCGGGAGTCGGTCCTTCCCGGCGGCTTGCGAGTTTGGTTCACCTTCTCGTAGAACTTGCGGGTATCATTAGCCCGGAATAGTTGTTCAAGCTCCTCATGAGGTCTGTCCTCTTTCTGGCGCTTTTTCCTTCTCAGGATCGTGGTCAACTCATTCCTCGCTCGTCGATACTTGGCCAAATTCTCTCTCGTGGATATGCTCAGATAGTTTTCCCAAGCTCTTTTTTCCTCTCTATCGCTTCTTGGCATTCCCCGTCAAACCAATCGTTTCGTGCACTCGAGGTTTCCACACCTAGCACCGCGGTTGCGGCCTCGTTGACGGCCGAGCGTATCCTACTCCATCCGTTTTCGAGGGTCGAAGCATCTAGCTCCACAGAAGAAGGCAGAGCTTCATCCAGTACTCATCCAGTTGTCTAGTTGCCGAATGTTTAGCTGAGGAGGGCGACTTTGTCGCGAGGTATAAACCGTCGATAGTTTTGAGCGCACATGTACTGCTACTAGGTAGTGGTCCTGCAGCGTCACGATGCCAAACTTTCGGGTTTCTAGCTGATCGAGCAGAACCCTGTCGCCACCTCGTTCTCTACACCCACCGACACCGGCACAGAGCGACTCAACGTGCGAGATGGCACGTTCAGGTCTAAAGCGACATTTTCTATTTTTTTAGTAAAAAAACTGTGACTTCAGAGATGTCTGGAAAATGGGCGACGAGTAACCCAAGATCGAATTGAATGAAGCTTAAAACAGCACGAACTATCTCGGCTTTAAGTTGATGACGCCGACGTGGATCGTACAATCAGCCCCGTACATTTTCCTGTGCTCTAAACAACAGCAGGCTGTGAAATTTTAAGCTTGAAAGTGTATAACAAATTTTCTCCCGGGGGGGGTGGGGGGTGGGTTTGAACCCCCAAACCCCCCCCCCCCCCGTCTCTACGTCCATGTTTTATAGTAAATTCATTTAGTTTCGTTAGATTTCGATCAAGACAATATTTCGCGAGATTTTGCACAGTCTTCCATTTAGTGTAGAGATCTCACGATAATCACCCTCATTCTGTATTCCGATGGATCTCCGCCCCGCCAATCCGATAAATTTATAGCCGGATTAGCGAATTTTGACTCGATAAGTCGACAGTCAAACTGACGTCAGTGTGAGCTTGAAATGTGGTTCTGTTTACATCCATACGTAAACAACTCAGGAAATTTTTGAAAGTATTTGTCGTAAGTACGCAATAACTATGTTTTATACTCAGTAATGCTCAATTTCGTGAACAAATAATTTGAAATTCTAAGTTGGTGTCGAAATAAGCGATGCGCAATGAAAATCTTATGGCCATGGCAAAAGTGAACGTAGTTAGAAGCAGCACCATGTGCCATTTCCATTTAGTTAGAAAGAGTACCATTCTGATTCTAACGGAGACGCCAAATGAGGGTAGTGTTCGGTTGAAAGAAGTTAAGTACAATACAGATAATCCTACATTCGAAAAATCTCAATTTTCAACGCAAACGGTATGGGTATGAAACGCAGTGCGTCTTGGCGTACTTACTTTTTACTTATGTATCCATGTCTGCTGGTTCGACAGAACAAAGGGATGAAATCAGAGATCTCCACTGCCGACGGTTACCCGCCATTTCTTTCAGCTGTCTATGTTAAATTTTATGAAATTCTGGGATCCATCGACCCAAAATTTTAAAATAAATAAAAATGGCCATTCGCATAATTATTAGTGGACTATTAAATAGGGGTTTTTGTATAAAAAGTTCAAATGGTTTCCAATATGTTTATTTGGTTTTTCGTTTAGTTTAAAACGTTATGGACATTTATTTTCCAATAAAAATGATCTAAACAGACGTTCACAGCAGTTCGTCATCCTCCTCCCAGTCCCAGTCATGGTCCGGCTGCAGAACCGACAGAAGCTCATCCTCGGTCATGCGCTCTTGGTCTAAGCTAAACGCAGAAGGATAAGTACACGGCAAACAGAGCATATAGGAAACGCCCGTGTTGTGCCCCGTGCACTCGCAGGTCTGACACGATACTGCCGAAGCAGTGAGGGCAACGCGTTTCGTAAATACGGTGATGAATTTTTTCGTCAAATTGCGTCGCTCTGGCCGAAGTTTGCGTCCACTGAAAACAGATCCGTCGGTTTCAAGCGCCAGTGCCGCACAGCTACCCAGCGTAGCCTTTGGCAAGCGAACTTGCTTTCGTAGGTGAACGTCTCCAGCAAGTTCTTTGATATCCTTCTTGGTGTACGCCTTATCCCGATCCATGCCGAAGAACATTTGCGATACTCTGGACTTATCGGATTCAATATCGTGATCGGCTAAAATGTGCAACTTGATGCCATTTTCTAGCAAGAGTTGAAGTAATGACGAGTAGTCTAGCTTCATACTAGAGCTAGCACATTTGGAGCACGGCAACAGGATAAACGTTTTCGACACACCTGGTCTGAATACTAACTTAGAAGCCACGGTAATTGCTTCAAATATATCGTCGTTGGTTCCCTCTCCCGCAGCAATGTGGTTGAAAAATGGCTCAATAAACTCATGTGATACGAATACGTTATCGTTGACTATCACGCTACGCGGTTTGTCGAAGGGTGATTCACCACCAAAGCTAACCACTGAATAGCGATTGTTCGTAATATTACGCTCTAAAAATTCTTTATGCAATGACTGAACCATAGTAATGATGCTTTTTGCCGTGGTAATATTTCTGTTGCATTCCTTGGCTTCAACGATGAACACGACATCTGCCGTTTGAGGAATTTCTTTGTCCTTCATAGAGACGAACGTACCTTCTGGAACGTATGATCCGTTCATCAGCTGGCAGCTGTGGATAAATGTTGGAAAATTTTATACAGTGAGTTTAGAATATATGTGACCATAGCTTACTAAATACAGGAGTCAGGAACTCGCAACGGTACATCTTCCAAAAGGCATGCTTCCATGTACGCTAAAGCTGAAGTGCACGCGCCATTATTGGAAGGTTCGTTTGGTCTACTGACGAGATGTTGGCCTAAATCCAAACACATCTCAAAGAATGGATTGGTATCTACTACCGAGAAACAAGAAGCAAAATACGAATGTTTGTGTTGGAAGAAGGACTCGCAAATTTGGCTCAATTCACTGGAAACCGTAAGATAGTTTTGGGTGTGATTTGTAGCGTCCAGTTCGACATCGCAGCCCGGTAATTTCCAACTGTTGATAAAGTGTTTATTGGACGGGGTATATTTTTGTTCCGATGTGATATAATCGTCAAAAGCTTCATTGTTCATGGTTCCCAAAATACCGGCCGTTTTTCCAAAGTACCAACCTGTCAGGTCAAACGAACAAAGATTGTACTGTAGGCTACAAGTTAGTTTGAAACCATTGACAGACTGTATTGCTAGGTAATCTGTTTCACGATACACTACTGTGTCCGCTATCTGAGCAGGAAGAGCAGTCGTTACATTGCGGTTGATTTGTACCGACTAAAATATAAAGAAATATTAACTCCAAATACATATAGGTTGAAAAGTTTATAACTGCGATTACCATATCAGAAAAGTCAATTTCTAACAAGTTGTTTTCGGTTAATAACACGATTTTTTGAGAGTTCCTGCCATCGATTAACTGAAAGTACGCGTTCGTTTGGTTATTGTTAAATATATCTTAATACAATTGATTACCGTTGGTTCCAGTAAAAGTGTGAAGGTTTTGTTGTAAAAATCATGTGCTAGCACGTACGAACATTTGTCGGCTTCGCTGCTTACGCGGTAGTCACGCAATTCCATAGAAACAAAACGCTTGTCGAATGACATGTAATGTCTCGATCCTACCAGCAGAGAATTGGATTTGAACGGTGGTAACCACATCTTGGTGTCCGTGTAGGGCTTCAAAGCATAGTAGAGAGTCCAAACTGTAGTATTACTGCCAGCAAAGAAATCCTGAACATCGGTAATGAACTTGTACTCTGGAATTTCATCGAATTTCGGGGTCTCGTTGAAAGCATGCCAGGACATTGGTAGCTTCTGCTCTAATTCCAGTATGCCCTGATCAGGATCGAAAATAAACATGGTTTTCGCTTCACGGTACTGGTTCTCAGCTTGTAAGGCAGTTTGCGCGTATCTGGTGAGCTTATTTCTAACCATTCGCCAAAGTTGACGTACTCGTTTCTCCAGTTGAAACTCTTCTGCTAACCATTCAGCTTTGGAGCGTACTTCGTTTACGCGCTGTAGAATAAATTGGACGTACTCTAGATTTTGCAACTGCTTAATCTCATCCCAAAGTTCGGTAAATACTTGATGCAACTCGCGACCGAACGGTACCAACCGGAAAAATTTCTCTTGGACAAATCTTATCACAATTGAGCCGTACTTTTTAGCATTGGTTATGATATCGTTATGGATTAAATCTTTGTACAAAGTATCCAAATCTTGTGTAAAGTTTGAAACCTTGGTGAAATATGGCGATTCGGCTATTTCTTGCGTTTTGTTGTAGAGGAAAGCTGTAGAAAGTAGTGTAATAAAATTACATAGTTTATGGTTTTTAGAATATAAGAGTACTTACAGAATACTTCATGACCTACGTGCCACGTCATAGATTCCGCATAATGAGCCAGTTTGATAACCGATGGTTCAATGTTTTGCAACATTCGTTGCCAATAGGAGGTGATCGTTTCCGAAAGTTTATTCCATATTTCTTGAACGTTCTAAGAAAATTATAAAATATTAACCAAATTGTCCTATTTTCTTACTTGAAACTGACCTTTATAAACTGAAGGTGTAGATCTTTTATAAACTTGTCATAACGAGCCACCGAGGTTTCCAACACTTCCGACAGGTACTGCATCGAATCCCCTTGCAGAATACGTCCAATCACGTCTACCACTCGCTGATAGGAAGCCTTGATCGTTTCCATCAACCACGTTAGCGACTTCTTCAAAGCTTGCCCTGACTCGCCCATAACCTGCCAGAACTCAGTTAAGATCTTCGGGAAAGACGTTAACTTGTTTTTGATGGCTAATTCGTCAAGCACCGTGATGGTAAAATTAATAACCGAACGGACATAGAAATCGTCAGCGACATAGGATTCGTTCAGGAACCGTCGTAAATTCTCTAGATCATCCTGGATTACGTTCAATCCCGACACATCCTCAAGGAACCCTTCGATGAACGGATGTGCAGAATCCCAAATGCCGTTGACGGAGTCCTTTGATTCCAGATAGATTTGCTTGATCCAAAATTCCATGGATTCGGTAAACGAATTGTGCAACGATGTGACATAGTTTCGCACCAGGTTGCGCAAATCGTTGCGAATTTCGGGCCGCCAGTGAAGTTTACTTGTGACGAGACGAGAGTGATTCATTTTCGTATATAATGCCACATCAACCTCCCGCAGAGTGTCGTAGTCGCGCCAAAAATCAAAGTAAGCACTCCTTGAATCCGGTATAATTCCGTACATGTACACGTTTTCGGAAGCATCTATTAAATTCAGAAAAAATATCATTTCTACGAATGTTTCGTTTAGAGAAAATTGATTGAACATACCAGGTGTCATGTTAATTTTCATATGGACAAGTTTATTATCGATATCAATATAGAAGAATCCAGTGGAATCCAACTCTGGACCATCCAGAAGACTTCCATTTATCATATACAGTGGGTAACCTCCAGATGCTTTCGTCCACATCCGGTATTTACTATGCGATGTGATTTTCTGAAAATCGAATGGATGTGTTAGCACTTCAGTAGTTCAGTTTATCGCACACCACAATGAGAATAGTCTTTTTATCATTTTTGGCATACAAAAATAACGATCGGCTTGATTGCTCAACGCGGCCCTTTGTGGTAGATCGCCCTACTACTGATCAAATATTGGCAATCATGAAGAAGCAGCTAACACAGATCTGGCCATCCCAAGCCCATGCCTAGCGCCTCCACCTGGCCATACCTGAAACACTTCAATTTATAATTGAGTAGCTGAGCTAGCAGGTGCGGGGTCGGGTTGTCTTTGGTTCTTGGTCATACAACTGTAGTTTTAGGCAAAGCTTTGTACCACACGACTTTACTTTTAGGTTATCTGAATATTATTTAAACTAATATTTTTAGTAGTTGATGTTTTGATCTATTTTTAGAGAGCGAAACAAGACGCTATATTCTTGGCCAATTGCAGCCGGGCTTCTGGTCTAAATGCCATTAGTTCATCCCCTAGGGTCCGAAGTTTCACTTAACCTTTATTAACTTTGCTAACTCCCAACAAATGTAAATAAATCGTTATATATGCGGGAAGCGTTTGGTACCAGAGGCGTTCCTCATTCCCCATGATTTCAAGGAGTTAAATGGAATTGAGTAACATTTCTGTGGACTCCTTGCGCACTTGTAGGCATAAAAAAGACTCTACAGTCTTATTCAGCAACTCGTATCTCTACCTCCTCCTGGTATCAGCCAGAATACGAGCAACCTTGACGGAGATTGGGTAACCAATCCCAGTGGAAGCCAAAGTCGTATACTGACAGGGAAGGAAGGCTCTTTTGAGCTTCATGAGTCCTCCTGCGAGACAAAGGGTTGGTGTCCTTGCAAGCCGTCCTTCATCATGAAATACTAATAAGCACTGAACGATGAACAAATAACTTCGGACTGGAACAATCGGAATAGACCCATGCGCCGAAAAAGGACTATGGATTGGAAACTCGGGACGTGGAACTACCGATCTCTCAACTTCCAAAGGAGCTCTCGAGTGCTCTCTGACATATTGAAGAGTCACAAGTGCGTCGTTCTAGCGCTGCAGGGTACGTACGTTCAGAGATGGATGTCCCATCTACCACCTACCACAGCTGCAGCAACACACACCCGGAAACGGGTGATTGGCTGATGGCTAATCAATCCACAATCGCACTGCCAGTTCCGCCTCGTAGCAAAGAAATTGGACATGGTAAAGCACTTCGTATCCGCTGAATAGTGACAATCTGTCATTTACAACATCCTCTCCCGCGAGAAAGTCGAAAGCGTTGAACGGAAGCCTGGTTCCGGATGCCCGACAGTGCTGGGCGACCGTAACATGCAGCAGAATCTCAAAATGAAGACTGACAGCGAGCTGGTGTCATCGTTTCGTGCCTTGGGCCGGGAGGTCGGAGCAACCGGCTAAACGATGAAGTCAAAATCGGCATTTTTATGCGGATCCGCCAGTCGCCGTAGTCTGTGTCTGAGTAGTAGGTAATCACCCAAAAGATACTGGTCTTTCCGGCCAAGCACGATGCCGTGGTCATAATGGGTGTGGACGAAACCTACTTGACGCTGGATGGCAATGACTGGCAGACGACCGAGTGCTTCACGTCACCCGCCAAGAAGACTAGTGATGACGTCAAGAATATTTTCAGCCCCAAGTTCCCGAAGAAGATCCTTCTGTGGCTGGCGATCAGCGAGAAGAGAATATTCAAGCTGCTGTTCTTTCGTTCGAGGTTTACGGTGAACGAGAACGTACATGCAGTACGAAATATCTACCAAAAGTTGCCGCATTCATCAAGAAGTATCGCGTAAATGATGTGGTCTTTTGGCTTAACCTGGCCTAGGCCCATTATCCTAAGAAATTACTGGATGAGCTGCACCGGCTGAAGATAAACGTTGTACCGGCGGTTACCAACTCTCCCAACGTTCCCCAACTGCAAACAATAGAAAATTTTTGTAATTTTCTTATAATTGTGTTGTCAAAACGGAGAAGGAGCTGTTTACCAAGGCCACGAAAGAGTAGAATAATATGCTGACGTCTATTTTTTGATCGGCCATAGTGAACGTTCCGGTGAACTGTTGTAAAGCCATTTGGCAGGTCATTGAAGCACTGTTATAGAAGGCTTAATGAACATAGGATTTAAGGAAAATTTGTTTTATTGAGTTATCTTTTGTATTTTTTTTTTCATTGCCATCCGTAATTAGTCCATTTTTTTCAATACATCCAATACGTTAAGTACAGCGAAGTATTGGATAAGAGGCGAATACGAAAAAAGAAAACCTGAAGAGAATACTGATTTAGAAAACGAGGGGGCGCCAAGTTGAGTTTCCGCCACAATGCAAGGCTAGGGCTTTGCTCAGAAGTACCAATGACACCAAATCAAACGGAATCATAAATCGACCATGTTTTGGTCGACCATTGGCACTTCTCAGACATCATTAACGTCAGATCCTATCGAAGCGCTAACACGTTTACTCGGACGAGTAAGCAGTGATGGTTAAGATCCGTCCAAAACTCTCCATTGTGAAAAACATTCTGTACCGACACAAACCTCGGTTAAATCTCGCACGGGTCAAGCATTCACTCGAAGCAGCGCTGTCGGAAGAGGACGAGCTGAATAAAGCCCCTCTCGATGACTGTTGGAATATCGTCAGAACAGTCATTAGCATTGTAGCGATAAGCTCTATCGGTCACATGGCACATAATCAGCGGAACGACTTGTTGGACATTGAAGGTAGGAATATGATGGATGAGGACACATTCGTGAGCGGCCAAGATGCGTTGTACCACACGTCAGAATGTGGAAAGATACAGACAGAAGCAGAAGCAGCGAACCCAAACCTTCCCGGGGGATAGCGCCTATCAGAAAAAGCAAGAATATGCGGAGTTAGAGCGGGTACACCGTATCGCGATAAGTGTGGCAGTATTTTGACGGACGACTGTGGGGTGACCTAAAGAGGCAAGTGACGCGATTTTGATGGGGAAGCGGTATCAGCCCCAACGATAGGCGAAGTTAAGGAGGCCGTCACGTAGCGAAAGAACTTATTAAAATGGGAGGAGTGGAAAAATGGAGCTATCTAGCCGAACTACAAGATGGGCGACAATTTGGACTGTGAGAACTAACGAGCGATCATCGTTCTCAATGCTGCCTACAAAGTGGTGTCGTAAATCATTTTACGCTGACTATCACTATCACTATTACCATCACACGCATGCCAATTTTACTTTAGATTTGTATAATGATTAGAGTATGTCAAAACAAAGTGAACAATAAATTGTTTTGCAGTCGTGCGTGTCCTCGTATATAACTTATGACTGTGAATTATAAAGCAGTATAGATGACTGCAATATTTAGTCATATCTTAATCATATATTCAGGAGTGCAATGCAAGATAAAATTATAAATAATTGTCAACATTTTCGCACGTACATTGCCTGTACTTATATGTTCTTATCCGGCGTATAACTTTTTCGTTCAGATATGATGTCATATTTCTCAGTTGCAATCGAGATATATAAACTAAATGGTTTACTAGACGACCAAAAAGACCTATAGAAAATCATGGACGAGAACGGCTTTCCATGAAGCTGATCAAACTGATTCAATCTACGATGGATGGTAATCAGTACAGTGTGCGGATTTCGGGAGGATTGTCGAGTTCATTCGAATCACACGGTGGGTTGTCAAGGTAATGGTCTCTCATGTCTGCTGTTCAACATACCGCTACAAAATGCTATGAAGCAAGTTGATATCAACACACAGGGTACGATCTACAACAAATCTAGTCAATTCATCTGGTTTGCCGATGAAATGGAAATTATCGGAAGAACATCTGTGGTGGCTGATCGGTACATCAGTACAGTAAGACCGGACAACTATGCTAACCGTGAAATTAGGAGGCGTGTTATCTTCGGAATTCTGGCATATCATGCGTACCTCATGCGTGTTTAAGACGTTCATTAGAACGGTAGTTTTCTACGGTCATGAAATGTGGAATATGCTCGAGGAGGATGCGGAATTTTCAAAAGACGAGTGCTAAGAACAATCCTCGGGGACGTGCAGGAGAACGGAGTATAGAGGCGGAGGATGAATCATGAACTCGCAAAGCTCAATGGCAAACCTATTATTCAAAAGGTGGTTTAAGTTAGACGGATACGATGGGCAGGACATGATACAAGAATACCTGACAAATACCCTGCAAAAATTGTGTTTGCTTTAAATCCGGTAAGAACAAGACGACCAAGGACACAGCAAACATGATGGCTAGACCAGGTGAGTCGAGACCTTGCAGAGAGTACACAGTGTCCAAGGAATTACCCCCAACCGAGTAAATTGTACAAGTTTTGTTCAACTGGCTATGCCTTAGGACGGCAAGCCAATGAAACCAACTGATGGTGATGAACTCGAAGTGGTTGCACGTATTTAACATATTGGGATTCTTTGCTCACCGTCAACAGCAATACAGTTAATGAAATTCAACGAATCAACGACAAACGCTAAATAGTCCGGTAATCTTCTGCAGACTTAGGATAGTAGCATTACATAAGCCATAAGGAAGACATACGTGCACTTCCCGTATTCGAAAAGCGCATGAACCACGGATTACGGGTATTCCGCGTAGAGATATCCAAGGACATCTGGCGAAATACGTTGCGCGAACCACGTTACGAGAGTCCCGGATGATAGTGCGACGAAATGTGTTCGAAATCGAAATGTGAGGGTAAAGGATAGTTCGACCAGATCGATGCAGATTTGCTAGCGTCGAGACACTCAAGGAGCGGCGAGTAGTCGAGGACCGCGTGAAGTTAAAATCAGTTCTTAGTGTGGTATGAATCACCCCAGTCGTCAGCTGCTGATGACGATTAATCAGATTCATATTAAAAACTCAAGTAATTAAAATATGTTTACCCCCTTAATTACAAATAGTGCTAAAAATGATGAATACTAACCTCCAATAGTAGTTCCTTCTGTTTCACATCTACCTTTCCGATAACATAGCCATCTATTCGAGAAAGGTAGCCTCGTTTATAGTAGGATCTAGAGTCAAGTTCATATAAACCCAGCCGTAGTCCAACAGAACCTTGCGAGTTCAGATCAAGGTCAGACGCTTCATGCAAGCCGGATAATGTGTACGAATAGTTTCGATAACCAACCAGGGAGGTCAGATCTTTCGCATCAAAAGCAAATGAGATGTGCTGATTGGCAGCCTGAGTGTATTCAATGTCCACATTGGTTTTCAGAAGGTTGCGATCGTCGGAATAGTAGACTCCTTTCATTGTTATATCCTAGAAAAATTCATTTGGGTTACCCTGTTTGCTACAACAGACTCAATTGTGCATACTTGTTCAAAGGTTGGATGACCCAATAAAATCAGAACTGTTTGCTTTGAAAATGCACCCGCCGAGTCATCGATCCACCTGACGACTCCTCTGAGTATGCGTGAATCAGCAATATCCTTGTCGTTCGTCTTGTTAGGAGTGTACTGTAGGGAAACATCAGAATCGAAAGAATTGTCTGTCACCGCGTACCACCCTTCGGCCGTTAGGTTTCTGCGCGGATAGGAAATTTTCAGCCAAAATTTCTGCGAAACGTTTTCCGGCTTCGAAAGGTTTGTCAGATGGAAATCGTAAGCGATCCATTGTTTCGGGGACAGTTGCAGCTTTGATTTTTGCTTCGTCGTATCACCATCTTCATCGAAATCGGCAGACAACACCACGGTTCGGTTTGGATGGATGGCAGTTATAACGTACTCCCGACCGGTGTCTCTGGTCGTTACCTGTAGTTCACCTGTTATGTTAAACTTCTTTTGGTTGCGTAATTCGAATACTTCGGCACGTTTAATGTCCTGAAAAAAAATCAATTGTAAGTAAAATTGTTGAAAACACCATCTAATACATATACCATTTCTTTGTAATTATCTTTCAAAAGTCTGGTCGTGTGCACGTAATGAACCCCAACAGGCTTGAAATTGTTTTCCAGCGTCACATCTACCGTTTCTTTCTCGAACCCAGCTCTTGATTCCTGTTTCGAAGTGTACTGTCCACTCAACACCTTCTGGTTATTATACTCGATTTCTGCATGACCAGTGGTTATAGCCGGTCGTTCCGCCAATCCATATTTCACTTCTGCGTAGTGTCTGGTTTGTAACGGTATCTCAACTTTGATAGTGCCTTGTTGATCACGGTCCAAATTGTGCGATTTATATGTTGTTTTGGAATCGAAAATCGCATTCGATTCGGGCCATGCAGCTTTCAAATAACGAATCGACTCCAAAGGGCTTTCAATGAATTCCAGTTGACCGTGCAACCAGGTAATATTCAGGAATGGTGTGGTGCAATTGATGTCACCCTTCATATTAGATAGATTGACGAAAGCGACGTTTGCTTCGGATACTTTATTTGACGCAGGAATAGAGACGTTGCCGTTAACCAGATATAAGCCATCAACCAGGTCGTAGACAGCTATGGCACGGAATGCGTCCTCAAGGTACCATGGGCCCCTTAACTTGGCAGATATTTCGTGTTTGGCACCGTTTTGGAAAACGTCTAAGTTGGATTGAATACGCTCCGATCGTACGTCCGGTCCCCATTCGAAGCGAAGCAATGTGCGAAGGTCATTTACGAAGCTGTACTCAGAATGCCAAGCATAACGCTTACGAGATTCTTCTGTTTCGTAAAATGTTTCAAAGTTGAACGTACGAACTGGTTCTAGGAATGGAATATTTCCATTCATACTTGCTGCAAGCGTGTGTACATCACCAACTGGTTTAGGTAAACGAACTTTTAGAACACCAGCAAGATCGGATATAGAAATAAAAGTAACTGACGCATTTGTACTGAAGCTGAAAAAAGAATTACCGATTAGAAGAGTGGAATACTTTCACACTACAGTTGTCTACTAACATCCAAATATTGTTTAAATTAAGATCGCCACCGAATGTCATGTTGTGGTTACCCTTGATATCTGGGCTAAGGTAACGAACGCCGGCTTCAAAGTACCGCTCAGTCGTGTCCTTCAAAACTCGATTGTGGAGAGCAAACTGCATATTTTCCAAGAGATGCCAGTTCCACAAGCAACTAGCGTCTCCGGAAACAGATGGAATTGTGTAATTCGCTGTAACAGTTCCCGATATTGGCTTAACGTCGAAGAGCATATTAATATCTGCTTCTTCGATTCCATACCGCTTCCATGGAGATTTGAATTTAAATGATCCAGCTGCTAGATTATTTTCCAGTGGTCTGATACCTACTTTAAGATCGATACCCTCCAAATTAGGATCTGATGATTGAACATCCAATCCAAAGTTCCAGTCTGCCATAGACATCAACCTAAGGCTGCCATCCAGGCTAGCATGTCGTTCACCTCGTTCGATCTTTGCATTGAATGCAGTTTTAGTATCATCTGTGTTGTACTCGTATGTTATCGAGCCTTCTTCCCCCTCTCCAATGGGTCTTATGACTAGAGAGACCTGAAAAAAAGAACAGTTTGGATAACATTTTCCAGACACAAATATGTACCTACTTTTTTCGGTATATCTCTAACGATCGTCGCATCACCATCTATATTGAATACTTCTTCATTGCGGTAGAGTTGACCAAGTACAGAATATTCGTCGCCATCCTTCTTCATTACACTGCCATAGATCGTTAGATTTCGATACTCTTCCAGGGGTATGCTGAGTTCAATCGCTACCATTTCCCGGTTGCGCGTTGCTTTGGCGCGTACTAATTCAGTGACGCCATCGCTATCATTAAACCGGAGCTCGAACTGTGCTTTCGGATAAGGCTGCCGGGTAAGCACAAACTCCGTATCGATCATGTTCACCGGTAAAAAGTTTGATTGATATTTTCCTTTTCCTACCAGAAAATGTGGCTCGGCTGTTGACCATGCTCCATCCAGTCGAAACTAGAACCAATCGAAACATATTAAAATTGGTTGCAGGACACACTGGGTCGGAAACAGAAGCTAATAGGACAAAACCTCTAGCGTTTTGGACATGAAGACCTCGCCCTTCAACAAAGTGTTTCAGTTTAATCCGTGTTCTTAGCTAAGCTAAGCTTTTTCTAAAAGTTTAGTGTCTTCAACAAAGTTGTAGAGTATAGAAAAGCAAGAAAAGCTGTAAAAGATACCTATATTCGTGCGACTTTTGAAAATAGTTTACCACACAGAGAAAATAGAAACAGAGGAATAAGAAAGATATTATCGCAACGCCTTCTATGCAGTGAAAATAGCAACTAATCTATGTCACCAAATTGAGGTGCGTGGAAAAGTGAACCACTTTACTGAAGACGGTAACTCGCCAAAGAAGCGCTTGAGGCTTTGCCTGATGTCTATACCAGTGAGCAACATAGGAAAATTTAACTATATTTTATTATACTAAACTCGTTTATTAACCTGGTTCATCTAGATTAACACGATTATGATTGAAATAAAGCGCTTATAAATTAATCTCGATTACCCAAAAGTGTACATTTTGGACCCTAGTTCCAAAAACACTAGCATGGGTCAGACTTTGCATCAAACTTTGATCTTACAACCAATTTCTGGTTAGAGTTAGCATGAACCTAGGTTAATAAACGAATTTGCCATTAGTAACATACATTGTTGTACAATTCACCGTCGTGGACTACGAAACCCATGTTCATAGCATTATCCGCACCGGCAAGATCTTGTTTGTAGAATACTCGACAAGCATAGTAGGGTAATATCGGAGCTCGAACCCAAATTGTTAAAGCCGAGTCAATATACTGGTCCTCAGTCTAAAATTATATCACTGGATTACTACTGACCCGAATTTTCCCTGGAAATTTCTTACCTCAAACATAAGAGCTATCGATCCTTCGGTGGTCATGGTTTTAGCCGTTAAATTACCTTTATAGCCATGCTCTTCGACTTCAAGTACACCATGCAATCGAACTTTTTTGAGATTTTCCAAGGGTGTCATTAAATTAACGATCGCGTGATGGATCTTAGCGTCGGTGTCATCCTCCGTAACGTTGTAGTAAATATGAAAGCCGGTGTTGACCCATTCCGTTACGTTCAATATTAAAACGTTGAACCCAACCACGAACTTAGTAGTCGGATAAGGAATGCCTAGCTCGAACTCGGATTGTAGTTCTGTGACCAACGGAAAAGGAGTTTTAACCTTCAGGACATTTTTCATGTTCATTAAGTCTTCTAGCCAGAAACGATCACGAATATCAATGTACCCTTGTGGCAATTTCAGCTTCCCGGTTACGTAATATTTTGATTTGTATTCCTCCAAATCCAGCGTTCCGGTCAGTGTTGGCCAGACGATCGTATCAAGTTCAAATTTTCCAATCAAATTAAGCAAGTCTTCCTCATCTTCCGTATCATCTTCCTCTTCTTCTTCATAATCGGCTGATTGAGCCGTATCAGACTCTCCAATAAACTCGTCCAGCAATTCGGATGCTTTCTGTACCCCAAGCTGACGCATCAACTGTGGTTTCGGCTCCGACACAGCTTTAAGACCCAATTTATACTGAGAAAACCTTCCACTGAACTCAAGGTTAATGTATTCACTCTTCTGCTTATCGGTGATCAATTTCAATATTAAGCCGTTCTCTTCGAACTTCGGTAATGGGGTGAAAACTTTGTACGAATATTCAAAGTCCTTTAGATGTGCCTTTCGCCAGACACCCAAAAATCCGATAATCAAATTATTCAACCCTGCCCGGAAGTCGACATTGTCTTTTTTGAGTTTCCCACGCAGAATTACTTTCTCTAGGTCCTTCAAAGGTGTTGCTAAGTAAAACTTTATGTCAAAATCATAGGCCGTGACCACGGCAAACAGAACTTCTATTCCCAACGCGCTTTTGGGTGTTTTGACTTCTGCAACAGCGTGCCGTTCTTTTTCACTAATCCCAAAGATGCCTCGAATGTTTCGGAATTTTTCGTTAGAAGAAGTTATGTTTACTGTCAGCATGTTGTCTACCAGGTTGCGCACATGACCCTTGAGAACTAAATCGTATTTTTCGTCATCTAACTGCAGATCAGCGGCACCTCGCAGTTCTCGACTTTCACTGAGGGAGAATTTTGTCGACAGGGCACCAGTCTTGTAGCCCTCAAATGGACTCACACAAGCAAGGGAACCAGAAACGTTGCGATAGTTTTCGTCATGATCGTATTGCCATACTGATCGAACAGAGAATACCTGGGGTGGTTCATCGGTTACGGTGTGGTTCACGGTGACAACAGTGTCGATACGTTTGATATCGTATTTGTGCTTCAGATGCACCTTCACCGTTGGAACGTGTTCAATAGAGCTATGAAGTTTCGTTTTGAGTTCGCAGTTGAAGTCAGTGTCATTCGAGAGGTACAATCCCATTACTTCAAAGCCGAGGGTTTGATCTTCGGCCCACTTTGCGGTAATGTTGGTTTTCAACAGATTGTCTTTTAAGTAGAATCCACCGTTCAAGGCGTTGTAGCGCCACCCCTCAAACGGAGTCGTAAGCTTGAACAGCAGCCACATATTACGAAGTATCTCTTCATCCGAACCAGCATCTAACTTAAGCTCAATAGCTTCCGTTGTATTCCATGATATTCTCGCATTAGCGAGATACACAGGATCAATTGCTTTCAGATCGAATATCCCACTTACTGTGCGATTGGGATAAGATACGATAAATTGTCCGTTGTAAATGCGATACTTTGGAGTACTGATTTCGCCAGATATTACGAGCTTTTGTGTAGGATCACGGTTAGCATCCCATTTAACCTCTACGCCAACCTCTCGTTTCACGTCTGTTGTATAGCCCTTCAATGTGACGCTGATGTCACGTAGCCTACAGAAAATAGTCATGAAGCCGTGGAGATTTCTCAAGAATTAATCCAACTTACTTGTCAATGTGCAATTCCAAAATGAGAACTTTGATCGGAGCTGACTTCATTACGGCAGAAAACGAGTACAAACTTTCACGCCACTGGAATCCGGCATAGGTGTTAGTGCCGTCTTCAGATTCACGAACATGGCGCACCGTTAATCCGTACGATTGCTTAGCATATTCTGCGTGCATCTCGAGTTTATACTCAATCTCATCTCGTACGTACTTTAGATCGGCAGTTGCTTCCCCAAAAGATGGACTTTTAGCTTCCAATTTGGCATGATAATAGGTCTTGATAAATGAGCTGCGGTCCTGGTACCATCCGTTGATGGCAATTGAGTGACCCGAGAACCACATTCCATTGAAATCGAACTAAAAGCAGCGGTAATGAAATAAATTATTGTTTACAAAAAAAAATGTCTTACGTAATATTCTTTTCTAGCCTTTTCTTTCATTTTGAAATTAACCGTACATGAGTCGAAACCGGGAACCGTTATGTTGGCAGCCGTATCAATGGCAAACAAAACTGTTCTTGGCATGTAAACTGAAAACACCGCTGTGATATCCTTGTCTTTGGCGTAGCGTAGAAGCACCAAAACATTGTGCTCTGTTCCTTTATTAGAGTTGTGCTCGTGCCTGAGAACGAAAGGTTGGTTTAAGAATAAATTTTTTCACGTGATTAGAAATTTGCCGTTTAATCGGTAAATATTGATTGGTAAGGCAAAGTAGCTGAAGACAGAGGTGTTATCGGAGTATACAAAATGATTGGTTTTATGGGGAATGCGAACAAACGGAGAAAAAAATTGCTTGGAAAAACTATCTGTGCATTATCACCAGCGAGAACTTGGCCAATTTCTGACGAGCAAGAAACTAGTTGACCGCGATTCTGAGGAGTGAAAAGCTTCAATTGGAAGACAGATATCGTAAAGAATTTGGACTGCTATTACGAGCTAATGACACGCGGAAGTTTTACGAGAAGGTGAATTAAACTCGTAAGGGCTATATCCCGAAACCTGATTTGTGTAGGGACGAAGGCGAAAATCTAATCACAAACGGGCAGCCACGTAGCCAGAAGGGGGGGCCCGGGGGCCCAATTTTGATTTTGACTGTTTTACATGCATATTTTTTCGTTTAGAACTACAATACATTAAATGTATTGTAATGTGTTATAGTTATAAGCAATAAGATATGCATATAATGTATTAGGAGCCAAGATAGGACTCCTGGCCCCCACCTCTGGCTACGTGGCTGCAAACGGGTACGAGTTCAGTTACAGTTCTGTTACGCCGGCCGATAACATTGGGCTTAGTAGGGAATTACAAGACGTGCTTCATAGGCTCGCGCAACTGCGGAGCCTCTGCCTGCAGAACCTATTTGGATCCAACCAGTTTACGCGGTAGCCATTTCAGTCCTGCTTTAGGCAGTCAATTCTGCACAGCTATTCAACATTTCACCAGCAGCACTTCGTTCAACCTACGAGAAACAATAGCAATCCTTCGTGGAACCTGATTCCGCCATCTCAACCTGCGCCACGACCAATCAGTAGCTCAACGTTCTGTCTACGAGAACCAGCAGCCAGCCTTCGGGGAACCTGCTTCCGCCATCTCAAGCTGCACATCGAACATTCAATCACAGTCAACTCTATCATGCGAAGCGCCGAAGCGTCTCCTGTGCCAATTCCTGTCCAGTAAGTCACACCCCTTTCGAGATGCGGCGAGGGTTGAGACTTGCTGACGGCTGATCCTGCATGCTGTTCACGTCGCTGTTAAGGGGGTGGTCTGTGGAGCGGGTATCGAAACGAGAGGCACAATTTTCACCAAAAGTAGCCAAACTAGGCTTTGCGGATGACTTTTATAGCATAGCCAGGAACCTTGTGATGGCGGAGGCAATCTACGCCAAACTGAAAGTGGCATCTAGGAGCATTGGACTAAAAATAAATGCGTCGAATATCAAATACATGAAAGGAAGAGGCTCGAAGGAAACCAACACGTGCCTCCCACGGATGGTAACCTTTGACGGCTACAAACTAGAAGTAGTGGATAAGTTAGTGCATTTGGAATTGCTGGTGTCAGCGGACAACAACACTAGTGAGGAAATACAGCGGCACTTTCAAGCGGGGAATCGAGCCTAGTTTACTCTTCGCAAAACGCTACAATTACGCCTATACGTAAGTTTACGGCACCGTACGAAGCTGATGATGTTCAAAGCTCATATTAGACCAATACCCAGGTAACCAATAAGCTTTTCCAATGCAATTTAAATGCAAGCCAATAAGCATTTAAGTTGCCCTAACTGCTACCTAAATGCTATTTTGGCAAAATATGCGGCTACTTTACTGCTAGCCCTCTTATAGTGCTGACAATGCTTATTTGCAGCTAGTTACCGACAAGAAGAATTTAAATAGAATTGTAGATGCCAATTTACAACAGTTATGCAGTCAAAAGGCTGATAAACAGCAACCTGCAGTATAAAACGCCAGGGATGCTAATAAACGATTGATTTGCTGCTTATTTTAATGCTTATTGGTTACCTGGGCAGTTCTTTACAGACTTGAAGCCATGATGTTGCATACGGAGAACATACGTGCCCTTGCCATATTCGAGCGGAAGGTGCTGCAGACGAAAAGAGGCGGAGGAATATGAATCACGAGCTTCATGAACTGATTGGAGAGATTCCCGTCGTATATCTGACGAAAGTCGGTAGGCTATGGTGCGATGGCAACGTCGTAAAGATACCGGACGAAAATGCGATGAAAACAGTTCTCTTCAATAACCCCACCGGCACCAGGAACAGGGGTCTCAAAGTGCAAGATGGCTCGACCAGGTCGAAAGCGATTTGCGACTTCTGAGATGTCTGAGAAATTGGTGACGCGTGGCCCAAGACGGAGTTGAATGGAGACGGTTGCTTAAAACAGCATGAGTCATTCCGGCTCTAGGCTGATGACAACGACGACGACGAGCTGACACAATAATGCCATTTATCTAGTGTGAACGATGGTTCTGCAAGCAACAAGGGCACTATTTCCATGTTTCGTCTCTCATTTACAGCCGACTGTAGATGGTGCGTTCGAAAACATCCAGGTTTTTCACGAGCATGATCGGTTGAGGGAATTCTGAACACAAGACCGGAGGGTGTGGTGAAAGTAATTTTCCGATAAGCACCTCAATGATGGCATGCGAGGAGGAGGTGAAATGGAAGCGGAACCTACGGGTGCCCTTAAAGGATAGTTGTATCCAGGCTCCCGCTATCAAGTTGATCCGGCGAGAAATGTTGTGATACGAGTGTTGTGTTACGTGCGCGTTTCGGGGACACCCTTGAGTCTCATCGAATCACGCAGAAAATTGTGTTGTGACAATGAGATACTTTCCTGTGCGTTATTTAACATTCCCATTGAACGTGTGATCCGACGCAAAGCCAAACGTAGCGAACTTCTAGGCTTCACAGACAAGTTCGACGATATTACTAGAAACTCTGGGACAGCGGGTCAGTCTAAAGGTGGAAGCCAGAAGTGTAGAGGCTAAAAAACCAATACTCAACAGAGTGGTAGTGGAACTCATATATTTGGAATCTTTGGTCACCGCCGACGGCAACACGAATAAGGGGATTCAACGACGATAAGAAGAATATATGTTGTCGCACGAAACTGACGGTATACAAAACGTTATTCGAACAAAACCAGTTGAGAGTAATATGACTTGCTTGTACACTTTGCAAAAGTCGGGAGGTTACGGTAGGGGCCGGCCTTGTCGCGAGAACACCGGACAATAGTGCTGTGAGATCTGCTCTCCTCAAGGACCCTGTCGACACCAGGAATAGACAGACCCAACGATCGAAGCTGACTTGCAGCTATCAAAATGCTCAAGGAATTGGCGACGAGTAGCCCAGGATCAAATCGAGTGGAGACGAGTTCCTGATACGGCAGAGGCAATCCCGTGTTTCACTTGCTGGAGAAAAGCAATAATGTTGGACATAACCGATTTTAACAGCAGAATCAATTTGTGGCCTCTTGGTCATTTCATTAATGCAATTCAATTCCATCTGCTCAAAGCAATTAGATTATTGCAAAAACTCTGAAGCATATCTAAATCGAAACATTGGTGGAATCCCAAGGAACATTTTTGTTTCCTGATAGCTTATCAAGTGCTTATTCCACGGGTATGAGTTATACAATAGTTGAATAAGTTATGTTTAAACAAAAATGTTGGTTGGGATACGTCTACTAATAAATACAGATTAAACGATCAACTTCGAATCACATGATATACCAGTCTACAAAGTATATACATAAATTACACAAGAAATTAAATTTTTCTTAATTTCGCATACTTACTTGATCATCGCTTTTAAATTCATACGAGATCGCGGCCTCGTCAGCTCCACCGAAGCTGTGGTACGACCGGTTTCCGACACATGGAACCGGGCAAAGATCAGTTGTAGAGTTGTTGTATAGAACGGATCCTTCAGGTCTACCGCATTGTTATATTCCAACTTGCATTCAACGTGTCCTAATGCCGAAAGAAACTTCAACGTTGTTGCAAAATCGAAATTTGGGTAAGCCGTTGAACGCAGCTCGAATGAACCATGGTATTCCGTTCGACCACGATTGCTTCTGTCAGCAAACGTACCACCTAAGGTTAAGCGTTCTGGTTGTCCGTTGATGAACTGTAAATATTATACTAATAAAATTAACCATTAACGCAAGGTAACAATCAATTAACATTTACCCTGTAATCCATCGAAAACTTCGTCGTTATCGACGCTTGTGTTTGCTGAATGAATCCAATAACCTTCGTTTGCACACGCTTGGTTTCAAACTGAAGATTCAAGTCCCACTGTTTGATACCTTTCTTATCCGTCATCTTTATCTGGCCGGCCATTCCAGCAATCCGTTCGTTGTTTACGGAAAGGAACAGCGACGGGTTATAGATCATGCCGTATTTGATTTCGGTTTTGTTATATCCCATTTCCAGGGCCAAGTATTTTCGGTCATTTACATTCAATGACATATCCAATCGCCTTAAATTTTTATTATTCTGATAGATACCCACGGCTGAGTGCGAAATGTCACCATTACGGAATCCCATTGAAACACTATACCCTTCCAAGTCAGACGTAATGTTGGCAATGAAAATTCGTGGAATTTGAGAATTCGGTGTCTCGAAAATGAGCGATCCTGTTGAAGTGTTCTCGTGGGTATCCCAGGTATATTGGAATAGAAATACTTTCGCAGTAGGATCGGCTTTCTGCAAACTGATATCTATTTGCACAGGACCACTTAGGATCAAGCTGGGTACTTCGTCATTATTGCTCACATCTGGCAAACTATAATCTGCACAAAGTTTAATTCCAATTGCCCTATCAACTACAGGCCAGGTACAAGTGGAGTTAGCGTAGCGACTGGCGATGCCCTTTTGTTTCAATTCTCTGGAGTCATCGAATACCAACAATTCTGAACGAGCACTAAAAATTTCGTTATGATCCTGAGGTAAGCTGAACTGGAGTGAAACCAATCGATCACCACGTACTTTGCCCTTAGCCTCCAGTGCAGAACTGGAGTATAGGTTACTCTTTAGTTTGATTCCGGTGGCCGCATGTACAAGGTCTGATTTCATAATTGCTGTTATGTCAATCGACACACCTGGCTTAACTTTTCCTTCTACGTCGATATGCCTGGTAGATTTCCAAAAATCGACTACTTTGAATGAGCCCGACATTCGCAGGTCTATCGATGAAGCTCCAATTACACTAAGCGCAAGTGGAAGACCAGTACTTAACGGTACGTCATATGACGCATCCAGAAAAACTCCCGATTTAGTGTAAGACAATTCTTTACCCGACAGCATTTCTTTCAGCATATTTACGGGATTAATTTTTTCGGCAGCCATTACGGTTTCTGCGAATCCCTCAATTGTATAATACTTAAGATCATTGCCAAAAATTTTCACACCTAGTGTTGCATGAGGATCTTTAAAATCCGATTTCATCCTGTATCCCATGGAGTCGATTTTGTCATGGACGTCTCTTGAAATTACCACTGGACTGCGCGCTTCTTGACGCTTAGATCGTCCCGTATTCGTGCTTGAATTTAAGTGCCGTTTAATTCGAAACTGACTCAACGGATCGTACCCGACCTGTTCGTCATCCTCCTCCTCGGAACTAAACAGAGACGATACCGCTGACGCATACTCTTTAACCTTTTTAGAATTTAGAGGACCCGTCGGCCCAAAAATTGATTCAACCAAGTACTCGAAACCTTCTGCTCGAGCATTTAACTCCAGAAAGTTGATGGACTCACCGAATAGGTCCGCTGTCAGATTAAGTGACCCGGTACGCGGCAGATACGAATCTGCGCTGAATATCACATCCGCATCCGTGGTTAGGCCGAAGTTATATTCGTCGAAAAATAATGTTTCTTCGTAGTTTCGAGAAAATTTACGAATGTCCATTCGAAATTTTTTGCCAAGATCGTTATCTGCTAGTAATCCCTGAGCTTCGACCCTCACCGGAGACGCACTACTGGCTAGATTCGTTAGGTGAGACCAAACATATGAACCAACCTGGTTGACTTCTTCGATTTTCAGTACGTGTTTGATTAATTTCACGGAGAGATAATCAGGACATCGCATTGCCTGTTTATAGGCGGCAATACGAATTTCCACGTCGATTTCGAAATTCGAAAACAGCTTCAGGAAATAATCTTTTGATCGAACACAATCATGCCTCCGATATGTGTAAACGGCTTGAAGTCGTATCTCCATCGGTAGTTTGTCATTTTCAATTATTTCTCGAAGTTCGTGATAAAATGGTGTATTAATAACACCGGTATTTCCTAATCCTTTCAACAGTATGATTATGTTTTCTCGTAGCTTTCGTGACAAATTTGGCCCATTGTGCAGTTTTTCCAGTAAATCAGTTTCCAGAAATTGAACAATAGACTGTACCGCGTCATTGTTCGTGCAGTCAGCATGAACCGCACAGAAGGTATGAACCACAGAGGTTGCTGATAAAATGTAACTCTTTTCGCCATTCTCCTTACCGTACTCTAACAGCTCAAGCATTGCCTCCAGAACTTCCTCGTCAGGTCTGCAATTTAAAACGGATGATTCAATGGTAAAGCTAATGTTTTGAAGAGGTTTTTAATTACCGAGTAAGGTACGCGAACGATTCCATCCATTTTTTAGCCAAATCAGCTGGAATTTGTTCCTTGATGATCTGATCCTTCATCAATGTGACCGATGCTGGGCTGCCAATGTACGGAAGGCTCTCCAAAACATGATTTCTGAGAAGAGATTGAACATTTGAGTCATTTTATTGAATGTGTTTGCTACTTCTGTTTCTGGTAAACTTATTTACAATTATTTTTTCTTTTTTTTACTCTCTAAATTTACTAAATTAAAAACTAAATAATATTGCAGATTGCAAAAAATGCCGAAAAATAATAATTTCATATCTGATCTGGGTAGACAATTTTTATAATAGTAATGGGAACGTGTATTCCAGTATTGTTTCTTCTCTAATCTCTACTCTATCCTGTGATTGAGCAACAGTCGTCCAGAATCAGAACAGAACAGAATCCAAATTTTAATTCAGGAAAGTGCGACATCTTCAATAACAATTGCCGCGACAGAGCTTTTCCCATACGCTGCTGATTTAGTATCAGAACGTGCATGGACTTCGAAGAAAATTCAATGTTTTTTAGTGCTGTGAAACGGTCTAAGTAATAGTAGTCGAGTTCAAAGAAAATACAAAAGAAAGTACGAGTACAAAAGAAAATACCGACTTAGCAGGAATAATAAAATTGAAAGAAAGGTCAAACGATCTACCGTCTAATCTGCAACATTTATGGTGTGCCGCAGAGGAGCAACCTTGACCCACCCTTTTTATTAGTGTTTAAAAATGAACTCTCAGCTCAACTAACGCCTGACTTACGATTCTCGTTAGGTCATTTTATATCGACTGAATAGAAGGTGAACGTGATTAAAAAGAACTTCCATTGTATGGAACTTCTAAGCAAACCTATTTATTTTAGTAACATTTTTTCGGTTAATATTTCGAAATACTACGTCCGCCATCTCTTTTCATAAAAAAAAACTATATCTTCAGAATCAGTAGGAAGCTCAGGCTAGTTTTCAAAACCGCCAAGGATTTCCGTAAGGGTATGGTCTACTGTCTGCTGTTATTGTACAACGGTCCATAATCTGAAATCCGAAATATGATCACAAGGAACAAAGCAGTTCAGAAAAAATACGTTAAGCTCCTGAGTTTTAAGTAGGATTCTCTTGCAGATAATATACTTATTTTTTTGCTATTTGACTACATTTAAACATTCGACGTGTTACTTGCTACATTATCGACTCACTTGCCATTCTCGCAGATACTCTTGGACCGATACAATAACTGTGAAAGAGCGGTGAATGACAACATTCGTGCCGTTGAGAGAAAATGTAGAAACACATCCGGGAAACTACGCTTAATATCGGGAAATCCTAGACGGCACAGGTCTTTCAGCAACTCACGGGACGCTTTTATCTCGTCATTGCTATCTCGAACCGAAGGGGTATGATCGTATATAAGCGTGGAACGTTTCTGTATCTCGTAGTCGTCATCTATATTATGCTCTTCGGGAGTGTACGATTCTTCGTCGGCTAATACCAATTTGCTGTAGGATTCGGTTACGGCACCAGCTCTATCATTGGAAAACGGTACCAACTGGTGACGTTCATAGCATATAGCTTCTTTATAAATGTAATTATCCACTGATATCTGTAATAGATGAAAGTGAAAAGCTGGCGCTCCACAAAACTTAACAAATCACATACATTACAATAACTGGTAGAATTAAGGATCGGCCATGCAACATAATTCTGTAAGTTTTAGAATATGAATCATTAAGTACAAATTGTGAACCTCCAAAATTTGTCTTCTTACCGGTCTAAAGTCATAAGGCACCGACTGAATCAAAGAGTTTGTTTTGTACCTATTCTTACAGGACGTAATATCTTTGGTCTTGGTAAGGAGTAAACTCGTTTCCTTAGTGCCACTCATCGTATATGTTACATCACAAACCCCAGACACATCCGTTTCCCTTGTATGAAAATCTATATCAAAACGAGGCATACTGTTTTGAAACGACGACAAAATGCCTCGTTTCAAGTTCAGTGTCCATACCGGTTCGTCACTTTCGTGGCAGATTTCGCTCACCAGTCCGTCATGGAACGCAAACTTCAGTTCGAACCTCTGCAGTTCTTCCGAAATTAACTCGCTCTTGGGATGCAATTCTACTTCTGGTGGTGACTCGACGTAGTCTGCCCCATATTCAAAGTCCTGTTCTTCTGTTACCGGCAGCGGCCGGTCGCGAACTTCGATAGAGTATAGCTTCATAATACCTTGGCATGGTTTGGGAAAATCAATCTCCACAGAAGCGATCAAGTGCAGTTCGGATGAATTTTCTCCGCTGCCGGAGAACTCAGTTTTGACATACATGGAGTAGTCATACTTGTACAGGTGGTTTCGTTGATAGCTAAATTTATTGTTCGTTTCTATGAAAAAAATGTCATATATGCATAGGCCAGAAAGTACATCGCATGATAAGTGGGTACTCACCTGAGCAATACGGACGCCCGCATATTCGCGGGTCTATTAACCGATCTGTAAAAATAAATTTAAAAAACAATAAGTAAAACAACTGATATAATTATAATTCAAAATCAAAACACGAGTTTATAAACCTAAATTTAATTAAAGTAATTTTATCACATCGTTGAATTGAATTTGGATTGGATAATTAATGGAAACAGTTCACCCCTTTAACCAATCATCGTTAAACTTCCAGCGAATAAAAAAACTTATCTTTCTCCATGTTCGTTTTATTCAATTATTTACCACATCCAAATACACAAAACTTCTTCTTAACATTACTCATAAGATCTTGTTAAACATTTATATCAACTATTTTTGTGTATCCATAATCCATTTTTTCTTGCTCTTCCTTCGATTTCTCTTCCTGATGCTTCCGAAATGGTTGCATCATGACGGCCTAGAGCTTTCGGCCCCAGTTCCAATGCGTTCGGGTATTCATCTTTTATCGTTTGGCACGAAAATAAATTCTTTAACCTTGTACCACTCCAGAACATCTTTCGAGTCCGATCGGAACCCGGTCAGAAAAGTGTAGGACCATTGTGTGATCTCAGAAGTGGAAATAGACGCTTTTTGAGGCATTACATTAGGCATACCTGCCTATTGACTGTCCCGGTTGTCATGAATGGGTGCTTCACCTTCCCCATGAGAAAACTGCTTGCTAAATAATGTATTTTGACGTCTGCTGTTTTCCAACGTCCACAAGGATGACGAACTTTTGTTGAGCAGTGAAGAAGGGAAGCTGCCGAAAGACTTATTTTACGTAAGTCTCATCGTCCATAACGAGACAATGCGGTTTCATCAACATCTGCATGCATCATTTCTACACCGTATTCACGTCTTTTTACATCTTGCACGAAAGATTAGCCCGAATTCAATTACGCCAGTAAGGGACCTTTGCAGATGAACTAACATGTGTGACTCCATAAAAAGAGTGAACAAGTGATGGGGAAATTGGATCGGGACCCGAGCTGTCTGTCACAAGCCAGGATAAAGGAGAAGTGTTGAGATTTGTTGTTCGGTGTGCAGCGCTGGATGGCTCCATGGCAAACATGTGATGGATCCAGATCTACATGGATCTAGATCTACACACCGAGTCTCTTCCGCGGCAAATCTTGTAAAAAACTTTTACTCCAATACTGCAAGCAACATTAAAGCCTGCTGCATTCTGAATAAATTGCAGAAGAGGACCCCAATCCTCGTTGTAACGCGACCCGTGCCTAAGGATGAATGCTTGGGGGGAGGGGGGTCTAATTAAGTCTCCCAAGATCAAACGGAGCATACATAGTACCAGGGCACCCCGTGCACTAAATTGCTCCCTCTGTTCTAAGCTGGTAAAGGACCGGTGATTATTTCTTCCAGCAAATTAAAACCATCGAGATGGAAACAATTAATAAAAATTCTAATTTAAATATAAATAGCAAATCAAGTGGGGGATCAGCGCTCAGGAGTGACTCTGACATCGATAAGATCCAAGAGGAAACTTACGAAGCTGATATAATCAGTCAAATCCCAGTGGAGCCAACGGTGCAGGACGAAACCCAAAACAGCCTGGTCGTACCACAAATCATATAAAACCATATAGAACAAATATTAAATTTGTTCAGGTGAATCTTCACCATTCAAAGGGAGCAACTGCTATACTTTGAAGAAAATTCACAGAAAGCAACCTGGATGTAGCCTGATCCAGGAGCCGTGGACCTATAAAGGTAGGATACAAAGAATTCCTACAAAGTCGTCTAAATTGATTTATACCGAAGGTGACCTCTCGCCTGCCATTTTGGTATGGTAAGCGAAAACATTTGAAGCGAAAATTGATTACAAAAAATCTCACAGCCATTATTATGGAGGTTCCAATTCCATGGCAAGACTGAAATTTGCGTAGCATCAGCATATTTTCCAGGAGACGTGGGTAAAGTACCTCCATCAGAATTTGTAAATTTGGTGTCTTACTGCAAGAAACCAAACAAAGCATTTATAATTGGATGTGATGCAAAAGCCCACCACACTGCCCTGCAAAGGAACGCTCTACGAAAAGAGATGTATCTTGGTGGAACAAAACTTTGGAGAAATTTAGCAAGAAAACTCGGAAATTATTTAACCGAGCTAAACGAACGCAACAGTGGGAGGAGTAAAAACAAACTCTCACTGCCTATAATAGGAAAATACGAAGATCAAAGAGGATTCACTGAAGGCACACATGTGAAAACATTGAAAATACTCCAGCATCTGCTGGATTGCAGAAAATCCTCGCTAAAGATCAGTCTAATGGGCTTTGAAAAAAAATGACGGCTTTTTTCTAACTCAGCTAAGGAAACATTATCACGGTGTTCAAAATACCGTTATTAAAAATAAAATAGGCCATTTAAACGGAAAATGCCAGTTGGTTTGTATTGCCATCCTACACCTCTGAGCCAATTTTAAAAAAAATTGATTGACGAAGTTTGAGTTACACCCTTTTGAAGTTTTAAAAGGCAGACTGCTCATATAAACTCTAAACTCTAAATTCCGCGTTATGGTCAACCGAGAATTGGTATTCCGCAAAATGGTATTCGGCGAAATGGTTTGTAATGATGGCGAATATTTAAATGCTATCCGCTTTATTTTATCAGACTAAGCAATGGGGGGAGTTGTTTTCTATTTTACTGTGAGGGAAATTTGTATATCAAAACACCCATGAACTTCTCAGAAACTTGCAAAACTCGAGATTGTGATAAAAGTCATCCGAGATTCAGGATTGATGTACAACACAGTTTAATTTGTGGCAATACGAAGTTTGTTGGTCAGCTGGTATACAATAAATAAGATTTTTCTATCTTCGATGAAGAGATAGAAGGTTACTGTCTTCAGCAAAATTTCTTGTAATAATATGCTCTAAAACTTTGCAGAACACATCAATGTGTTGGAACTGGAAAAAAAAAATTGTTTAATTTCACTTTTAAGGGGATTAATCAAAATTTAAATTCTATCAGACGATAGAGCATTCAATTTCAAGAAACTCTTCTAAAGGTTCGATAAACCTAAAACCAAGTTTTCTCAGTCAAAACTCTTGAGCGCACGTTTTTTTTTGTTTCGGGCTATTTTGTAACCGTGTTACAAAAGTTGGCGACGGTGTTCGAGATTTAATATTTTTTGACCGGCAAAACCAATTCCCCTGAAATTTTGCAGATATATTTACAGCATTAAACTCTCTAATTTGATGCCAAAATAATTTAAACTAGATAAATTATCTTAGATGAAATCGTTTTAAATTATTGTAAATTTTAATGTTTTGTATACGATTGCTCATAACTTTCAAATTAAACGACCAATCAAAAAACAAATCAATAGTGATCTATTACGCTATATTACCTTTCAAATGAGACTAATAGCACATAAATCGGTTTGGCCATCTCTGAGAAACAGGCAATAATTATTACCTTGTCAAAACAGGTTTTTCAAGCATAACTTTCAAACTACTTATTGGTTTCTATAAAAGTTTGTGAAAATTTTAGCGTTAATAAAAGTTCTCATTTCGTTGAAATCGGTCGTTGAAATCGGTCTTGTAGTTCCGGAGAAAATCGTGCTACGTAATTTTTACATTTTTACTTATAACTTTCAAACGAAATGTCGGACCGCGGAACAATTCAATAGTGATATACTAGGCAATAATACCTTTCAAACAAAAGTAATAGCGAACAAATCGGTTCAGCCATCTCCGAGAAACAGGTGATAGAAAAGTTGCTTCGTACACACACACACACACACACACACACACACACACACACACACACACACACACACACACACACACACACACACACACGCACACACACACACGCACACACACACACACGCACACACGCACACACACACACACGCACACACGCACACACACGCACATTGCTCAGCTCGTCGAACCCTGTCGATTAGTATATGTGGCTCGGTGGCCTTAGAACGATTTCATGTTTTTCGACCAATTTCTAAACCTTTGTGATAGTATAACAAAGGTAAAACATACGCATTTCGTCGATATAAGTAGTTATATACGACAATATCCGATTAAGCCCGACCCGCTCCGTACTACTAAACGATTCTGTGCTGAATATCGTATGTATGTCAGCTATTATCATTATATACGACTGAAACTCAACTTGGGCAGACTTTATTAAGCTTTAGTTACGATTCCGAATTTGTAAAGGGCTATTTACGATAATTTTCGGTTATTGATGTACGATTTCGTGCTAGCTGGGTAGTTTTTTAGCTACTGTAGGCTTTGGGTAGATAAACTGTTCAAATGTTTGGTCTACACTCCTGTATTTGATGCCAGCTGGATGGTTTGTTAACAGCACATCTAGGCTGTAGAGTTTGATAAAGACTGTTTTTGTGGGGTTTGTATTAAGTCTTGTTAGCATAATAATACGGTAATCTTCAGAGCACCTAATAAACAACTTGCCAGTACTTCGTCAAACTTTCCTCTGACGATAAGTTCTAAGTCGACGGCCTAAGCAATAGTGTCATAAGCTGCGGTATCTTGTGAAGGAGAGCATCTGCCACCAATGTCTAAAGCAAGGGGGGAGAACTTCTTGTGAACATCCTTCGATCACCGATATCGTAACCCACGTATTTCCCAATGATGCTGTGATTTATTTGCTCGAAAGCATTGCTTGAATCTAGCTTATTGTAGTGTGATCGATTCCGCTTTGAAAGAGAGCCGTAATAACTGAAACGAGGGCCGTGTAATTAAAAGCTGCTTCAATATCAAGGAAAGCACAAAGTCTCTTCTCTTGATATTTGAGTGAATTCTCAAATAACGCCACTATTTACACAATGGAGTGCGGTTTACGTAGATTGGCCGTTTTGGTATGTATGCTGATTTCCATGCAACGGAGAGCTCATTGAAAATTTGTTGCATTATCTGTGGTTTTCTCCATCAACTAGAAAGCATTGATGTCAGACTTATTGATCTTAAAGCCTTATGCATGGTTTTCTTTTTTAGGTAGGAACACTACCTCTATTTTCTGCCAATTCTCCCGGATATGTCCCAAAGGAAATCTGACTCGGAAAAGGTTGATGAGCATTATAACGTCGTCCATTTTCTGTAAAAAATGGGTAGAATAGAATATTTGGAGATTTCATTGGTTCAAAAGAGCTTAGTGCCCATTTGATCGAAGCCTCCGTAAACAATCGGCGTGCAAGCTGAGCCGTGTCGTTTGGCACGTTATGTAACGACCCGTTTCAAAGCAGCGAGGCCTAATTTCATCGATTTTTTCTTAATTCCTTACGCTCTGCAGTTAGATAAAAGAGAAATGGAACAATAAAAATCAAGCAAATATTGCTGAAAAGCCAATTATGTTGTATACATGCAAGGATTGTCCACTAAATTTTCTTAAAAATTTTCTCTAGTCATTACCAAGCGCTAGGCTCTGTGCGACCGCACGGGTTAGCCGGCCTAAACGCCGGCACTGATCTTGGAGCTTTCGGAGAAAGATCTAAGTATTTACCCTGGTCTTATAACAGGTCATTGTCCGAGCCGCTGTCATCTGAAGCTAATGGGAAAATTTCAAGATGATATATGTCGCTTCTGTGGCATAGAAAAAGAAGACTCGGAGCACCTGTTATGCCGATGTCCGGCAATTTTCAATAAAAGATTAAGGTTCTTCGAAAGCGGACTGTTAGAACCCTTTGACAACTTTCAGCGCAGTAGTGCACTTCATCCGAAGTGCATCACCCGGCTGGACAAATGCTATTAGTCAAACAATGACGATCGCTTCTGATAGTGGTGCGTCATCCTGACATAGCTATAGTTAAACGGGGATATATCACAATGGATCAAACAAATGGTCACAGTGATAAAAATACCCAACATGAAAAAATAGCCTGAATTCAGGATTTTTAGTACATTTCTAACTTACCTGATTAAATTTCTCTTGAAAGCTTGAACTATTTGCTTTTGATACTATACCGAGAGCTGTTATGGCCACTTTTTTTTTTTGATCAATGGTTAAACGCCTCGTTGTACCGATTTAGAAAACGATTTACTGTAAATTGGTTTAGCTCAACAGTTTTGAGATACGACACTGGTTTAAAAATCCAGTCGTCGTATATTCGAATCTCGGCTGGGAGAGGTTGTTAGAGTTAATCGAACTTGCTCCGCAATTGTCCTGTACTCACAACGAACTGTTGCAAAGTCTTTCGAATAAAAACAGAAAGTCGAGTTTTAAAAACGGTACGTATGTAGCACATCGGCAAAGGCTTTGTGGCGCGAGCCGAAATGTGTCGGGATAAGACTGGCAGTATTCTGACGGACGATCGTGAGGTGACCGATAGCAGCACTTCGACGAACACCTGAATGGCACCCAGGCGGAGAACCATGGCGGCGGGGAAAGCGATTTCGACGGTGCAACAAACAGGGAAGAGGTGCCAGCCCTAACGATAGGCGAAGTTAAGGAGGCCATCATGCAGCTAAAGAACAGTTGTTTTACAGTTTTACGTGAATCCCTTCGAAGGAACTAAGTTCCATTGGGATCTCACTTTGTTGTTTTGTTTAGCTAAATACTCCGCGTTGTTATTTTCTTATATTTTATTTTTTTGTATGTGTCCACTACCAGGGGGTTCTCATTGAGAGCTCTTTGGTGTGGGGGTCAGAGGAGGGTTTAAAAAAAAAAAAAAAGAACAACTAGTTAGCTGGGAAAGATGGCATCGGAGCGGAGCTCATAAAAATGGGATCAGAAAAGCTGGCCGTTTATATGCACCGACTAATTGTTAGAATTTGGGATACGGAACAGCTACAGGAGGAGTGGATAGATGGGGTTATCTGCCCGATCTATAAAAAGGGCGACAAGTTGAACTGTGAGAACTATCGAGGGATCACCGTTCTCAGTGCCTCCTATAAAGTGCTGTCCTAAATCATTTTCCGCCGACTATCACCAATTGCGAACAGATTTGTGGGAACTTACCAACTTATGCATCATTTGTTCGCTGACTTCAAAGCCGCATATGATACCAGCGATCGGAGAGAGCTATGGAAAATCATGGACGAGAACAGCTTTCCCAGGAAACTCATCAAACTGATTAAATCTACGATGGATGGTACACAGTACTATGTTCGGATTTCGGGTGGATTGTCAAGTTCATTCGAATCACACAGAGGGCTTCATCAAGGTGATGGTCTTTCATGCCTGCTGTTCAACATAGTGTTACAAGGTGTTATATGATATTCAACAAATCTAGTCAATTCGTCTGCTTTGCCGATGACATGGATATTATCGGCAGAACATCTGTGGCGGTGGCTGAACAGTACACCAGACTAAAGCGCGAAGCAGAAAAGATTGGGTTAAAGGTAAATACGTTTAAAACAAAGTACAAGCTGGCCAGCGGAACCGAGCCCGAACGACGCCGCTTGGGCAGTAATATATTGATCGACGGCAATGAGTTTGAGGTAGACGACAAATTTGTCTACCTTGGCTCACTGGTAATGGCGGACAATGATACCAGCTGTGAGATTCGGAGGCGTATTATCAGCGGAAGTCGTGCTTACTATGGGCTTCACGAGCAATTGCGGTCGAGCAGACTAAGTCCCCGTACAAAGTACATCCTGTACAAGATGCTTATTAAACCGGTTGTTCTCTACGGACATGAAACATGAACAATGCTCGAGGACGACCTGTAAGTACTCGGAGTTTTCGAACGACGAGTGCTAAGAACGATCTTCGGCGGCGTACAGGAGAACGGAGTATGGAGGCAGAGGATGAACCATGAACTCGCACAGCTCTATGGCGAATCCAATATCCAGAAGGTGGCTAAAGCTGGACGGATACGATGAGCAGGGCATGTTGCAAGAATGCCGTACAACTACCCTGCAAAGATAGTGTTCCCCTCAAATCCGGTAGGAACAAGGCGACAAGGAGCGCAGCGAGCAAGATGGTTAGACCAAGTGAAGCGAGATCTGGTGGAGAGTACTCGGTGTCCGAGGAATTGGAGAGCGGTAGCCCTTAACCGAGTTACATGGAGAAACTTTGTTCAACAGACTTTGTCTTAGAACGGCAATCCACCTAAGTAAGTAATAAGTAAGTATGTAGCACATAGCCTTTGGTTTTCTTATATCATAAATTGTACCATTCCCAGTTCCCTACTGATGGTACGTTATGAGAGATTGTGATTTTCGAGGTAGAGAGAAGTCCTCTACATTCTGATATATAAGGTTTTTCAGTAGAAACTTAATAAATACCGCGTAGTTTGATCCCGATTGGACATGCCAGGATTGGACTTAAGGGGTTAGGAGGCTTAAAAAAGTGGATTTTTCTAGAGAAAACCCTTTAACTGATTAAAGTGAAAATTTGTATACATCTTACAGCTGCTTTTGGCTCTATTTGAACATATTTTGTTAATGAAAAAGTTATTTAACTAGCTGCTAGTTAATCTCCTGGAACTCTTCTAAAAAAAGGCGTCTTGCGGTGAGCACGATATCTTTGGACTGAATCATTGAAAATCGGAAAACCAAAAAGGAATCGGTGATAAAATATATTATCTATAGTTAGATCGAAGGATTTAGCAATATAATCATTTTTGACGAAATGGCGGCTTGTTAAACATAAAAAATCAATTTTTGGCATAATTTTTGCTCTTAAAGTGTTCAAAAAATAAGAAATATTAATCGGTGAGGAAAAACCTTCGATTAATCTGTAGAATTTATGCTTAGAACAGTTGTGACAAAATTTGAAGTGATTCGGTTTAGCCGTTTTCGAGAAATCTTGCTCACCGACTTTGAAAACACGGTTTTGAGAAACACACGTTGAAAGTTTCGCGTTACTTCTTCAATCGCTCTGACACGTCGCTGCAAATATGCGTATAACTTCGTTCATATTTGGCGGATCGGCATGAAATTTTCTGTGTGCATACTTAAATATATGTACACTACGATCATGTAATTAACAGAAAATCGATTTTTCGAAAATTCTAACTGTATATAACCCCTTAACGGGCCTCAATGTTTTCCTCATCAGCTCTCGGTCTCTAGTTTCGGTTTTCTTGATAGTTCGTTGCTGCCTTTCCATACCTAGATTTTCCTTATAATCCTTCAGAACATTACACACTTGGGCATTTTTAGTACGTACTATTTTTAGTACAATTTTAGCATTTTTAGTACGTTAGCCAACTTTGATCCAGATCACCAGAATATTTTCATGTGTTCCAGCAAGATTTTTTTTACATCGTTCGAGTTCCATTCTCCATTCATACGGTTTAAATGCTCCGCTTGCAAATGACGGATCTCTGTAAAGGCACGTTCGAACGAACCTGAAGC